>NC_088885.1:65975228-66278258 GCF_037157495.1 Lathamus discolor
CCCAGATCAAAGGAAACCCTTTGCTATCTATTAATCAAAATGGTACACAAATACTCATCTTTTACAGAGGAACAAAGTAATCATTCTTCTTACTTTGAAGAGGCAGAAATGTGCAAAATGACCAGAAAAGTTGACAACTGGGGTATGCCAAGCCCCAAAGCAGCATCACACCACCACCACCACACCATGCCACAAACAGGCACACCTGAGGGACAACATATCCTCCTCTCAGACAGGAGAAGAGAAATGGGCATCCATGGCTCTGACCCCAGCTCTGTTCAAGACTCATCTCAGACAAGCACCTGCAACTCATTTTTCCATAAGTAAGACAAAGACAAGGCTTCCATAAGTCACTGAGGAGTGGTAGCACCTAATGTTTGCTTAACACCTTGAAAAAGCCAGGTAGCACACAAGTGTATATGGGATTCTAGCAACATACCTATAGCACGTTCTAGGTACCAAGAAGAGCATGTGCCTTTGTCCAGGGGTGCAGTAACAGCACAATCAGGATCCTGATGAATTAGGAATGATTAGAAAACATTCTTTTTTGTACTGCTTTGCCTTCCATTACTTAAAATCAAACTGCTTCTGATAAACTTGATTAAGAGTACATTTGGAAAATGTTTTGATTGCTGTTTGTTGAAGTTTCCTACACATTAAAATGCTAAAGAGTTAAAAAAAATAGAATCATGCATGACAAGATGCCTAAGGAAGTATGCTAAGTAATGCAGAACAGTAATAACGCTGCTGGAGCATCTGATGAGAGAGCTTCCCCCACTTGTAGAGGGGAATCACCAGATGGCAGTGTAACAACACATAGCTTTCCAAATTCTTTCTCTAACTGGGCAAGAATTGCTGGGTTAATGAAGAAACAATACCTTCTTGTTATTGTGAGTAAGTAGTTTTGGGGTGGTGGTGAGAAAGAGAGCTATGATAGACAGTTGCTGCTTCTGGCCTACCTTTGTCTAAACACTGGGATTGACCTATGGGTGATAACTCCATACCTGCCTGGATGTTGCTGGAGTAGCTCTTTTACATGCACAGCTAAATAAAGAAGGTACACTAACAAGCAGAGTTTCTATGTCATCTTCATTTTGTCTTTCAAAGCATTTCAAAACATTCTTTTAGCAGGAAATATAAATAGCTAAATATATAGTTATGTACATACATAAATTTATGTGCAGACATATACATATGCACATCATTTGAATTAATCAAAACACGGAGACTTCCCTAAGGTTATGAAGCGAGGCAGTGGCAGAGCAAGAAATGGAAGCCAAGAAAACTCTCTAATAAACAGCTGTAACAGAAGTACCTTATTCATGTGTGAGTCACTAACACATACTTACTCTGATAACAACGCATTTTTGGAGAGAGTCTCGGTTTTGATTTATGTCACAGTTTCAGCAAATGTAGAGGAGCTGCCAAATTTGCCTATATAAATCCCAGTGATCTCATATATTTTAATCAGAAGTTTTGGGTAAATTAGATAAAAGGAGCTTTCCCTCCCTCTTTTATTTTTTTACCTTATTAATGCAGTGCTCTGGCATAAGGCTCTATTTTGAACGCTGCTGGAGAAGCAGGCATTTATGAAGCCTGTTTATGACAAGATATAATTAATACTGGGAAGGAATTAGAGGAGACTTAGAGAAAAAATATTGTACACGTTTGGAATTAAATAACAATTTGGCCTCGTTAAAACAGGTTTCCATTTGTGACTAATTTTATTCCTGGTTACAAAGGCCATCGTTTGTCTGAGCAAAGATGAAAAAGTAGCTGTTAACATAGTGCAAATGAGAGTGAAATTGGAAGGGACATGTATGTTAATGAGCATCTGAGTGCGCAAAAGTGAGCAGGGAAAAAATAGAAAAAGATTCCCCTGATATTGTTGAAAAGCTAATGATTATTTGACATGGCAAGGAATGCCCTAAACCTGCAACATGCTCTACATGAAGATACAATTGTTTGCAGGATCAGCAGCTACGTTGAAGCACTTCGACGACAATACCAATTTCTTGGTAGGATATTAAGTATTCATTTGCAATTTTGGAAATAGTTTAATTTCCTTGCAGGGGAAGATCTGACAAGGAGTGGCCATTAACTGTGCACTTAGAACCTACACTGGGTACGTGAGCTTTGGTGTCTGTTTGTGGCGATGTTCTCAGCTAAATCCCTGGATGCATATGCAAGTTGTTGATTCCCTCCCTCGGTGCAGAACGTGTCGTTGGGCTTGTGAATAAGCAGACAGACTGAGGCACATTTCATGCAGATTTATGCAGTGCACACACTCATCAAGGCCAGGGTAACCACATCATCCTAAAACCTGAACAGGATTTGGCCTATTAGAATTGTGTTAGAAATCTACTGTATGGTTTTGTGCATGGGACTCTAAAATCAGTATTGAAACTCCCTTTCAGTTAAACTGAAAACTAATTGAAAACAAAGATGCCTGAGTCGCCTCTTACCAACAGCCCAAGTGCACTTGGATGTCAGAGAGACTAGAGCAGCCCTGTCCCCCTGACAGTGACTTGAACAATAATGTATCTGTCCCTTTTGAACGGTTTGTCCATAAACAGGAGGGCAGTGCTGAGGGCAAAAAACATGCAGGAAGGACACCATTTGCTGCTCCCAGCATCAAACTCCATTTGTTCGGTGTGCGCACAGAATGCTGCTATGTATTGTGTATGCCCACTGGCACCCTAGCTATTTTGTGTGCAGCCTTGTTGGTGCCTCGTACACATCCACAAATAAGCTGAGCATTTTTGATACTTCCCTGCTCATAATAAAAACCAAACCATTTCTGCCGACTTGGAAAATATCTCGGAAACTTTGTTGCAAATTGCTGGTCAAATGTGTTTCCAACAGCCTGAATTTGCAACGGGTCTCTTGTCTGAGGCACACTGTCTGCTGTGTGGGCAAGAGAAGTGGCACTTCAAGCTCAAAAAACCAAGCTTGGGTAGGAGTTAAGCCTGGAAAAGCATTTCTACCCTCTCCCAAGCAACGCCACAAGCAGAAAGAGAGCTCTTGGACACACTGCCAACCTAAAAAGCACTGTTATCTCTAAAGCAACTATTTTGCCTGGTTGCTGAAAATCTAAATGGGGGTCAGTAATGTCTCAATCCAAGCTGTTCTATTGTTTTACACATTGCTGTGTTTATTTCACCCCTTCCCATTCATTATGCAAAGAAACACTGTGAGATAAACAAGAAGCATGAATAGTCGTGTGGAGCCTGCCAGAATTCCCAAATATTTCATATTTTGGCCCCCGGGATGAATTCAGTCTCCAGACCACCTAATTAGAGAACAAGCTGGATGTTGTAAATGTGTTTGGCCCAGATTACAAAAACTTATTGCACTGCTTTGCAACAAAATCTCCTCAGTATCCTCCTATTTTTTAGATCACACCTTGCCAGGGTGGTCTGGTGCTTGCACTCCAGCCAGCAGCCCATGGAAATACTGATTCAGCGATGGCACTTGCAGTGTCTGCCAGACATGGAGCCTTTAGAGACCCCCTGGCTACCTCTCGAGATAACCGACAGACTGTCACCCTGGCGAAGGGTTTGGAGATAGAAAACCAGTCTCAGTAAGGGGTTATCTAACACTGCTTACAAACTGCTGTGCAATCAAATAACCTTTCTTTGAGCTTCATCCTCTAATAACATGCAATTGTCGAACAGATAAGTGTGTCACAGATAGTTGATTCACGCAACAGGCTCCAGGAAAGTCAGCCATTTACTGGGATGTGTAGTTTAGCCATGTAAAGTATGGGATAATTTTCCTGAGGACTATGTCCACAGGGTATCAGTCTTAACAGTGTGGAATTAGATGGATTGCCCTGCCGAGACAAACTTTTATTTTTTCTTTTCCTTTTTTGTATCCCTTTCTCCTCTACCTTTAACACCATGCCTCCTCTGTGCTCTGGGCAGGTGTAGTTTGCCAGCCTGCTTCAGTCCTTTCCTGGTGTGAAATTAGTTCTTGCCTCCAGCAGAGTCCATGGGCTAGTCATATGCCATTGATTTTGATTCACTTTTCTTTGTGTTTTCTAATTCAGTCTTCTTTTCACAGCTTCTTTCTAACAGGCTTATTTTAGAAGTTCCTTCTTTTTGTGTGTTCATCAGATTTCTTGCACTGGCTAGGAAGAAATACTACATGTATTCTGATTTATAGTGTTGTCTTACATTATCTCCAGATTACATATTTTTATATGCCAAAGCAATAGGCTATTAAAGTTGCTATATCTGAAAATATGGATTCATCTTTCTTCATTCAACTGTCTGCCTGGACATAGAGCTCACCAACTTTACTATGAGATTTAAAGTGATAATGTCAATCAAATATTGATGGCACATCTTCATGGCAATTGTTTTACTGTGATTGAAACTGTTGTACATAGTGCCCATGTTTCAGTCAACATTCACAAATGCTCTATTTCTGTCACTGTATTGATGTGCGGTTGCTCATCTTTCCTGGCTGAAAAATGAGAGGAAAAGCTCTGGTTGTGTTCCCATGCTAAGCTGCATCAACACAGTATTTCCAGAGAACTGAGAGTTTGCTACTTCATCCTGTAGAAGGAGAGGGTGAAGATGCATCTCTCTCAAATTCACTGCTCTCAGTTCTGATTTTCCAGCAGCTGGCAAAAAAAAAAAAAAAAAAAAAAAAGGCAAACCATGGTAGAAAAGTTCAGTAGAGAAATAAACTCTAAAGTTAATAAATTCCTTTTTCACTGTGAAAATACCGATAGTCACTGATACCTACTCCTGCAGCAGACAGTCCCTGCTTACACATTGCAGCAAAGCAGCACTGCACTCGTAGCATACTGGTAGCACCTAGTAGATCAACAAAAGACTTTAAAGGACCTGGCACACATGTTAGTGAGCCTACAGCCTGAAACAAACAAGCAGCCAGACAAAAAACCAAAACAAAGCCAAAAAGAAGACCCAGTGCGATCACAGGCCACGCTTTCTACCATGCCGACTCTCCGAGAAATTGAAGCTATCCTCACTTGGTCCTCAGCCAAGGTATCGGAAATCCCATTAGGCATTCCCCTAAACACTAATTGTTGCCTTTCAACTCAGTTTTTCCTAAGATAAACAAGAAAAGTTGCATTACAGGTATTTACACCACCCCCATCACCACATACATACACTGGAACTGGAGACCCCATGAGGCTTCCTCAGGGAAACAGAGTTTCCACAGGTCTGCACCAAAGCACTTCTGTGCTAAACCCCACTCTCCACCTTCAGTCTCCCTCCCCTCATGTAGTCACAGGTGACTGCATGTGCACAACTGAGGGTCCTGCTCTGAAGAGAAGAAAAAGACAGGTTTCACTTCAGTTATGCATTGCAATTTATCTCTCAGTCATTAGATAGCAGCATGCAAAACATTGCTCTGATTCTAACTCCACAGTATGAAGCGTCACATGAGCCTTGGAGGAAACGAAGGCTTTCAGCCTTGTTTTATGACAGAGAAAGTCTGGCTCCTCACAAAGTTTATATGAAGTCGCCAGGGGAATAAGAGAAAGGAAAGAGATTGCTAGTAACATATTCTCTCTCGGAGGCTCTTTCTCAGCATGTCTTTGTCGTGGACACATTTATTTATTTATCTGACTTTAAAAATTCATACTCTTTCACAAACAATTTAGCAGCAGACAAGAACCCTGCTGAATATTTGCAGCAGTCAGGCAGGTTTACCTTTATTTCCAAATGACAGGACTGGTTTGGCTGGGGGCCCCTGCAAAAGTAATCCAATGTTGTTATTGTTACTAAGTTGTTCTGAGGAAAGTTGGAGGCGGTTTATCTTTTACAGCACTCCTTTCTAATGAATTGGCAACACATCTGACTTGGGTCCTTGTATAGGGCCTCCCTTGAGCCCTCTCACCCCTACTTGTTACTGGCTTCCTGCTGATTTACAACAAAACTTTGACATTTGGTCTGCTCCTTAATAAGGGCCTGTGACATTGCCCAGGTATGAAAACGGAGAATAAAATTACGTGGGTTAAAAATGATATAGCTCTTTGAAGGTGGAGACAGCAGAACAGGGCTTCAAAGTCCACAGAGAAAAGCGATACCCACAGAAGGCTCTTTGTTCGTACAGCTTGGCTGGCATAAGTCTCCCAGCTGTGGTCCTTTATACCACCTCTAATTATTTGAAACTCATTTATCATTTGAGCGTCAAATAATTAGAACTGGTATAAAGAAACAGAAAAGAAGAAGGCAGGAAGGCAGGCAGGAAAAAAGGGAACGGAAGAAACAGATACCATAGGCCATTCAATTGGGTGATTTTGAACAGGAAGACCTTATTGAATTATCTTGATAAGGTGACTTGAATAATTCCTGAAGTTCAGGGAAAAGCAATGCGGGGCCCTTTACTGTTTGTATTACAGGAGTATCAGAAACCTGTGGGCTGCAAAGGAGAATACAGATTTAGCGAAGAAGATTCAAATTAAGCATCAGAGCTGTGATAACTCCCTTGAAGTTCCTGTTTGAAAAAGCAGAGCTGTTTAGGAGTGCTGTCTACAATTCAGAACAACGTTACAGCTCTCCTGAAAAGGAGCGTAGGTGTTCTTGCACACAGTAAATGCCAAGCTAATTGAGTTCCTGCACTGCAGCATGAGCAAAGCAATGATCAAGCACTTTGTTCAGAATTTCCTGAAGGGCTCAAATCTTGCCCTGACTTACCCTTTTTTGCAAAACCACTAACTTCAAAAGGACTGCATGGGTTAGCAGCAAAAACGGAGTATTTCATGCTGGGTGGTACTTCATTGGCCTGGCTAGGAGCCAGTGCAAAAGTAACCCGGTGTTGTTATTGTTATTCAAATGTTCTGAAGTTCTTCTATAGAATTAGATAGCAATATTCACTCTCCTTGGTCTTCATTTATTTTATTATTTCTGTGCTTTCTGAAAAAAATGTAATACAAAGTAAATTTGGTCAGGGTAGCAGGAAGATAACACGACTCTTACGGAGAAAATCTGTGCCTTTCTAATATGACATTGGTATCAAGATTGGTGGCAGCAAACAATGGACAAAGGGCAAGGGTATCACTCCATTTTCACTCACAAAAATTCCCTTAGAAACAAAGAAAAAGACAAGAGGGAAAAGAGATTAAGATGAAAAAAAAAAAAAAGGCATAAAGCTGGCTGGGAAACAGAAAACACACACAAGGAATGAATTTTCAGAGTTACGCAATGGGATCTGTTATCAGTACAGGGGTCAGCACAGCTACAGGTGCCAAAGATATCACACAAAGATTTCCAATGGCTCCCAGGAGGACAGGGAAGGAGGAGCAGCCGTTCATCTGTGAGAGGCAGCTGCTCCCTGTTCCCACCAAGCTCAGTCCGGAGGGGAACCGTGAGCTGAGTGTGCCTCTCACCAGGACCCATGTCCTTATCTCATGCCAATCAGCCAACGGGCAGCATTTTGCCTAGTTGAACAACACTGCTTGGCGCCCATAGACTTCCTTCCTAACCCTGTTTTTAAGCTGTAATTTGGGAAAGCAACTGCTGCCCAGTGTGCCACTGTGGGCCCACTGAGTTGGCGACTAGGTTAGAAAGGTGAGCCTTTCCAGAAGGCTCCAAAATAGGGCTCCAGGGCTGCCTATGAGGGACTGGAGGAGGAAGCAGGACAGGAGGCATGCTGATAGAGGAATGCTAGTGCTTTTGACAGATGCCTGCTGGGGCTGAGAACAGCAACCCAGGTCGGTGAAGAAACACTCAGATGCTCAAGGCAGCAAGCAACAGAGCAAATACCCTGCAGCAGAGGTCTGGGCTCAGAATAGCCTTAAGTGCTGTGTCTGGGAGCCTGAGCCCAACAGGCAAACCGTGAATGTACTGGTCTCAGTACATCGGCCAGCCCCCGATGTCCTTCCACTTCACATAGCCATGCCTCCAGCTTGCCTTGCAGCCCTCTTCTCCTTACCCTCTTCCTCCTCTCAATGACCCCCTGTTCTAAAAATACCCCCCTGCAGCACTTGGTACAATAGATAAGCCTGGCAAAGCTCTTGTGGGAGACGCTGTGGCTTCACATCTGCTTGTTAAAAATATCACATATTCTTAAAAAAAAAAAAAAAAAAAGTTTCTTGTGACTAATTTCAACAGCAAACCATATGGTCTTTTTACTTCTCCTGCACTCATAATAATTAAATGGCTAATTTCCCCTCTTAAACTACCTTCGGCCCACAGAAAGAAACAAAGGAAATCACAGCTATTCAGCTACAAAACATCTTGTTAAAGCACAGCAAAGAGTTATGCAATTAACCCCACAAAAGCCGGAATTTCACAGTTATATCTAACACTCCGAGTTAACAAGAACAGGCTTTAAATTGAGCCTTTTTTGTTGTTGTTTCTGTTTGCTGGCACGGCAGTCACAGTTAAGGTCAGGTGTCAGACCAGATTTAAGCCATAAATGTCTGTTTCCTTGTTTTTTGTGAGCCAGAGTCAGCGCCTTATTGTGATTTAAATCAGCCGTTGGGTGCTTTGGAGGAGGCTTCCATTAAACTGGGGAACAAAGAATATGATTGCTTTCACGGCACAAACGCCTGCGTATCTCCCGGTGCATTGTACGTACTGCAGCAAGAGCCCTTGACGCTGGTGCGCCGTGTGCGTGACCAACGCGTTTTATAGCTTCATTTTGCGGCTGTTTCAGGGCAGCTCAGGCCCTGCCAAAGGCAATTGCCAACTCCTGCCTGCCATGGCTCGCCCAGCCCAACGCTGCTCAGCCGCGCTCTTCTGTCATCCACCTGCACCAGAAACGTCTGATTCTGCAATCCCGCTTGGAATTGCCTAGGAGCAGTGGAATGCTGGAGATTTTTAAGTTATTTTTTGAGAACCAGCTGCTATGGTCCTACAGAGTTTATTAAATTGGCTGGAAAGGTATTTGAAGCAGAGAAGTAGCCCTTCGTGCTACAGACTCAGAGCAAGTCAAAATCCAGGAAAGGAGACCATGCTGCAGACTGATACTCCTGAGTTAGTCTCTGAGCATCATCTCTTCTTACAGGGTGAGCAGCTCAGCGGCTGCCCCCAAAGATGGCAACTTTGCTGCAAAGCCAGAAGTACTTGTGTTCTCTTTCTGTTATCTTCCATTTCCTCCTGTTCCTGGTTAAACAGCCCCAAGGGCTGCACTGTGGATGTATCAGTGGAGCCCAGGAACCCCTGTGAGGGACACTAGGATGCCATAGCAGGACATGCCGCCTGTACCAAGCCCAGCAATGAGCTCTGCTGGAGGAGCAGCAGTTTCACAGAAGAGAATGCTGGTGATATGGTACAATGAACAGCAGTGTAATCGCATTCAATGAGACAGAACGATGTTTCTGAACTTGACGGTTTAGGTGAGGGTGCCCGTTCACCTGCTGTATTGGAGTGCTCAGATTGGCACTTAAGAGATTAAAATGGGTATTTGGGTGCCTAAATGCCTGTCTAAAAATTAAAATTTAGAACTGGGTGCCTTCATTTAAACAATCAGGTTTGAAAATTAGAGTGAGTGATTGCATGCCTGAGTGTAATTTACAGCACAGACTCATTATGGATATTTTTATTGTTTAAGAAAATCCTTTGTGATTGGCAATGGGGCAATGGCCAGGACTGTAAAGACTGAAGAAAACTGTGAAGGTGCTGGGTAATTTTCTTGATAAGATGAGCCACTAGATGACACTTTGCATAATATTATAATGGACTGAACATTTCCATGCTACATTTTAATTTTCTAGCTTGGTAAGCCTATTATGGGCTGGTGCCAGGCAGCCCACAGACCATAAATCTAGCTAGGGTCTTGCTAAAGTACCTGCCTTCCTGATAAGGTAGGTGGCCTTTAGCTATGTCTCACCCATCTAAACAGCAGAAGGAAAATAGCAGAGAGAAGAAATAAGCAGAGAAAGGATTACCACAGGGCAAAAGACAGAAAGGGAGGGAGCTGAGAACTGGCTTGGGGAAGATGTGTTGAAGAGGAGGCATCACACATGGAGGAAGGGCTACAAGGTGGGACACCAAGAGGTAAGGAAGGGTAAACAAAGTAGCAGTGGGGTCTGAAGAGATAGATAAAACAAAAATGACAAAATGGGAGTGAGAATGGGAAGGAAAAGGGTGGTAGAGTTAGGGAAGATGCAGAAGAGAGAACAACAGGAGAGTGCCACTTGGCAAGAATTAGAAGCTAATTATCCACTCAAATTCCACACCAAAAAAAAATATAGCAACATAAAATATCAGTATTTCAGTCAGGAAGAATGATCCTCACGTTTTCTCAAGCGGCACCTTCAAAGCCAAGAGAGAAGAAAGAACAGGGGAGAGCAGACAACACGCTTGTGTGTTTCAAGTTGTTTTCTTACATTTCAGACAGTTTATCTATGTATTCAGCTTTAAATATAAAACCATAGGACAATCAAAAGATGTTCTATGAGGTACATTTGCCACTGATTAGAGAATTGAATTTAGAAGGAGATGTAGCTCTCTGTACAAATAGAAAATAGCTGATTCAAATTTCCTACATTACTCTATTTATCTATCCCTATTAAAGAAACAAGTCCACTGGAATTTTCTTGACCATTTATCTGCATTTCTCCCTGTGATGTAGATCTAAATACTGCATTTTTTCCCCCTGGACTTTCTTGCTTTATGCTCCAGCTGGGAAATGACCAAGAATGTAAGCTTTATCAGAAAACACTGCAATGTGCAAGATTACTTACACCAGCACATTTTAGGTTGGGCTGGTTTTGGGGGGATTTTTTTTATTTTAATTCATTTTCTGAATGACTTGTTAGTATTTAGTAAAAACAGTTAATTCCTTTAAGTTGAATGTTTTGCATGAAAGTGCATGACAGCCATGCTCAGTGGAACTGCAAGCATCAAGGGAGGCGTCAGTTCATCCTGACAGTTAGTTAGCAGCCTGTTCGCAACCACTGGTATTTAGGCAGAGCAGACTAGATGGTGTTACAGCTCTGCTATAGCATCCATGCAGCACAAGTCACTAAAATACACAGATCCTGAAGATATTTGATGATTTCACTCCCAATGTGTTTGGCCCCGAGTTTAACCTGGAGAAATGTGTATCTGTGTAGGTAGCGTTTTGTGAAAGCAAACAAATACGTCATATACACTGGGCGAAAAAAAGGCTGTTCAACCTACTGTCCACCCCCTCCAGACTCAGGAATCTCCAATTCTCAGGATAGTTGCAAGAGAGTCCAACAGATTTTCAGGAGCGGGAATACGTGAGATATTTGAAATAGGAAAGGAGCAGATCAAACACTGAGGAACCTTTTTCTTCCTTTGCTTACTGCCTTTTGTTGCTACCTTTGCCTAGCATAAGAGAAGGCTAGTTTAATATTACAACACAAGACAGGGGTCATAGAGGTGCTGTATAGGTAATGCTTACTGATGACTTCTGACCAGCAAAGAAAGTCAGTTAGTCTAAGTGCAAAGGGAATTTTTTAGCTTTCCTTGGCTGTTGAGGTGTCTCATGTTTCTGCCGTGGCTCTTGGGAATATCTTGCTTAGAAACCAGGCACATAACGATACCAGAAAGAAATGACTTTCAGGAGCGTGAAGACTAAAAGAATTAGTTAATGTGTAAATCCACAAATGGTGGGAATGCAGCACCTTACTGTCACTTACAGATGCTAACAGAAAATTACTGGGTGCAAATGGATCTCTAATTATAGCCCACTCCTCCACAGTTAACATATTGCCAACATTAGCTTCACAAAACATTTTCACTTTCCCCTAGGGATACCTACTTCTGTTTTGGAAATAAGAAATCGCAGTTGCTTGGAATCTAGAACATGGCAAAGTCATAACAACAGAACAAATTAATCTAATTTAACAATGAGATTGGTCATTTTTAAAGGGGGAAAATCAGTTTACAATTTCCATCTGTCCCCATGGAAGTCAAAATATGTTTTGACTTTCACATCTGTGTCTGACAATCATAATCCATAATACAAACGGTAATAAAATTTCCCCACCCTATGACAAAGAGGAACCCAGAAACACGAGAAAGTGTTCATCAGTTCCCTCTCCCACCTCACCAAATGCATGTTTAAAGACAGATACCGCTGCCATAGATGAGCCCTGCAGCACCTAAATGCATTTACTCCTTAAAATGTGATTTTAGGCTCCTAATTCTCAACGTGGAAAACTAGGAACGCATTACTGTCACAACACATAGCATGTTTGGTTCCTCCAAAGGTTGGTATCCAATTTCTGCACTGAATGTGAGGCGAGTAGGTAGCTTCACAGCCATTCCCTGAAGCCATTTAGTGGCCTTTCCAAACTACTACTTGCTCTAGAGCAACTGGAGGTCTTCGCAACTGAAAGTCTTTGCTTAAAAGATACGTATGGCCATTCCCAGGGAATGGCAAGTCAAAAGGGCATGACTTTTCTGGGAGAACAGGTATAGGGCATGATCCAAGCAAATACTACTAATGGTTTTCTTCTATCAGCACTTATATTTGCACAAGCACAACAAGACCAGGTGAAAGACATAACTCAGGCATATCCCATTCAACTCCAGTACAGAAAGTGACAGCAGAAAATCTTAAAATTCCTAAGCTGAATTTTTCTTGCTGCATCAAGGCTAAAAGTTTTATTTTTATATTGCATTCTGAGGTCCTTGAACGAAGGGCATTTTATAAATGTAAATTTGATGGACTGATACATTTATATTCATGAGAACATAGCTGGAACTAAGCAGGTTAGTGTTAGTTTACACTCCAATTTTGTTAACAATAATCAGGAAAAGGAGGGATTAATGTCTCACCCTTATAATCTAATCATATCAATGCTATCCACTAACCTGGACAATACAAGAACATACCTGTTATGTCAGGCTTGCATAAGCAATGATTTTCCAAATCCACAGTTAACATTTAGAAGACACTGTGTGGGTTTTGGCATTCATTTTCATCTACCATTTGCTGCAGAAACATTTACGTATAGCAACATGCAAACAATTGAGGTTTCATATCACGGAGGGAATAAACTGTGAACGTGAAAAAAGAGAGATGAATTTACACAACTGACCATGGGTGGACAGCAGGCATTCATGCCATAGACAAACACAAAATGCGAAAAGAAATTGTAATGCAGCTGGATTCAAGCCCGTTTGCCTAGGCAAGGCTCAGAGCAAAGTGTATTTACGCCACTTGCTAAGCACTATGGAAAGCATGGTGACCCCCCAGCAGCAAAATCCATGCTAAGAGCCTTCCACATTGCATAGCTACTCCTGTGGTCCACTGACAAGACTTGTTGTAGGAACACTGACATACACCATACATTGATATTTTATCACCCAGGCTGCCTAACCTTGTCTGGAGCAGAAGCATGCACGTAGTGATAACATGGGCAGCTGCTAGCACCCTGTCTGCATTACTGGCCAATGCTTGCATGGCGGTCCTACCTCTGATTGTCCCAGTGTTGCTATCACTGGCAGTAGGACAACAGTAGGAGGTTTCTCAAGCAATATTGTCCCACAGTACAACCTCCAAACTGATAATTTTCCTCAGTGCAAGTCATCTTTGTTTTTAACTGAACTAGCATCTAACCCAACTTCCCCTGAACTTGTTGGGTAAGAGACAGGTCTTTTGCCTCTAGCCGGAGATAATGCTTTGACCACTGCGGGGAGGAAGTGTGCATTGAGCCTGACATCTGTCAGAGCCTGTAGCCCTCTGCTTGCCTGTGCCAGGAAATGCAGTCCCATTTCTATGCTCTTGTGGTCTAACTGACAGGCTGATTTCTCAAGCCCCTTCATAACTCTTGATGCTAACATCCTTCTTTCTCAGGGACGTTTCCTACAAATCAAGATGATATCGAAACTCTGAGGCTGGTGCTGTAAAGGTGACAGTAGTTCCTGTTCTGATGCTTTTAGTCCCAGTTTTACAAAGGCAGCAGGGATGTCGGCCACCACACGTATTGCTGCTGCTCCTTCTTTCACCAGCATATAGACCAGAAAATGGCTTGAGCTTGATGACACCACAGTAAAAATGCAACCACCCTGACAACCTCAGGCCTCTGAGAACCACTGCCATCCACACAGCTACACAAAAATTAATGAAGTAGTGGGAAATGAATGTCTGTGTGTACCTCATCTTGTATAATATTACATTAGTGCAAAAATGGCCCAAGTGACCTCATGGCGCACTTGTGTGATGAGAACACCCTTGTGAAGCTACAGCTGTTTTGAACTATTAAACATTCATAAGCCAGACATGATTTCTCTGCGAAGCTTCTGCTAAATGAGTGGCTACGTATTGCATTAGCATTCCCAGATGCCCTCCCTCGGCTCAAGCAGCCTGGGGGTAAAAAGGCAGGAAGGCTCTGGGATGCACTTCTGTGCCTGAGAACTGCAGTGCAAATCACCCTAATTGTTTGTTAGATGAACAATGATCACTAATTAACATTGTTAAAATGTCATCAATGATCACTAATTAACATTGTTAAAAATTTGTTAACAAAGGAAATTTAACAATATCTTAATTAGGAAGGCTTTCTAATTTGTGATATAGAGCATGTTAGACAAACAAGGCACAACTCTCCCTTTGTTTTTCAACTCTGCAGCAGGAGAGATTACATGATATGACACAACACATTCTGCATTTGCCATTTATCATTCTACGTCCTCAACTCACTTCTGCTGTATAATTACAGATGGGGTTAATTTTACCTGTATTATTGTTTTCCCTGTAATTTAGAGAGAATAGGCCACGTTGATGCTATGTGATTTAGTCTGGGACATTCTATTGGCTTTTTGCCACAGAACTACTGCTCACGTTACTGCAATGAAGTGCATGTACTGCAAAATAAGAAGAACCTTTTCAGTGTTTTAATTTAATGGTGTGAAGGTAGCAGCTTTCTTCAGGCTTTCTTTTGCTGAATGTAATTTATCCACAGCCACTAACCTTTCAGGGCTGTGTTCTACTTCAACACCACTGCACATTGTTGGAAAAAGTCCCCTCCTATTATCTATTACTTAATTATTAAAAAGTGCCTACTCTGTTTTCATAAATTATCTGTGTATCAGCGATGTCGGCTTATGAGGAAGAAAGACACACATGCACCCAGGCTTTGGAGGTTATGAAGCTAATTATTCCTGATGGAAAATAAGTAATAAATTAAAAAACCTGAAGATATTTCAGACAGAGACGGAAAAGATTTTGAGATCTTCTGCAGCAAATTTAAAGTAGCACAGATAAATTGGCACGCTTGCCCCAGTTACACACGGCCTGGCAAATACTCCAAATATCTGACATTGTTCTGAAGGGAGAGTATTTACCACATAATGCCAAAGTCTACCTCTAGCAGACTCCTGTTACCAGAGCAGGGGAACTTTATTTGCCTGTTTGTTTTGGTGGAACTGTTGTACAAACTCTGCTTATAAGGAAATACAGTCTAATGGTTAAGGCTCTGCTTGGTTTTATACATACAAATATAAAGATTTCCTATGTGCTTCAGCGCAGACTTGCCCTTCTGGTCTAGGCTCTAATTCCATATGTTGTGTGGCGATCATCTGCCTGGGTGATGGATCACCTGGCTTTTCTCCCTTTATGAGTTGCTTCAGCATGTTTTCTTTCTTTGTAGTCCTTCCAAAGGACAGAGAAAACTGGGATTCACTTTGTGTGGAAATAGTCTTTGGGGCTTCTGCCTTCTCCCCAGACATGCTCACCACCACATCAAAAGCAACCTGATGGGGAGTGAGAGATGTTCTTCCTAAAAAACACTGCTCACCTTCAGATTACCCAGGAACACTGGAAAAAGTGTTTGATTCCTTGCAGACCCCACCTGTATCACCCAGGCATGTTCAGCCCACAGAGATGCACATTACATAAGCCCATAGCATGCTGCTCATGCTGGGGTGTCTTGAGGAGAAGACTCCATCAGCCTCTAGACAAACGCTTGCAGACAGGGGGATGTCCCATTCCCTACATCAGTGAACTCTCTCACACATGAAATGGGACAACTCCTTAGCCCTAAGCCAGCTTGATGGTTAGAACACTTCCGGAAAATTACAAACGTGGCATCAAATTTTCCCCCAGGTGGAAGGGGAGTCAAACTTCCGATGCTCCCCTTTGCTTTCCATACAAGTGCCAATCACTGTGCCTGGGGTTCCACCAAAGGTTTCCAGTCCCATGGGATTTTTTCAGATTTTGGTTTAGCAGGGAGTTAAAAAGTTAAAATTCTGTTCAATTATGTTTTCCTAATGCCTCATTTGCTTGGGGAACAAAGCCATTAAAATTAATTCTTCTCAAGGTTTTGTCTTACCTTCCTAAAGTGTTACTGGAAATTCGGTAACACCTGTTTTCTTAGGAATGACATTGTTTGGCTCCAGTTACGTAAGGACACTTGTTTTTTTCCCTTCACTCCATGTTTATCTCACTCTCACGAAACACATTGCCTTAATATGCACAGAGCCCTTCTGATATTTGTTCTGTTAGGTCTTCTAAAAAAAGACCGTACCTTTTTTAGGCCATTGTTGAAGTGACAGTCTGATGTACTTTTTCTGGAAGGATTTTCAGGCCTACTTGACCATTTAAGTACTAAACCAAATACACATTATTGCTTTAATTTGGCCTCTGAGAAAGCTTTTTCATTTTTCATTTTAAAATAATGCAATTTGAAACTCTGTTCTTGACACATCCTGTTTGCCAGCTAATCCTTTTCTGCTTCAGATGCTACAATTATATTTGGGCATAACTCTGAAAGGATATTCCAAAATTTTAAGTTTGCTGCAATTAAGAGGGTCCTTCACACACAAGACCATGTGCACATCATTTTTATTCCTGTCAGGTTTACCACCCCTTCTATATATCTCAGAATGTTGTACCCTGTTTCTAAAGCTCTCCTCTGACTCCCTGTAGTTTGCTACATGATCTCTCATTTACTTCTTCCTCTTTCACATGGCCATGTTCTGCAGCTGGGACTGTCACCTCTTAGGCCATATGCATGATGGAGGTACCCATCTTTCCAGCTAGATGAACCGTCTTTATTTAAACAGATCCTCCACACACATACACAGTTGTGACATTTTTGCCAAATGACAGGTGTGCTGGGTCTTAAGCATTCAGGAGAATGTTCTACCTCGTCCTCCTACCTCCTACCAGTTTCACTGGTCTGTTCCTACCTATCCTACCCTAGCTACAGGTGGCAAAGCCAGCAGTGAAAAGCTGTTTGGAAAATATATTCACTATCTTTCCCCCCATACCTGTGCTTTGGGCTTAATGCATAAATACAGGGAAATGTTAGGAAAAGAATTATTATGTGAAATACATTATCACAGTATAGTTACTGAAAGGATATTTAGAATATGGTTTGAAATTAGACTTTTTGTGCTGCCCTTTGAATTATTATTTCTTATGGTTAGCACATCAAACTCAGTTACTTTCTTCAAAGTCATTTTATACTGTCATTCAAATTCCTGTATGTCACAGATGAAATTTAGTGCTGATTCTCAATATGATACATTAATTATGTTATAAACAACACACAGAAGTACAGAGGCATATATGAACATCACACTGATTTTCCAGAGTTCCTCTATAGAAACCTGAGGGTTTACATCAGCTGCATTGTAAGTTTTCTGTAATATAACCTTGCATTTTAGTTATATATGAACCCTATAATACTTTCTATTGTTAGGATTTTACTTTCCCTTATATTTTAGTGATCAAAAAATAACACTGAAGTACATTAGTGCACAAAACTGCAGTCTCTGAGAGTAGGCATTTTAGGTCTATTCAGAAGTAAAGAACTGATGTATTACATATGCATACCTAACACTATTTTATACACCATTGTTCAATCTACATGATGCAGTTCAGAATCTTTAGGAAATAAAGAAAAGATTTTTTTGTTTTAAACGAGTAACTACTGTAGCTGTCAGGTTTTTCCCCTTATACCCAAATAGGGGAGGAGACAGGAAGAGCGCGAGATCTTTCTTTCTCCCACATTGCCAACATTTCCAAAAATTTCAAATAATTGTAGTTCAGCAGGAAGAGGTGGGTGAGATTGCTGGGCCACGGTGTGTTGTGCTAAGATTGGCAGTAGCATCTAGCACTCCCCCCACAATACCAACACATGCCTTCTTAAGGGAACTCCACAGTAGCAAAGCCGCATTTGCAAACTGTTATTTCAACAGAAAGAAAGGAGAATATATTTCAGCTCCTTTCACCAAGCTCCCTAATGTACCCCATACACAGTTATCATCATAGAAATGTACTGAAATAAAAGATAGCATGAACACAATGGTTAATTATAAGATGATAAAACTACATAAGAATAAATGGAAGGTAGCGATAATGTACCTGGAAAAAAATGTAGCATATGCGCACATTGCAGACAGATGGGAAAAATGCCATTGAAACTACCAGGAGGTGATGTAGAATGGCAATAAAGGTTCATCTGAGTCATCATCAAGCACAGGTGGTGTAGGAACAGGCAAACAAAACAGTTTCAGGTGCAACAGGTTGCATTCCACTTGAAACAGGAAAGGCAATAGCAGAGGTCAATGGGCACTTTAAAAAACAACACATGAAATTAATGAGTTAATTTGCTTTTTGTGTTCATACATTTCTCGATGGACTGTAATTACCTTGGTAACATTAATCTTCAAGCTTCAGTTCACGTTCTGATCTATTTCTAACACAAGGAAATTATCTATATGCCTTCTTTGTCAATTTAGAAAGATTTTTAACTGTTGTCTGTCATTCCAAATTTGTATCATCTTCTGTCTTCCTCTGCTCTTCTTCAGTGGATTCAACCTCAGGTAACTCTCTTGAATACCTATCTTTTCTCTTTCACCAAATGCAGCTTTCCATCCAAGGCTTACCCTTTGAGCTACACCACCATCCTCCTTCAGAACCTCCGGAGCTGTGAGTGCATCCCTTCTGCATGACTTTCCAAACACCAGTAATTGTCTTGCTGGTTATCAAGTCCCGTACAACAAGAATGTTTTCCAAGACATGTCAGATGTTGAAAATCTCCCAAAACTCACTCAACTGGTAATTGCACCAATGTTTGCCATAAATAAAATGTTTTAGAGTTAGCAACTGCTCCTCAGGCTGGCTGTTGTCTCACTGGGGTGGTGGCAAAAATGCAACTTGGGCATTTGGGTGCAAATCACCTGGGTGAAATATGCAGACAAGTGTATTACTGAGGACCACCAAGGTTTGTAACACTGAAAATAGTGGAAACCACCCATGCTCTTTTATTTGAAAGCTAGTGCACATGTGGCCCATGTAGGTCATGTAGGCCTTCAATACCCTTAGGGTTTGTGGGTGGGTGCCTGCAGCATCACGCCACAACATTTAAGCTGGGATGTGTTTTACAGCCTTTAGTCCTGGCACCCACTTCTCCCATAAAGGAATAAAGGTTCTTGGTAGTATGGGTTTTCAAAAGAGCCGTTCTTCAGCTGTAGTCATAGAATCACAGACTGATTTGGGTTGGAAGGAATCTTAAAGACCATCCAGTTCCAACTGTGCAAGGAGCAGGGACACCTTCCACTAGACCAGGTTGCTTAAAGCCCCATCCAGCCTGGCCTTGAACACTGCCAGGGACGGGGCAGATACAACTTCTCTGGACAACCTGTTGTAGTGTCTCACTACCCTCATAGTGAAGAATTTTTTTCCTAATATCTAATCTAAATCTCTCCTCTTTCAGTTTAAAGCCATTCCCCCTTGTTCTATCACTACATGCCCTTGTAAAAATTGCTTCTCCAGGCTTCTTGTGGGACCCATTTAGGTAGTGGAAGGCTGCTATAAGGACTCTCTGAAGCCTTCTCTTCTTCAGGCTCAAAAAGCCTAACTCTCTCAGCCTGTCTCCATAGCAGAGGTGCTCCAGCCCTCTGATCACCTTTGTGACCCTCATCTGGACTTGCTCCTAGAGCTCCACATCCATCTTGTGTTGGGGGCCCCAGAGCTGGAAGCAGTGCTCCAGGTGGGGTCTCACAAGAGCAGAGTAGAATCACCTCCCCTGACCTGCTGGTCATGCTCCTTTTGATGCAGCCCAGGTTGTATGCTGGAAGACAATAAAGCAGAAGAAATCTAGGCTGCACAAATACATGATTTGAACACCTGCAGCCCTGCTAAATTCAGATGTAGCCCACATTCTGTCTTTCATTGCACCTGAAGTACATGGTGTGCACTGCCACACTATTGCAATTTCTATTTTTTGCATTATCAGGTTTTTTTTTTTTTTGTTGTTTTATTGTTTCATTGTTTTGGGGTGGCTTTGGTTTGTTGGGTTTTTTTAGTTGTTTTGTTTCTTGTGTGGAGGCTTTTTTTTTCGTTTGTTGTTTGTTGGATTTTTTTTTTTTTGTCCCTAAACCACTCCTAATTCCTACTCAGTGAGAAGGAATTCTGAGCATGGTAGTGGGGAAGGGAAAGGAGCTTAAGAAGTTAAATTGTGCAGGTGTGAAATCACCAACGTGGAGACTTTTTTCAGAGTTACTTCCATGGAGAGCTGCACAGATGAGAGTGAGGTGCTGGGTTTGCTGAGCATGCAACTCCTGTATGCCGTTAGGGTGGGTTGCTGAACGTGCAGGTTAGTTCAATGGACAAAGAGCTGAGGGTGCAAGAGGGAGACATACAGCTTCATTTCCTAGAATGTCTGGAAAAGCCCAGGTCAAGAGCTCTTAGCAAGCTGGTTGCCGTTCCAGAATGATACTGCTGGCCCAACACTGCATGGCAGAATGAGTTACCACTGAAGTCCTGGTGCTGGATTAGAGCCCTGTGAAATTAAATCCCAAAGGGAGCCTTCTCCCAGGCCTTCTCCCAAAAACAAGAAACAAACCCAATGACAAGCCTATGTGAAAGTGTCACCTTCTGTACTTAATTCACATCTTTTTAAATCAACTAAGACTTGGTTTCCAAATGGAAGATGGAAGCAAACCTTGGAAGATGACTGTTGGGGCTACTAAAAGAAATACCTACATTCTTAGAAACCTTCTCAAACTCTTCCAAAATAACCATTTTCTGATGATGAAGCAACCTATCTCTTGGGAATAATTAATAGGTGTCGTTTAGGAAAAAATTGGCAATGTAGAAGCAGAGAAGAAATATTGCTTAGGAAAATAATAAACGTCTCTTGCATTTTACGTGTTGAAAAGGTAAATTCCACTTTTGACATTCATCCCAGAGCCATTTTAAAGACAACCCACAGACTCAACGGGGAGACAGTAAACACTAAATCATAATTATCTCGTAAAAGGGGAGCCTGCTTCTCCAAAGGCCTGCGATCTGGTTTTGCTTCACAAAAAATATCATAAATCTATTGTGTTTTACCCAGTTTTATTTAAGGCCAATTAGTGCTTGTGTTAAAAAGAGTAAGAAAGAAAAACAGAAACACCTTCCAAACTTTGCTGTCATTCTATAGATGTGAAACCCTGATTCTCCACTCTCATTAAGAAGCTGTTCATTAGAGGACAGCATGTTCCACAAGAGCTGAGGTCTTACATTAACAGTGAACTATGGAAAATCTCTCCCATTTGGCAGCCCACATTAACATTTCTTCTGCAAAGGGATCTCTTTTTAATGCAATCTAGGGCTGTATGTGTTACTGTTCAGAAGAAAAAATAATATTTTTCAACACAATCTTGACTCGGCTTTAATATCCCACAGGGTGACATCTGACACTGTAGTGAGAGAATAACACCTCTCTGGGTAATCTTTCCAACAGAGCCTGAAAATGAGCAGTCTGTGCCATTAATACGGCCAATGTAATTAGCAGAGCACTATGACCGATGATTATTTTTTTTAGCAACATTTCCTAAAGCTGTTTATCCAACCGAAGCAACTCTAGCCAGTGGAGCCAGAGCAGGCTAAACTTGAGTGTGCCCAAATAAGTTGCAGTTTTGAAGCACAGGTAGGGAGATCAAGGTAACATAGCTGCCTGCTTTGGAGATGATTTCCAGATAAAGCTAATCATCCAGTTACCAAGAATTTCAAAAAATGCTTCCAGGTGAAATTAGGTTAAGTTTCTCATGCCACAATGATGTTTCAAGGCAGGGGAGCCTTTGTTTTCTATTAAGAAAAAGAAAATGAAAGGAGTTTGAGTTGTGATTCTTTGTCAGCAGAGAGTCAAAACTCTGGGGGAAGGTTGCAGATGGTGCATGTTCAGATACTCTGTTTTTCACTAGTTTAGATGTAATCACACAATTATTGTACCTCTATTCTGCTCATGTAGGAAGAGCTCCTGCTTACCTTCTCTTTTGCAGGTGAGCATGCAGTCAGAGACCAGTGGCACATACGTATCGTGTCACATGGTAGACATCACCAGAGATGCCTTCAGGAAGGCCTGGGACTTGCCGATGGTGTCTGCCCGGACGCAGTTGTCCTTCCTAGGGAGGGCATGCTGGAAAAGAGAATTGATAACAATGATGACGTCTGTTGGAACATGAAGGGCTGGATGTGGCCAGTGCCAGCTCTCACCTTCTGGGAGGATAAAGGATTGGCAGCATCCTGAGATGCTGAAACCATACTGGTTCTCTGCTAACCAGACAGTCCTGTTTCCCTACAAAATACAGATGCTGAGGTGGGAGGACACTGTCCCTGTCCTCTCTTTTCAAAAAACATCCAAGCCCCTGGGGTTTGCATTGATCTTCCGCATGCAGTGTAGTTGATTCAAGACTGTCAGATCTGTATTCAGGAGCATGAAGGCACAAACTTAATTTTGAAACAGAGCTAGTGCATGATAACGCATTCACCTAGGTGAACGCAAAAGTCTTGAGTCAAAAATAGATTATCACAGCAAAAGATGGTGTTAAGAAAATCCTGGTAAACAGCCCATCCATGACTAGTAATTACTCTCTGTTTTCGCAGCGGGAAGTGATCATAAATACATTCTATATTGCAAATACCTAGTGTATAGAGGCCAAAGGAGCAACATCATTAGGACTGTTACTGATCATTATGTTTTAGCATTGTTCTGCAGGAGTATTAGTTCAAGACATTTATATTGAACAGCCTTTAAAAAAAAAAAAAAAGAATAGCAAAAGAAAAACATCAGTGTTTGCATCTAAGATGTATTTAAAAAGATTTGGCACTGGCACAATAAGAAGGAAGGTTGACCGCACCATCGAAAGCAGAGAGCAGTGAACAAGCCAAGCCCTTGGTCTTTTGAATTAAGGGCTGCAGTCTCCTTAGCAGAGTGGCAACAAAGTCTGGTGGGTCCAAGGTGGGATCAACAGGAGTAAGGTCCTGAGGTCTGACAGACTAATCCCAAACGCAAAGTCAAGGAAGGTATTTCCACTGAATTCCCACTGGTGGGTAGATTTGGCTCTAGTTCTACTTCTACTTTTGATTTGGTAGGAAAATCAGTTTAACCACTCTGCCTGTAAAATTAGTGTATTTCCTGTCACATACAGCCTTTAGACAAGCTTTGATGGACTTCCTCGTATGTGAGCAAATTCTTAGTCTATGAAGACAGGCTGCACAGCCTTTAATCTCTGATCTTTTGTTATGCAAGCTGTGGTTTCTGTCCTGTTCTCTGTGAGGAGTACAGAAGGAAAACTGTCTGACTGCCTTCTTTGATCCTTGATAATGCCAATTTTTGGTAGAGAATAGTATCCCAGAAAATAAAATATTAAAACTAGGTTTGAAATTAACATCTGTCTTTCAAAAATAATAATAAAAAAAGTTTATGTAAAGTTTAATTTCCTTAATTCAGCAACAGCACAGTAAAGCAAGTTACATTTAAGCCACACTAAATGTCATATTCCTATTTTAATTCCTTTATCACTCTTTAAAGGGTGCAGCCGAGAGGGAAAACTCTTATAATTTTCCTCAGGAACAATATAAATCTTTATCTGTTAATGTTTTAATGTTTATCAGTTAATTATAGATCTTTATCCACACAGTCTTTATCAATTAAGCATTCCAAATGCAAAAAGTATTAGCACATATTCAAATTACCATGCATTAATATGTAAAATCCCCTAAAAGATTTATATTTAATATTTTCATTTAAAAAAAACCAAAAAACATATTAGCAAACACCATCAATATCGTATTTGCTCGCATGATGGCATCATGCTGTGATTAAAGCCCCTGATTTGCAACAGCCAACAGACTGCCAGCAGCCTTAGAGCTGTCATCCTGGCACTGGAGGCATGCAGGGGGAGGGAAAGTGAGGAGGAGGAAGGGTGAAGAGTGGAGGAAGTGTCCATCTATGAGGAAAGAAAATAATGTCACCAGATAAGCCAAAAAAGTCTATGCAAATACATACTTAGCACCAGAGGAAAAAAATAATGATTTGCTGTATTCAGTCACCATTGGAGGTGTGACTGAATGGTGAGTAATAACTCAATGAGCTTAAAGAAAAAGTACAAACCAGTAACAAAAAATATTCCTAAGAGATATTCACACTATTAATGTTTGCCTGTCTGACTAACACGCAGGTGAGAAGGCCCGAAAACTGCCTACACCCATACCCATCATATTTCCTTTAGAAGGCTCTGCAAAGGAGAAAATGCCATCAACAAGCTAGCTCATAGACAGGTACCTGCTTACAGTTAAACCATAGTGATTCTGTGCTCTATAAAAGCATAAAAACACAGATAAAGAACATAGGATCATAATTCGGGATGACTGGACCCAGGAGGTCTCTACCCTACTCTAACCACTTGCTCAAGCACAGCCAGCAATGCAATCAGATCAGGTTGTTCAGGACTTTGTTCAGTCTGGTCTTGGAACCCTCTGAAAGGCTGAGGTTGCACAGTCTCTGCAAGCAAGCTCTTCCACTGTTTGGTTGTGCATGCTCATCCCCCACACTGCATCCTTGATCCTCTACCTGCTTTTTGAAGGACAATCTGAAGGGAAATATAAATCCGCCATACAGGAGTAGGCTCAAGGACCTGGAAGTAACAGCTCAGTAATGTTCACCTGGAGGACTCATGTTGTGTGTGTACTGACACTTAATGATAACAGCAACTAATTATTTCACTGTTGATCACAGCATAAGCCTCCTGTAAGCCTCAACCACTGAAACTGAGTATCTTTAGAACTAGAGGAAGACGCTACCCCAACTGTTCCTGCCATCTCTGATAGATTTCCAGAATTGTGTTTATTTCAAGTTCAAATTATTCCAAGCAGTCAAGTTCCATGAGTTGTCTTCTAATAGTAGTTTGTCCAGAATTAAATTGATTTTTCTACCACATCAGCTCCTAGGGGTCATAATCAGGACAGATAACCATTCCCCTAGGCACCGCACATCCGCCAAGAGATATCCCCCCTGGAGATCTGTGTGATCCACACCTTCAGTTATTTCAACTAATGCAAACAGACATGCTATAGACCACGCAAAAAGGGCCAGGTGCTGAGCAGGTTCATCTTGCTCACTTGCAAAGCCAGCAACACTCTTTTTCTGATCCAGCAGTGTGACTAATGCAGAGTGTCTTCATTTACCGAGGGAGGACCCATCTGTACTAACATGGGCAAGAAGAATTACAAGCTGCTGGAGTACAATGCACCAATGTAATTAGTTCACTTGTAGCTGGCCCCTTGATTTAACTAATTGCTGCTGGTTATACCCACTGGCCCCAAGCAGTTCCCCCAGAAGGAAGCAGCCACTGAGGCAGATCCCTGCCTGCCCCCATACATCCCAGGTGAGTGGCAGCTTCATGCCCTCCCACCACTCTGCAGGGATGGGGGAGCAAGCACTACAGCCCCTTGGCCCCCACATCCCCTCCCAGCAGAGCTGATCAAGCAGGCATCCTTCCCCCACTCATTCCCCATCCCTGGGTAGGCTGACAGATTGGGCGCTCTGCCAACATCCGAGACACAATTATGGTCACACATGCTGGAAGTTGAGAAAAAATGTGTGGGATTTATTCTATTTTTTGTGGGGGAAAGAGGCGGGAGAGGGACTGGAAGGCTTTTAAGCAGTCAAGGCCTCTGACAAAACAGGATTGGAAGCTATGCACCATATTTCATATAATTCAAGGCTGGACCGCATGCATGTGTTATTAGTTCTCAAAACCATTGTGTACGGCAATCTCTCCATCCCCAGTGAGCTTTTCTGGCTGGGAGGCCAAAGGAATAGCTGGTACTGAGCCAGAGCAGTTTAGGAATTTTTCCTGAAGGAGAAGGGAGAAGTGGGGAGAAGAAAGCAAGAAGGGCTCTTCTTTGCAGGCACAAGAGCATCTGCTAATGCTTCATAAAGTTTCCAGTGTTTACCCCTCCAAATTCTCTCTTTTGTAGGAACACCCCCCACCTCTTCCGCTCTCTCCAGTTTGGGGACAAGTTCACACTGGAACAAAGTGGTCTGTCTCCCAGCCATGCCTGACGCTCAGCTCCCAGGGCAGCTATCACCCACTGACAGGACCGCAGCAGCCAGGGATGCTCTGACAGATTCCTAGGGTCCTCACAAATCAGGAGAAATCCGTTACCACAGCTTTGACAGATGTCTTACACTCATCTCTGGAGCTTAGGAGGGAGGTGAGGGAGGAGGAAAAAGAAGGAGGAGGAGAGCTGAAAGCTTTTCAAAGACTATTCAAACAGAGGCGCTTTTTTTTTGACTTTTTTTTTTTTTTTTTTAACAAGGCGAGAAATTAAGGTGGGGAAAATACTTTAAACCAAAACGTTTATAAATTTATAGCTTCACTTTAACCACAGCTTTATTTCTGTGTCTGTCTCACACCATGTTTCCATTATTGTCAGGAGAATGAACCGCATGCATGCCAAATCAGGTCATTCACAAATATAGAACGAACGTCTGTCATTACAGATTTACCACTCCAACTATGGCATATCCCTTCTGTCTATAAAAATCCTGATCCATTAGCAGGGCAAGCTCTCTGCGTGTCAGCCCTTTAACACTCTATGCACCTCAACAAACTGGAGATACGGCCTTCCTTCAACAGGCCAGCCTACGCATTCACTCCAAAACGATAGCAGGACATGTGGGTGATGTCCATCAACTTCACAACAAAGTTAAATTTCTTCATGCAAAAATTCACAGTATGCTGAATCCTGAGCGAGCTCTGCAGAGATTAGGGGTAAGCCCCAAACCCACAGTCACTATCACCCTCTCAACCTAACAGTTGAGTGCTTCCACTTACCCATGCAGCTTCAAGATGGACCAGTGTTGTCTAAATATACTCTTGCAAGATGCTCTGCCTTCATGCAGAATTTCAAAATTACCCTAAAACAGCAACATTTGGGGATTCTTTAGGACAAAGAATCACCTCAGTGCAAAGCCTGATATTCACTGTGAAATGCTGACAGTCTGTCAGGAATCAAGTTCATGCTGGACAAACCAAGCATTTCATATTGGGAACTTAGGCAAGGAGAGACTGAGGCCCAGATTTCTTAACTTCTTAGGAACTAAACCTGAATCTTCCTGAAGTGCCCAAAACCTTGATGAATAAGGAATTTTTTTCTTATTCATACAAGAAATCGGAAGTGAAGCACATCTTTCGAGATCAAGATTAATGTCCTGATGAATAAAATGGCCTCTCCTCTCTAGTAACAGCAGCTTCTCACAGTGATGCTCAAACTTCTCACAGTAGTGAGAAGTATCTGAGTAGCTGCTTTCCATTTTGGAGCCCACAAATGTTCTATCAACAAGTACCCTGATTAGAGAAAAGAAATACTAAACATCAACAAAAAAAGACAATACACTGCTTTTTCCAGGAAATTGGGTGTGCATACAGATCTACGTTGTGGAGATAGTGCTGTATATCGTACAATGCAGCTAGTCTGAAATCCAAATTTTAACTTGAAAATCACTATGGATTTATTTGCTGTCATGGAGAGCAATTAGACTTTCTCCAGTGGACAAAGCATCACTGTTAGATTGTCACAAATGCTAGTATCCACAGTTCAAACAGCACAGTGGATAAAGCACCTGTTTAAGGCACCACAGTTTAAACCTTTGTGGATTTGTAGTTTTATTTTAGAGCTTCAAGGGATTTTTCATTTTTAAAAGCAAAAGAAGAAAGCGAAAAGCTTGGGTAAAGAGTGCATTTAGTAATGACAATGAAGCTGACAATGTACAAGACTCCAACTAAAGCTAAGCCTCTCTACAAATCACTTATAATCTAACAGGCAGATGTGCAGAATACAGAAGGGGAAGGGGGTGGGCAGAGGACTCAAGAACTTACTCGAGTTTGTTCCATTTCCTGAGGAAATCACAGAAGAACTGACTCTTTAGAGGGGATTAAAAGGGAAGGAACAGTAGCATGGCAACTAAGGAGGGAAGCAAATATTGCACATGGGGACAGCATTACAGAAAAAGGCAGAGGGAAGGCAAATAGCTGCGGTGTTGCCCGGGTAATACCATGTATGGCCATGTGTGACAGCTTGAAAAAAGCCTCTGTTTTTTTTCCACCTCTTTCCTTCCTGTGTGCCAGGAATTAATAACACTGTTGCTCTCATGGCTGTCCAGTGGTTCCTTAAGCTCTCCCATCAGCTGATTCACACTGAGTGACAGGTTTCATGACAGACTGTGCTCGGTAGGTCCCCGCACAGACAAGGTAACCTCCATGGACATGGGCCATGAAACAAGCTTGGCTCTAGATTCAATGTTCAACGCCAGGGAGAGGAGGAGAGGGCAGAAAAGCTGTAGGAATGGGCACCAGTGGGATGAGTTGGCTTTAACAACCTGATGCTTGCCAGAGGCGAAGGGAACCTGAAATACAAATGCTTTGTAGAAATTAAATTAATAAATCTCCTTAAATACAAAAAGATCATATATTAGATCCACCACAGCTGAAGAACTCAAAGGCTGCTTTGCGTTCCTGAGGAGAAAAATTAAAAGATAAGGTGAAGGACACAGCCCTCAGCTGCATCTTTGCAAGTCTTGACTTTGTACTTCCATGCCAATGCCACTCTTACATGAAAGGCTTCGGAAAGGCATTAGGTTTTAGATCGCTTATCAGTATTTCTGATTAAACAACGAAGCACAGTAAACAATACTAATAAGCTGTTTAAGCCAGCTGCAGTGCTGTTAGGCTTATAAACATAAACAGACAGGCCACTAAACCAACTGGAGGAGATCTTCCACCAAGACAAATGGGTGCTGCCTAAAGCTGATGACAGATGGTTTTAGAGCAGGTCAGGCACATGGTATCTATGTAGCATCTTGTGTCATATGGAAAGCAAATTCTCTTTCATGCTGTGGTCTCCAGCTGAAGAAAAAAATCTTAGATTTTATCACCACATCATCATCTGATCCTCCAAAGTGACAACTAATTAACATCATTTCCTTCTAATGCACAGTGATAATCTTCCTCACAGGAATAAGTGGTGAAAGTCTGAAATCTCTTATTTTATTGGGCACAGACATTCTAATGAACCTGCTAATACATCTGCTTATGAAAAACCCTTTCAGTCTAGCATAGCGCCCCACTCTTCATAGGTACTTCAGTAACATCATGAGGAGGCTTCCCCAGAGCCCAAAGCTGCGCAAGAATCTTTGATGCTGGTGACAGAGAGGGGACAACACTGGAGAACACATCTTAATATTATTCTCATACCACCTGGCCAGTCTGCCTTGACACTGTCTCTGAAACAACAGTTTCTACCTCTTGGTGTCTTTGCAGCACCCTCAGAGGGTGTCTGGCAAAGCAAAATTTTGTGTTGGGGAGTGATGAGATGCATGTTTGGGAGGGATTGGAAAGAAGATCCCTAACTCATTTCAGATGCTAATGACGTTCAGCCAGTATTAGCCCAGGTCAGCGATGAACTCCTGACCTGGAGGGGAAAGACTCTACCACCCATTTTCAATCCCTTGAGCTGATCAATCCCATGATAATGTCATTTCTGAAACAGCGCCAATGGAGCATAAAAGCAGCAGGCAGGACAGAAGGCATCAAATGCTAATAGCCACTCCTTAACAGAAGAAAGAATCTAATCCCTGGCTTTGAAAAGCACTCAGCCCCCGCATGCTAAAAAGAGGTATGCCGGAGAGCTCTACTCCGTGTGTGCCAGAGGACGTGGACAGCAGATGCACAAGTACCTGTAAATACACTTTTTCCGAGTGCATGAGGAAACCTTATGTTCCCAGGCTTTCCGAGGCACAATTAAACCAGACCTTTATTTCAAGGGCATCTCCAAATAAGTGGCTTGTTTGAACTTGACTCAATCAGGAACTGAAAACACTGAAAAGAAAATAGGAGCAAGCAACCGGATGAGGCTCTGCAAGAGAATTCAAGTCTGACAGATTTATGGAAACCTTGTTTCCATATGGATCAGTACTGCTGCCTCTAGAGCTCCAGCAGCAGCAATCAATGAAAACAATGCTAGCTCCGGCGGATGTCTGCGTGCTTAAAAAAAACCCGTGTATATGTGTTTTTACATACAGGCTAAGTAAATAGACGTGCAGAACTCGGGTAGCTTCCTTCTTCGTTTGCCACAACAGGCATCCCACTCCAGGGGACACGAGATTCTGCTCTGGTGTACAGCTGTGCTGGTGGGAGGAATCAAAAGAGTGAGCTGATTTACCGAGTTATGAAACGGTGACATACTCTGCATGAAAATGAAAGGAAACATATCCGGGCAGGCAGCGAGAGCAAGGCAATTGGGGGTGGGTGGGAGAAGGCAACGTCATTAGATCTACGGTTATACAGTTACAAAGTCAAAAGGATTTACAAGGCGGGCGAGAACTCTTGTCCTGCTGGTGTATAAATATCAAACTGGCTGTACCCTGTCACACTTAAACACCTGGTAGTGATTGGAGTAATGAAACACACTACTGTCTCCATAAATGCCTCTGTGTGCGTGTGTGCCTACGCTCATGCATGCATATGTACTTCTGCAAATTATTGATCTTCAGCAAGTAACGGTGATGGGGCTAAATTGGGATGTGGAACAAATTCTGATGACGTCAGTGGTGTAATATCGAGAATAAAGGTGGAAAGTGTCATGGTGCTCCTCTCCGTCACTGGGGACCAACTGCAGCCAAAAATGGGCATGGCCTACGCTCTTCCTTTATTTGCCCTTTTCTGAATCTACCATCTGCAAGCTTGAAAGAGGAAGGAAATTTCATTTCTACTGGTTGGACTGCTGAGTAAGAGGGAAAATCTGCAACTGAAGCAGAAGATAGAGTGAAAAAAGAGGGTGGAACAGCTTGATTTCCAAGCAGCATAAGAAATCAAGTTTTAGAAAAATGCTTCATCTTTACAGGGAGAAGCACTTCCTCCTCCTTTATCTAGATCTTTAATCATGCCCCTGTTCCCCACCCTTGGCAACTGGCCACATCTTATCCTGCATAAAAGGAAGTGCTGTTTCTTCCAAGAACACTTCCTCCTCCTGATTAATTCAACAGTGCATCCACAGCTTTCCCTAGAGTTTTTCCAAAGGAGCAGCTGAGCTAGGCTCAGAGATAACTAGTATATCTCTTGCTCTATATAATTCGGAAGCCGGACATCCACAGTTGATTTAGACAAGCAGGCAAATATGACAGTAAACAAAGCACAGGGAATGATCCATGTAACACAATACATGCATTAAGTAAGAAGGCACCTAAGCATACATTTTTTTGGCATAATGCCTTCAAATTTTGTTACAAAATGCAAACCAAACAAACCCCCAAAAATTGAAATCAGTATCTCTGTCCAGGGGTGGAGATGTTAAAACCTGTGACCCATCCTTGCCAGTACTCGCAAGCAAATTTCAGTGGCAGCTAAAGGGGAAGCAAAAGCTGAGTGGGACGCACTAAACACAGCATCTTCTTTTAAGAAAAGAGCTGGGGTCTAATGACAACATCAATACTTAGAGCTAGAGTTGTGACAGCCAAGCTGGGATCTACTAGTTTCTGGTTTTTAAGTTTTTGGTAGGAAGTTTTATACCACCTGGGACAGAGGGTAACAGAGGTCCAACAGACAGAGTTAGTCTGGGATTTCAGAGAGCCAGGATGAACTTCTTGAGACATGGAGCAACCAGCTCAAGTCCCCCAGGGCTGTTTTTGCTCTGAGAAAACTGGGAATAGTTGCATTTGTCTTCCTCAAAAGCATATGGTGACAATGATACAGCATAAATTGGGATATGATTATGGTTATGGGGGCCACATGATAGGAAGGTGTAAGAGATAGGCAGGTACCCAATATATCTCTCTAGCTTTTATAAATGGATCCCTGAGGGCAGTGAGCATGAATAACTTATAAACTGTCAATGCACCTGCTCCATGAAGAGAAAATACTATGAATTTGTCTCACTGTAACCTCCGAAGTCGATACTCATGTACACATGGATGGTCCAATTTGTAATGAGGAAAGTAGCTCATAGGTGAAAATATGACAGTGAAAAAGTTAAAGTAAGGGGAGAGGAAAATAGGGATCTCTGCCTTTATTTCAAGTGCAAGAAGTTAGATTCCCTGTTTTGAGCTGCCTTACATAGCACTGAAAGATGCGGCTTTAGGACTGTTTGTCCTGCAAGTTAATCCAGGTAAATGTACAACAGCAAAGCGTGCATATAAACACAGATGCAGGCACAGAACTGACAGGAAAGGAGGAAGATAATCCATATTTTTAAAGCGTCCCACTTCCTCTCCTCCACAATTACATTTTTGTGTGGTAGTCTTGCATCCATCTCAGTCAAATGTGCAAATGGGGTAGGCCCTAAGGCTCTGAGATAACCCAAGTGGAACAAAAAACTTATGAGTGCACATGCAAATGCTATGGTGAGTAGCATATGTTTTAGATACTGCTGAGATCATATGTTGATATGAACTAACACAAACCTCTGGTCTTCATCATTGACTTACTTGCTACACATAGGTAATCTATATAAAAATACAGCATGGTTTGGATCAATATGAAATGCATGTCATTTGCACATGGCATATATTCAGAGAGGGGAAAGGTTAAAGACAGAACATACATGGAATCACTGCTAAAAAATGTTTTTCCCTTTGCAGCAGCCTCACTTGCTTTCCCCTTGTCTGGCAGCGCACATCAGATTCTGCTACTCATGTGATCTTCCAGTTGCTTTTTAAAAAGATGTATTTACTTATTAATGACTGGCTGTAGGGAGACCCTATTTCTCCCTGAATGCTGGGAATGGAAAAGTTTGGGGCAAATCACAAAGCAGTGCTAAGGGAGGGAGGAAATATAGCTTCATGAAAGCAGCATGATTTCCTCACACAAGGCTGAATCCCACCTGCCCTACTGTGTGCATGTACTTCAGTGCAGTCACTGGACCTTACTCAAGTCTAGCAAGCAAGACTTGGTTGATAGACATTTGCTACAAGACAGATTTTTTCCCTTCCCTGGGTGCTGGAGGATGCCAGCAGAATAACCTGAGACTGATCGCAAGCAGAATGCAGATTTCAGATCCAAACAGCTCCAGTCTCTGTTAGGCATCTGAACCTACCCCCAGATCTTTCACAGTAGTCTGTGCTATAGTACTATAATGAATCAGAATTGTTCAAGGAGGTTTGTATGGAGCCTTATTCGACTGGAACATGCAGTTCTGTAAAATCAAAATGTTTTACAAAATCAAGTAATATTTGAAAATTACAGTTAGGAAGAAACACAAGAAAACGTGAGAGTTTCCAAGGAAGCTGCTTAGATGTCTTTGAGGAAAGTGTTGCCTTCAGAAATGCTGATTTTTCTTTCTGAAGGTTGTCTTGCTCTGCAGAACAACACTAAATCCCACAATCCTTAGTGAAACAGCATATTCATCTTCTAGCCACTTCTAAGAGAAGAATAAATAAAATACCACAAAGAATGTATTAGTCCCTACTTATATAATATACAAACCCCTCGGAACTCAGGAAAAAATAAATTTAGGTGACACTACTGGAAAAGAATAAAAGATTTTTTACTGCTTTGAAGTTAATAAGAGGTTAAATGCATTTTTTTAGCTGTGGTTGCGTTACATGAAACCATATTAAAACAATACTTCAGATGCTCATTTTTCATTTAGGAGACATGGTTGTAGGCCTCTTGAAGCAATATTTGGAGCAACAGTTTTCCCAAATATTGTGCTCAAATAATTTCAATTACATCCTACTATTGCCTAGTATTCAACTAGCCCAGCTTGCAAAAAGATATATATATATATATATACACATATGTGACAGCACTTAAGACTGCTTTCAAAATCCTTTAAAAAGTACACACAGAACTCTGAGCCTAAGCTGTAGTGCTATACCCTGATCACCTCCTCATAACTTATTTTTTAGTCAATGAACAGGCAGGGACAGATCCTCAGCTAGAGTAAAACAGCACTCTTTTCATGATCTTCAGTCATTTTCATTTTTGTAGCACCCCAAAATGGCTCTAGTGTAGGAAAAAGGCCCATGTATTGCAATTTAAGCCTATTGACAGTAGGGTTTGCTTTTCTTAGTTACCTTTTGCAGACTTTTTCGAAGCAGACCACAGAACCCCTAAGGGTTGAGAGACCACAGGCTGAAAACCACATTTCAATAGAGCTGCACCAATTCACAGCAGATTAAAACTCCAGGTTTTAAAGCTGGCCAATGGCAATCAAATTAAATAGCTGAACAGGAAGCACTGCAGGAGGATTGCACAGCCGGCGCATGGTGGGCTGCGCCCAGCTCAGGTTTATGTTGGAAGGCTGGAACACTGTTCCACCCCTCTTCTTGCCTGGGGCAATAAAAAGTTCCTGCAAAACTGAAGCTTTAATTTAAAACAAATTTGAGGTGTAGTCGTTTCTTGGCTCACACTAACATCTACCAGCTCCAACAGAGTTGCAATGAGCAGCCCAATACAGGTAATGATCTTAAGTTTATGGCACTTCGTGCTGTGAAGACAGCCTTTGAAGGCATCAGCCAAGCATCCCACCGTGCTGAGGCTGCATGAGAGCAACTGAAATGGCAGTGGTGTCCAGAGCAAAGCAGGAGACCCTCTCACTGGCCTAAAGCCGCAGAAAAAGCCACAGAAAAAGCCACAGAAAAAGCAGCAGCTGCACTGTTTGCTGAGTTAACAGGGCCATAGGCATGAGATCCACACTTTCCTCTCCCCTCTATTTTTCCATGCTCAGCCACTGCTGGCTGAGGTCTAGCACATCACTTTCAACATTTCCTTGTTACCAGTTTCAGTGGTTCTCCTCTGCTCCTGCTTAAATTTCATGACCAGGTCTAGTTTCACAACATTGGTCATTGTTTCTGCCCTGCCTTTCATAGTGGCAGTGGGGACAGTGAGGCTGATCATGGGGCTGACTTCCTAATTCCTTGTCCTAACCCTCACCCTTCCTCCCTTTAGCCTGGCTCCAGCCTGGCATTTGGCTGGTTTGAGGCAGGAAAACTCACGTTTGCTCACACTCAACTGCTCTTGGATGGTACAAGACCAATCTTTAAGGAGGACCTGAATTGTTCAAAGGGAAATATGACTCAGGAAGAAGACAGATAAGGAAAAAATGACCAGAGAAAGGGAATGTAAATGTGAAAGGTGAAGCATATCTGCAAAGGAGATTTGGCTTCAAGAAAGGTGAGGGAAAAGCCATTGCTAGAGGCAGTAGAGCAGTAGCTGCTGCAGTAGCACTGACATCTGCCCTATCCTCAGGGGAGAGGTTTGATGGGGTGGGGAAGGAGACACCTGGCTAAGGAGAAAGCAGACAGGCAGGAGCAGTGACCTGACAGGGGAAAGAGGGGTCTGTGCGTGGAGAGCAGCAGAACTAATTAATGGGAAAGGATGGCCAGGAAGGAATGGTGCAGGGGTTAGGTTGTGTTTGTGCCAGAGCAAATGGTACATGAAGTGGGGGGGAACAGAAGGCAGAACATGCAGAAGCATGTAATGGAGGCCAAGCTGCCCCAACACAGCTGTGCTTGTGGTGGAGACCTGCCCTGTAAGGCTCTCCAAAAAGTTGCCAGCCCTTTCAGCCCCGTGCAGTGAGGAAGGATTTCCTAGAAACAGCACAAATTCAGGAGACAAATGCCTCACCATTATTCTAGCATTTTTCACACCCAAGAGGGTCTTTAGCTGTGGACTGGCAGTGGCATGGACTCCAGCTTTTTTATTAATCTTTTATACCATCTGCTCTCCCTTTACCTATCCATCATCTTGCTGCCCGAGTGATGATTACTTCAGAGTGCAAATCACCTAACATCATTCTGGCTGATCAATTATATATGAAGGACAGAGCATGGTGAGTAAGACTGAACCCAGCGACATCAGTTTAAGTCTGGGGATAAGCACAGACGCTCAGATATCCTAGTGCCCTGCACACTTGAAAATAGGCAGATTATATTAGATGGAGAGTCTCCAGATGAGTTAGTCCAGGTTTACACAGGTGTAAGTGAGATCAGAATTGGCCTTCAGTCTGTGGAAAAACTTCACCAGTTTATGAAAAGAAATTTCTTGCATATGGAAAAGAGCCTATCCTTATTTAATCACATGAAAAATAGTAAAAACATGGACAAACCTGCAACTCTGGCAGCTTACCTGTACTCTAGTATCATCTCTGATGTATACATCGGCTTTACAATTACTGGTGTTAGTTAATCATCATTCTATCTCGGGAAAGAGAATCTATTTAGTTTGTTTCAGGTTTTTTTCCCCCTTACCTGCACAAACAAAAATGTGATAGCTGAACTGCAGGCTGAGTGAAGGGAACTGCTGACGATAGGCACTGAAGACAGGCTTCTTGCCTGACAGTGGTGAATGCCACCTCTTCTTGGCTGTCTGCAGAGAGAGTTGGTGAGAGAAGCTGTGGGCACCACACACTGCCTGGAGGTGAATACCTGCAGCGTGGACTCCGCAGGCACCATGGGCCTTTGTCTAGAAGGTGAAGATGAGGTATTCTGCTGTGTTTTTATCTGCTTGACATCAGCCAATTGCCAAATGCAGAGGTAAAGGATGGAATCAGAGAAAGCATGTTGTTCTTCCATTGGAGGGGGAATTAGAAACAGGGACTGAACAAGGTTGTTACCATCACTAATGACTAATTCTGCACCAAGTCACAGGCAATCTTGACAAAGCCTTTTTTTCCCCTTGATTTTCTGAGTTCTCCACGTGTTCAGACTAACCTTTATTTTGTGTTAAATACTTTCTTCCCTTTTTGTCTCCTTTGGAAATAATCTACGGAACACAAAACCAATTACAGAAGTTGAACTTTATCATCATAACATTCCCCAGAGACATGAAATCAAGCACACTGCCCACTGTCACCACCTGCAGCTGACCCATGAGGACGGCGGAAGGGCTCACCCAGGGCAGGCAGCCCATTATACACCATAGGGAGCCAGGCAACAGCATTTTCTGCTGATGGTGCAAGGCCACAGAATGCTTCCACCCTGCTGGGTGCAGGTGGATGGGCTGGTCCCTCTGTCACTATCTGTGCATGGCTGGCTGAGACAGCTGGTAATTCAGAAGGTTTTCAGAGTCTGTTATTGACTCCCTTGTCTTTAGGCAGTGTTTACCAGTAAAGTGAGTAACACACCTTTGTCACCTAACCAAGAAAGTACAGCCATGTGTTGCAGCCGATCATGGACCCTCTGACCTGTTGGAAACCACAGCTTATGCCATGTTATAGCACACTTTCTTATCAACATTGGCTAAGAGAGCAACCAAACCTGCCAGCTGGTATGTAAAGTAACATGCCATAAAATACCTAATCAAACCTGACATCCCTTTCAGGGCTCTGGCCAAGTGTGAGAGCGTAAGAAGCCTGGAGCAGATGCAGAACTGCACCTCTCTGTGTTGCCCTGTCTATCTCCTGAAGGAAACTACAGACTGTGCAGGTGACAGACTTTTAGGAGAGGCCATCTAACATGGGAGGATAAACTTTTGCAGGGACTAAGGATCAGCATTAAACTTATCCCTTTTCACTTCTTTGCTTTCTCAAAATTTCCTTGTTACAAATAAATATTAACAAAAGGAAAGGAAAGACAAAGATAAAACCTTCACAGTCCCCCTTTCCTCTCTAACCCAAAAGCAAATCCCTCCTCCACTCAAGCAGCTCTGCCACCAGGGAAAGTCTGAAAGGAAGAGCACATTACGGCTGTGGCCACATTGTTTAATGTATTAGTAGAAGTTTGGATGAACCAAAGCTCTAAGAAGTACCTAGACATGCATTCTGGAAGAGAGCAATAGTCACACAGTCACTGTGCATAAGTACAGGGCACTTTTGGGGGAGTGGGGTTGAAAGGAAGCTTTAAATTAGGCTGATTATTCAAAATACTATATCTGTCAGAACTTTCAGGAGATAGATACAGAACGAGGGGAGGAAGAAGTCACTGGGGTAACAGGGCTTAGTTCTGTTTCTCCTGAAATCAAAGAAACATCCCTGGAAGCCTGCACTCCGGCATTACACTTCCCTGAAAAGGAAAAGTGCACATTCGGGGATGCTCTGACAACAGTGGGAGTCCATTTTACATGGCTCCAAGAGAACAAGGGAGGCTTTCTGTGTCTAATCACATGGGAGAGATCTGTTCCTACATCCTGAAATGCTTCAAATAGTAGCTGCTTCTAATGGGATATACACTGGGTACAATTAATGTCTCCTATTGCAACACTTCAGTAAAACCTCCCTCAAAGCTTGGCTTGTGTCGTTTAGAAGAGAGCTGTGAATAAGAAATAAAAACAAGTAGATGCTTTCTTCTAATTCTCTTACTATGGCTTTCAGTAAAATGTTGAAACTAAAAATATGTGAATAATATTGATATCTGAATATCAGGATCGTATTTTCTTGAATAATTGGAACCAGCACATCTGAAAATATTCAAAATAAGTGAAACACATTTCAAATTTTACAGTAGAAGAAGTTCTCCATTTATTTTTGCTTTAAATACCACTCAGATGGTTTTATTTTTCCTAGTGAAGAAAAAAAATATGGACTTCATTACTTAAGCTTCTGGTATCCAAAACTACCATAAAGAGTCAGCTGCTAAGGACTTGCATTTTCAGTGGTTTGGGACCTTAGCCAAAATCACAGATTACTGAAACAAATCTAGTTCTGGACAGGACAGAATGGAATGGTTCAGTGTGAGAAAACATGTTGATCTTTCATTGAATAAAATGGTTAGAAAAAACATCCCTGAATTGCAAGCACAATTACAGTGTGTTCCAAATGGACATTTTGCTAGTTCTGAGAAACTTCAACACGGGGAGGCTTGAACATTCTGTTTGGAGGGAGGGGATGTTAGCAGACATCAAATATTTGCATTGGATATGGAGTGCTAGCCCCATTAGGGTGAGCATTCTTTCCTCTACTTGTTTGTAGCTATACACAGGGTAGAGTTTCTCAAAGCCTACACTTTAATAGGAAAAAGGCCCATATCATATCAAGTTACAGGGGCACCAGAGAGAGACGCTAACTAAGGTTTTTTCCAGCTTGCTCTTATTGATTGAGAATAGCCCTTGGCATCCTAGTGCCTTCCTCAAGAAATGAATGTAAACACATCCATCTTTTTCCAACCCTCTGGGAAGGATGAAGCTTGCCCATGGGACACTTTCTTTCTGAGAACAGTGCTGCTGTTAGAGTGCTGCAAAGAAGAGTCTGAGATGTGTTTTACATTAAGCACTTGATCTGGTATGGGTAGAGATCATTTCATTTTGTCTGACTTTGCGTCCTGTGGCCATGTCCTGGCTTGTGTGGATACTTCTCCTCCTTGTGTCTTCTCCTCCTTGCTGACAGCTTTATTATTCCACCTCTCAGGTGGTTGGGATCTGACAGAGTAAGACAGACAAGTGCTGTCTGCTTCCCCTCACATGGGAACCAGTCTCAAGAGTACCAGGCACTGAATTAGCAGAGACCTCATCTTTCAGTTCATGTTGTCTAATGCAAGACCAGTGGGGCATAAAGTTTCTATTATCTATGCTTTAATAATGGATGAACCTCCCCTCCTCCTGCTCCAAAAAGCCTTACGATAGCCCTGCTGTAGGCAGATGACACAGCTGGTCCTTTGTTTGCTCGGCTACTTCCAGATGGGTATCCAGTGCCACCTGAGCTGAGTGGGTTCAAAGAACATTTTGTTACTCGCATTTGATTTCAGATGCTGGAGGCTTCCTCTTCTGAGCTCAGCTTTATTTAAGGGTGCCTGTTTTGCATTTCTGTCAGCCCTGAGGATGACCACAGGATAAAAAGTGTGCTCCTGAAGAACCACATTGTCAACTTCACTACCTCAGTTATCACTTACCTATTGACGAACTATCAAGGATGCCAGGGAGAGTTATTATTCTGGGTGACGAAAGTCAATTCAGTCAACAGGTCCTCAGATTTGGATCTCCAAATCTGGCTCGATTCAAATGACTTCCTGCCAGATTGCAGAAGGATGAACACTGAAGCTGCTGCTGTGAAGGGCTCTATGACTGTTTTTATCAGGACCAGGACATTCCCTCTTATGATACAGTTCATTTAGAGATCCAAATTGTTAGCATAGATGTTAAGGAAATGCTAGAAACAGTTGAGAAATTCATTGCTATTTCATAAAAATATCACTCTACCAAAGAATATCATGTGCAAATTTTTAACTGCAGATGAAAAAAAATCAAACTCAAAACAGGCACAGAAGCATAGAGAATTGGAACAGAAGTATTAAGGTTGGCCTGTGGACGGGAATGGTGAGGTGGGAAAGCACCAGAAGGAGCGACAGAAGGTTTTGCTGGCACCCAACTCTGCAGGTCATCAAAATCGCAGCACATCCATGTGCAGCTTCGGAGGAGACCCAGGTAGGGAAAACAATGGACTGCCTAAACAGAGGGACAGAAGTTAAGAGATGCTGATGAAGAACAATGTTGAAGGTTTAAGACACCCAGACACAGATGAAAGACAGTGAGTAAACCCTAATGATTCACAGAGGTACGAAAGGATGGAGAGATGAAAGTTCCTATTCACTAATCTCATGAAGAGCTCAAAAGACATGAATATATAAGTACAGGAGTGTGAGCAAGTAAAATCTGCTTGTTTTATAATAAAAGCACCTTCCTCTTCTGTAAAGTACAACTTCAAGCTTTGATACAATTGCAACACTGCTACAGAACAACAGTTAATAGACTTGATGCTAAGGCAAAACTCAAGACGATGCAGTGCATTCAATACCTTTCTGAATGTTTAGAGCTTGTTCAAGTATCTATGCAGTATAACTCCAACCTCCATCGCTTACACTTTCTAGGAAAAATACCCCACCATACATGCATAAAGCATACACAGATTTTGCAGTCCTCAGCTGACATAGAAACCCAACAAGATCTCTGTTTCTTGTGCTAACCATTGCCGGTGTTTTATCACCCTCCTGGTTAGTATCAGATGGATAGTTTCATGCAGTGCTAAGAATACCTTCTGCATTCAGATCAAGGTGAGGAGTTCATCATTTGTTCTCGATTATGCTTAATGGGACTGAGCCATAAACTTCATCATTTTCAGGCTCCAAATTAACTTTTTTCTCTTAAGCTGTATGCCACTTAAATAAAAACACTGTGATTGCTGTCCTAATAGCTGTGGATTTCTAGTTCTTTTCCTGGGGAAGGCACAAGAACATTTTCTACTTAACAGTTAATCCCAAAAAACACAAATAAAACTCAGTTGTTTGGTTCAGAAATGTCAATCAAGAAAAGAATTATGGACCTGTCTTGTTTTCAAATACAATCTGTATGACAGAGAATTAATCAATAGCCTACCATTCCCAAAGCACATTGCAGAAATCGTGTCCAATTTTCTGACTCTCAGACACACAAAAAAAATCGTACACAGACAATTTTAATAGTGAAATGGCTATACTTATCTCTTCCAAACAAGATTATATTATCAGAGGAACTCAGAGAAGACAGAAATTGAACTCCTCTCAAGCAAAGCAGAACCAGAAGGGAAATGGCGCGTGGCCAGCAGGAGATGTTACAGCCTTAGTCCATCTGCACTCAAGAAAGTGACCTCCTTCCCTAGGATGTTGGATGTGTCCCACAGAGGCTGTCAACAGTAAGGTCTAGACAGAAATCTTCCCTCTTTAATTCCCAGAGCTTCAATTTTCAATGAAGTAAATGTGTCAACTATTGGATAAATGGTAAAATGGCTGTAGCATGAAGTGCAAGCTCAAGTTGTTCTCCATCCCATTCCCTTCTGCTGGAGAACCCCCACACATCTGTTCAAAGGGAATTAAAAACTTCAGCTATTTGTTACAGCTGAAGGCACAGTGCCTTGTGTTTCTGGCATGTGCTGGTACCTACAATCCACTGCACCAGAAGAGGTCAGACACAGTTTGCATCTCTAGCAGCAGTGATACCACTGAAACAGTGGAAGAACAGAGCCACTTTGATGGAACAATAAGAACCAATAATATGCAAAAAGTATCACCCTTCACTCAAAGAGAAGCAATGGTGCATAGGTAAAGGAATGTTCATGCTGGTTCTCAAAGCCAATCAACTGCAGATACATTTAGAAAAAGTAAAATTTTATTCAGTAGTGCAATTTAGTAGGAATTGTATGCACATTTCAATTGTTTTTTCATTTGCATGCTTTCACAAGACAGGCCCATGCTCTGCAGCTGGATATCAGTGGCTGAACAAGCTCTTCACCCATTTCTCTAGACACCCACTTTGAACAGCTGAGTAGATTCAAGTTTTCATTTTGACCAGTTAAATGAGGCTAGCAGAAAAATTTTACATTGACAAACCAGAGCAGGGACCCTTCTTGGTTTTTTTTTTTTTTTTTTTCCAGTACCAAATGACATATTTATCTATCTAGCCATCTATCTATCTATCTGTATCTATAAAATGACAAAGGTTTGTCTTGTATTTTGTTGCCTTTGCACAATAATGTAAGTTCAAGTGGAAGATGCAGTTATTAAAGAGGTCTGCTGAGGAAAATACGGTTTGTCTCTCTGTGAAGAGGTGCCAAGTTAGAAGTTTAATGGAGACATTCTCACAAGTGAGACAAAAGTTAGCGGCATAATCAATCATAAACCCAAATTTACTTATTTTCATCTAAGTGAACAAGCAGGTAGGTTAGATCATAATTATATTTACTACTACATGATCTAATGAATTTGATCAGATGAATTTGTCTGTCTAACAGGAGAGACATCTTGCACTAATGCTGCAAAACTAAGTACCTACAAAATTGACTTAGAAAATTAGATTATTGGAATCTATAAATTTTGAGCATTTATACAAGCCAGTGAGTGCCAAAGCCAAATTACTAAGTTGGAAATATTTTGCCCCAGGTGATCACTCAAGCCCTGACTCTTCGGGCTTTACCTACATGTTTTGGCACATCAATAGGTTCTGATACAAGTAAGTGTAACAATCAGACTTTTTGTGGTTAAACTTAACTCCAAGAACACAAATATCATTTTATGTCTGCTGTAGGCTTGGCCTGCAGCAACAGCCTACAGCTTGGCCTATGGTTACAACTGCAGATGTCTTTCCAGTGGAGGGAAGTCAGACAACTACCTAAATTTTTTAAAGAGGTGTCTGTCTCATAAGGTAATGGAAATCCTCTTAAGCAGGAACTGTAGTTAGTTTTTTTTCCCTTAGCAGTCCAAGGAAAGGAGGACAACTTCTTGATGCTCACAGCCTCACTCAATATGGTACAACTCTCTAGAAAGTCTATGGGAGTTATGAGTGTGCAATAATTACATGTCTGTGACTTTATAAAGACAGCAACAGCATTAGTAAAACAGCAAGGCTAATTTGCTATTCAGGTTTTTTTTTTTCCTAAGTCATATTTAATTACTATCCTTGTTTCCTTGCCCACCACCCGTCTCCACCCCCCCTTCCTCTCTGAAGTGCTGTGGAATTTCGATGCTAAAGAAGAAGCTGATTATGCTGCATGCTGGCATCGAGCTGTCCAGGCTACACACAAAAGATCATGAATAGGCAGGCGTGTACTTGCTCTAAATATAGTTCAGACGCTACTTAGGCATTTAGAATCAAAGATCTGCTACTAGCAACAAGTCCTCCAAAAGCGTGCGATTTGGCATGCCTGGAGCTGTTAAGTGGATGCAGGCAAAAAAATGCTGAAGTTATGGGGAAAGAATATGAAGGGTGCTAATTGCCATCTGCCAATGCCTCAGAAAAAAAGTCTTTGCGATAGACATTCAGCATGGGAAAATGTAATAGCAGCAACAAAGTGTTTACAGGAGAATACATCTAACAAAGCAAGAAGCTCTCAGACTTTAAGAGACACCTCGCAGCAGAGGAAAATGCCTCTGTACGATAAATCGAACATTAATGCTTCTGCTCCAGTGTGCATCTGTTACTTTTTATTCTTGAGGATTCCCAGTTACAAGGTCCCCTCTCGGAAATAGTAAGTGGCGAAATCACAACAGATTAACTGTTTTCTACAGCATATTGTCCTGGTATTTCTTCTTCCACAATTGCATTTTTAGTGGACAATGGGATCTGAATACAGCAAGATGGCTCTATGCCTATCATACACCTTAGTTCTGACAGCCCTATAACAGACTGGATAGTCCGTACAACTCTCCCTGCATTCATTCACTGAAATCAGAATATTTTAAGCTGTCTGAAGTATACTCTTGATAACAGTGATTTGCCTTTAAATTAGCAGGTAGTGATATTACCCTTTCCGTGCAGGAACCGCTGGGTGCCTTACTTTCCCAGTCATTTATGCATGCTGCAGGGTGTAATAAAAGAAAGAGGAGATCAGCTGCAGAAGTTCGCCAGACATTTTCCCTCTTAAAAGATTAGAGAGTGTCTTGGCTTATTCCATGACAAAATTACCTCAAAAATAGAGGGTTGTCACCTCAGCTTTTGCCCTTGACTCCCAGAAATGTTTGCATGTATTTTTTCAAATATTACATATAATGTAGACCTTCAGCTCCAAAAGTACAAGACGTTTCCCAGGTGGAAACACGCTCATGCTCTTAGTAGCATGTATGCAATGATTCCCATTATTCTGGGGCTGTCAGACTGAGATGCTTGTCAAGTGTGATCCTTTTCTGACTGACATGCTTGGTAGGCATTTGTCAGGATAGACACCTTACAGATGGCCCACTTCTAACCAGGAGCCGCTTCCAGGCAGAAACTTAGAAGCCTCAATCTTTCTGGGAATGGTCATTTCAGAAGTCATACCTACATTGAATTAAAGCATTTCATAGTCATAACTACATGTATTCAAGCACCTCAAGTCCTCACGAGCTCCAGTACCACCCAGCAAGAAAGGCAGCCACTATCTTTACCTAGGCCATCACACATTCAACTGGATGCAGCTGTATCCTTCCTGGAGCAGCTGGCCCAGTCCTGACCCCTAAAACAAGTGAAATGACCCCAAAGTAAGCCCAGACCTGGCCAACCACGAGAGGGAGACAAGCTCACATGCTCGGTCAACACTAGCCCTTGCTGCCGGGGGAAGTTTCAGGATGTCCAGCAGCAAACTTGGATGATAGCAAATTTATGAGAAGATGGAGAAGTGTGCCACAGCAACAGGTCTCACAGCCTGCTTGCTGCATCAGTCTCCAGAGGTAGCCAAGCCACTTGAGAACTTGTCCAAAGGAGATGGAGGACACAAAGACTGTTGCTTTTTTTTCCTGGACCCAGCTCAGAAGGTATTTTTCCCCATTAAGCCGCACAACAGGCTGATTACATTGGAATTACCGGGCAAAGCTGGATTTGTTGGTCTTATCTGATGGCCATCCCAGGGTTTTCTTGACTCACGGAGTGGGACTCCTGGGGCAAGAAAGGCAACAAAGGCAGGCTGTTGGGACATTCAAGCACCACAGAGATGAGCCTGGCATAAAGGCTGAGATAGATCAGATAAAACAGGCCAATCACAGGCTGCTGGTGAAAAGAGGATTTGAGGCAAGTCTGGGAAAACAGCCTAGGAAAAAATAAGTTCCATCCTAGCTATCCTCTACCTGCACGGAAAGCATTTTGAGAGAGGGAAGTTGCCTTGCAATTGTCTTAAATGCATGGAGACCGGGAAGGTCACATCTGTGACTTTAGAAAATGTTTTAGACAGGTTGAACTGAAGACAAACTAGTGTAGGCAAACCTGAAGTCTGACACCCAGATACTTCTCTCCCTTTCTGATCACCAAGCCTTTCATGAATTAGGGAATGGATCCAAATACTACTGCTGCTACATGAAATCCATGTTTACACCACCTTAAATTCCAGTTTCCCTAGGAGGATATAATCAACTCACAGTATTAATCACCTGCACCCGCAATTTGGGGAATATTTTATACAGGTTCAAACTTTGTGATCTAAGTCAATGTCTCACTATAAGGAAAATTCCATGTTTTCAAACGTTTTTACCACTGAAAAACAGAAAGGTTCAGCCATTGAATTAACATGAAAAATATTTTTTCTTCCATACAGCAACAAGCCAATTGGATCAACTCTTCTACTCCTGGTATTAAATTAAGAAAATAAAGTTTCTTTTAGATCAAGCAGGAAGCAAAGATGTGAATATTTAAGCAAGGTATAGCTGACATTTCATTTGACTTTACAAATTGCTTTTGTAAAGTTGCTTTTCCCCTTTCTTTTTGAGAAGCACACAAGCTTTAGGGATGAAGAAAATCAAGCCTCACTTCCGAACAGAATCGCCACAGACTGCCACCAGTAACTTCTTAACGAGGAAAGTAACCAGCATCTGATTACAGCATTATCTTCCATGCAGATATACAGACCCGATGATAAAGATGAAGGTGATGAGAAGTCGCACCTGCATATTCCGCCATTAGAAGAACTCATGGTTCTTGACATCACTCCAGCTCAGTGGGGCTGAAGGGAAAGACTGGTGGGAGGACTGAACAGCTATATCTTGCGTATGAAAGGGGTACCTGTAGTTGGAGAAAGCAGCTTATAGTAGACACTGCAGCAATCCTGTGCATTTCTTTCAGTAAAGCTCTTACATTCATTTTGACGATTGTGATACAGGGGTTTTTCTAAAGCTGATTCCAACATTAAAGCCTGAGCTCTGGATGAGGTTGCATTTTTACACCTGGCTTGGCAAGCAGGTGTGATCTTTTTTTTTATTCGTCTTATGACACTTAATCAATGCCTTTGTCATCTGCAGATTAAGCTAGGGCAATGCATTGTAAAAGGCTGTTAAATTCAGTCATCATTCAGAAACATCTTTTAGCACCTGAGACTTACATCAGGCCTTGTTTCACACAACAAGTGTGTTGTATAGTCCTGGTCTGGGGACTCTCTCAGTTTCTGGAGGTTCCTAGGATAAAATGGCAGTCCAGTACATTGACATATAATCTCCTATGTGATTTGGGACATTGCTTCCAAAGAACTTGCCTTCTCAAAACTTAATTTACTGCTATAGTAGCTGTCACCTCTACTAGAACATATAAGCATGCCAGGGACCTGCATGGCATGGGATGGCCTCGTGGAGCTTCTAGGGACCTTGTGGAGCACCACTGACATTGGGACATAATTACTTTGGGTTGTGTGTATGGGGAGCAGGATTACTTCAGATATGCCTATAGTGCTCCCAGTGTTGCTGCCTTGCAGAGCAGTATTTTCACAGCATGGGTGTGTGCTGTATACATGGCAGTGTGGCATGAAAGCATGGCGGAGCAAAGTTTTAAGATGAAAGGTCCCTCAGGACAGTACTGGTAGATGTGTGGGGTGGAGGAAGCCCACCCTGGCACAGCTTGACCCATACTATCTCTATACACATTGAGGACAGTCCTGGAGCACTGAACTACATCTGGGCATCTACTGTCTTATAGAGGGTGCCCACACAAGCTTGCTTCCTGGTTGTTTTAGCAATGTGGATTCCGGGGATGTTTGCACTTGCAAACCTCTCGTTCGAGGTGACTTGATTTATTCATTTTTTTTGGAGCTGGTTCCAACACTAGAGCAAAGTGGACTCCTTGATCCAACAAAGAATATCAGTTTTTACAGCTGACTTGTGGTTGGATGGTACGAAGGCAATTTGACTGATTATTTCCAAAATATCTGTGTAATGCAAATTTTCAAGGACCTTTGTTACACTGAAGGAGGTTACACTGAAAGAGCTAAGGCTGTGCTACTACTGGAAAATGATAAATTAAATGACCCAGGTAACTAAAAACCTCACGGCCCAAATAAAATAACGGAGAAGCCAATACAAGATTCAATTAATAAGGACTAACAGGAAAATAATTAAAATTGCCAATCAAGTTTATGAAACAGACCTTGTCTGACTAACCTAGAATATAGTTTCAATGAGACTGTAATTTTGGCTTATAAAAGCAATAGCATTAGTGTAATAAAGCACACTGTAGCTTCTGTGAGACTTACACCAAACCAATAAATTCACTAAGAATTTTAAACAATGGAAATTATTACGGTTCATTTGAAATATGAGATAAACTTAAATTGCAATAAATGGACAAAACATTAGAGAGTGGGTTTGCTTCCACTGGGCCCTTGCTGCAGTTGTGTCCTTGCTCTATTTGATTTTCGCCAGACAGGCAAGACAACAAAAGATGATGACAAAACTTACTTGAAAAGCTTGCATATAAGAGGAGGATTTAGGGAAAGTGATTCACAAATGAAGATGACAAGTCACTCAGACAGTACCCCTTCAAACTGGCATTCAAATATGATAAAAAATACTAACACATGTATTCTCTAGATACAGAAAATGAAGGCCACATCCTATCTGGATGCTTTTATGTGGGTGACTGCTCAAAGAAGTATTGATGCATACTGGGAAGGTGTTATGGGACAAAACTGCATTCACTGCTGCTGTGGTATGAAGAAGTGCCAAACAAGACACTGGCCCCAGTGAGTCTGGCATCATGTGTGTGTTCTGCAAGAGCTGAGCCAAGCTTACAAGTTAAATAAGATGGGTGGGTCAGGAACAGGAGGACAGATGGACTTCCTATCATTGCAGATGGAAAACAGAACCACTGTGCAAAGCCAAAGTGCGTTGTGAATGGAAGAAACCAGGGCAGATTTCTCCAGTATCTCTGTCCCTGTCCCAGTCTCATCATTACACTCTGCTGCTGCTGCAAGCTGATGAACAGCCTGCTCTCCTGCCTGGCAAGCAAAGGCCTCCCATGAGTACAGGTTTGTCATTCCTCCCCTTTCTGATGTTAACACTCTGGTAAAATCCCTCAGGTCAGCAACACTGCCCTCATACAGGAGACCACAAAGCCCATATGGGTACTGCTTCTCCACTGCACCTCAGTGCTCCAAGAGGGCTTTCCACCGTGCTCCTGAGGCTGATCTTATTTATGCCTTATTATTTTGAATCACACAAACACACTTGATCTTCTCCCTCCCACAGCGCACACTACATGAAACTCCTAAAAGATGTTTCTTAACACAAGTGACATTTTTAGAACTGCAATGTATGGGCGGTGTGCTCCTCCAGTATATGAGCTGCTTATCAATCATTTAATTGTGATGTCTTGGTCTTCACCCAGATGGTCCCTTTCAGCAGATAGCATTGTCTTTTAAAACTTTAGATAATTATAGCCCTGTAAATGGAGAGTGGAAGATTTGTTGGCTGCAGCCAGCTCATCCTTCTTCTGTAACAGCCTCATTGTCTAGTCATGGCCTTACTCACAATGGAAAGAGATCCATGCAAATGGAGACACCCATTTAAAGATGCTCCTCAGCTGAGTAAATAATATCAGGAGCCTAACTGATAGTGAGTCCAGGAAGGATTAAAATCTAACTTTGACTCAGCTGGTTTTTTTTCCCTTCCTTCCCCAGGCACACAAAGTAGAAGGGAATGAACATCTATGCAGCTAACACAGCTGATTTAAAACACATTTAAACCCTGTCTACACCAGCCAACAATACCCTGTCAGCACTTTGGGTTGTGTTTTTTTCTTTTTAAACAAAACCAATTAACAAGGTTCCTGAGGGAAATGGGCCCATCATTTCTCTGTTGTTTCCCTCCATAGTGCAGTGGTGAAAATGCAGCTTCAAGCAGAACTTGGACATTTTTACCAGCACACTGCCTGCTCCTCTCAGATCAGAAGGTGGCTCAGCTCCATCAAGAGGTCCCCACACCCTTCCAGTTAGCTCCCTCCTGGCCTGCCCTCGCTCTGGGTGGCCACTGCAGCTCTACTCTGCCCAGGCAATGCCACTCTCCTGCCCTGGGCACCAGCAGCAGCCCCTTGGAGCCACTGCAGAACAGTCTCAGCCCACATCCTCTGCATCACAGCACATCACAGTGCGGAGGGACTGCCAGGCTCTGAAGTTTAAAAATTACCTTTGCCACAAGGGAAGATTAATCTCTGAACAAATTGATGGTAGAAAATAGTAGAGTGCTGACTCGGCGTATGTCTTTTCTTTCAAAGACAGAGTTAATGCATACAAGTCAAAACAACTGCTATTCAGATCCCATGGTGCCCTCCAGCAAGGGAGGTCTAGCACCCTGGGCGTGCCCTGGACAGAGAGTGCCTGGATTTGTTTGAGGACACCACAGTTAAAGGGAAGCCTTTAACCTGAATAAAATAGAAGAATCTGGGGAAAAAAACTATCTTCCTTATTGCACTAAAGGAAATATGAATTCCTGTTTCTTTTAGAGGTTTGACAGCCAGCAAAAAAAAAAAAAAAAAAAAAAAAAAAATTTGCTGCTTTTTTATTGCTTTGCAAACCAGATTTTCTGATTTCTCACAAGATTCCATGGCTGGATGGCGAACAAGCTGTACCCTGAGAGTCCAAGGGAAGGCAATTTTTCATCCTCCTCCATCTTTGTTTACAATTTAACTTGTTTAGGAAAACACCTATCCTTCTCCATGTAATTTTTAAGTTTTTGTTTTGTTTGGAGCATATGCAAAGCTTGCGGGCCCTGCTTACCACTTATGCAGAAGGCTTAAGAGGCAAAAATTGCTTCCCTCCAATTTCAGCTGCTGTGAGAAAAGGTTACTTCATTTAGAAGTTGACTTATTCAAGAGCTGCAAATAAAACTATGAGTTTACCACAGTGTTTAATGGGCAATGAATTACACTAAGAAATGACCTATTAGGGCTGAGATGAGAATGCTAACAATTGTATTCAAATTCCCCTCAGCAAAACCTTCTCAGAAAAGCTACACACACAAATTAACAATAGGTGGCTTTTAACGCAACAGTTCGGAAGTTCACCAGAAAGGTACCAACTTCACAAAGACTGCGTATGAGTAACTCCTCTGAGTCAGTGTCTTGTCACACAATGCACCATGCTAAATTTAGGCAGGAGCTTGATTTTCAAAGAGTTTTAGAGTGACCCGTTTCTATTCCTTCCATCACAAGTGACCACTCTGACTATACCCTGCAAGGCTCAGATGAAACGCTGAGAATAAATCTTGAGGAATTGCTCAAATCCATGGCTTCCTGCACGGCATTTATCTGAGCAGCATCTTCCTGCCTCCCACCAGTGTATTAAGCAACATGACTAATATCAGCAACATATCTATTCCCATCATCTTTTCCCTGAGGTAGAAGTGCCCACAGGAGAGTGTTTCATTTTGGAGTACGTGTGCATGTGCACACACTCACACTCAGGCCTGGATACAGCTAACCAACGCTGCTCAAGTTAGAGAGAAAACCCAAAGAACAGGGAGCAGACTGTTACCATCAGTTGTGATTTCCCAGCTACGTCAAGGTCTTAACTAGAGGTTTTGCACAGAAGAAGCCTGCGTGCTTGTTTGTCGCTGTTCCATCTTCAGTGGGGCTGGTTACCACGCTTAAGGCTTTGTGATATTGCAGCCTTGCTTCTGAACTTCCTGGCTCATGCCACATTTCTAAAACAGAACATAATCACTGTGTTATCTTTTGCATGGCATTGTTTCACAATTACAGTATCTTTATTACATATGTTATTTATTTCCACCGATAGAGGAAAAAGGAAAGCTAAGATTCCTCCACAATTGTTCCCGATTAAAGTACTTGTTTACATAACATTGGAAAAATGCAACAAAACCGCCCAGAAAAAACAAGCTGCTCCAAATGAAAATACAGCTTTCCCCTTAATCTCAGGAATTACATTTAATTTACTTGATTTAAACAGACATGTTTTACTGGAGGAGCAACAGAGTAAATTTTGTTCATGGCACATGTTAAATGAAGTGAGCTCCCTGTCAGAGAAAATAAAACCAAAGTTTCTCCAAACTCAAAGGTTTTATTATTGTAGCCCAGTCAGCTCAAGCAGCAATGAATTTCAACAAATGTAGCATTGACATCGCTTGCTACTTAGACAGTGGTAAAGTTTGCCTTAATAGCCAATAAATAACATCCCTGCATTCGTCTGGTCACACAGTGCATACTTAAATGTGATTAAGCTGCTTCAAAATTAATGGTAATATTTTATTAGATTTTGAACAGAATAATGCTAGATTAATAATGTCAGTAATTGAGACTGGCGGTTGAGAATACTGGATAGTAGCATGCAATTAAATCACATTTTAATATATCTGAATTTTATCAATAGTAGCATGTATTTCATTTAATCTTACTCTGATTGATTTGTATTTCACCTTGAACACGCAAAACAAGCTTTCACTTACTATTGGTTTGAGGTACTTTTGCAGACTGCAGATTCACAGTCATTTGCTTAAATGCACAGCTCATTTCTCACCCATATTTTGGCTTGTGTTTTATTCATTCTAAAACGATATAGCGCTCACACTCCATATCTGAAAGCAAACAGAGGGATCCCAAGATACCATCACAGGAAACACCCTGGGAAAAAAAAAAAAGAAAACTGGGAGAATTTAGCAAACGCTTGCTATTCTCCAGCACTAATGAGGCAGAATCTCCTCCAGATTAATAAGTAACAGTTGACTGTCTAGAAAAGAAGAGGATAGAGAAAGGTGGGGGCAGCGCTGCTTTTCTTAGCCAGGCTGAGTGGAACAGGCCAACCACCACTTTGCAGAGGTGTGCAAAAGCTGAGAGCTCTCACTTTAACCCCTTCGAGGTTGCAGGAGTGCTGGTCTGAAGCTCCAGCTCCTCTCATCCCCTCCTCATTTAATCAGACCCCCTCAGTTTGACCTTCAGTTCCATAAACTAAAATACTTAAAGGCTTTTTAAAGCCTTTTGCAACGGACAGATTTGCTAGGCCCAGTCAGGCTGACCATTAATAAGGGCAGAGCAGAGCCGGGTGTTCAGAGGACATAGGGTACTGCTCTCCCGTGCAGCACATGCAGAGCTCATCATCCACTCGCTCCTCACACCCTTGGCCTCAGCTGCCCTCCCCTGACTCACCCTTGCAAACATAGATAAGCAAACTTCAAAAAGTCCAGATTCTGTTTGGGTAAGTGCCCAAAAGTTCAGAAACTGGCTTGGAAACACAGTGAGAATAGGCTGTCTTGGGAGGCGTCCAAACATTCTCCAGTGAGGCTGGGCTATAAACACTTCCAGAATAGCCTCTCTAGTAGTATTTTGGTGGTATTTGTTTCTCATCCTGTCTGGCTGGGAAAGTAAAGTATCACAAGAACAAAAGGACTCGGGTATAAATCTGCGGGCCTGTTTCTCTCTGGTCTTGTGCCCGAGCCCTGGGCAAGGAGGGAGCCGCGCTTTCTGCCAGCTTTGCCCACATTGTGTGCTCCACACAGGGGGCAGGCGGCGGCAGCGTGGTGTCGGTTCCTTGTTAAAGGACAGTGAGTGCGTATTGCAGCTAAGCCAAATAGAAGCTGCCTGCCACCCAGGATAGGCCTTCCTTCGCTCCTGGTGCTGGAGCTAAACCGACAGAAAGCAAAGGCTGCTGAAAATAAAGAGTAAGAGGATAAGCTTTGCCTGGTCAAATTCCGTGCGTCAGCTTGCTGCGGGGGTCAGATGCGCATCAGGGCAAGGGCAGGACTTTGCAAGGCAGGGGCCAGGAGAGAGGGAGGAAGACTAACCCTGCTCAGCAGCAGCCAACTATAAATGTGAAACCGCAGCCAGAGACCTTGAACATTAAGTTAAAGCCTCTTCTTGTTGTATGGAAACAAATACTTCCTCACTTTTAGGAACTGAGATGAGTCACCGCATTCATTCAGCCTGCGGTCAAAACTAGCACTCGTCTCTGAAGTTCGCTCCCAGCTTGATCTAGGGCATCATCAACTCAGAGCATTTACCCCGGTGTGGGCAATGATCTGAATGAGCGTAACCACATCGCTCCACCTCGGGGCAAGCCATGCCATGGCCCCTGCCCAAGGCACACGTTTACCACGAGTGGTGGAGGACAGAGCTGTCACCACGAGTGAGGCCAGGGCAGGACCGCAGAGCAAACAGAGCAGATGGAGAAAGCGACAGCCCTGGACAACAAAGCCAACACTTACAGGAAGAGGGGAGCGTATGAAACCTGTCTGGTGTGCCTCACGCTTGGCTGGCACCTGAGGTTGCTGCGTGGTTTCGCAGCAGCACCGGGGCTTTGCAAACTTCTAGTGAGATGCGAGTGCATGCAGGGAGGATATCACTACTGAACTGTTCCACTCCAAAATGGGGGCATGCCCCTTCTCCCTCCCACTTGTCTGCTTGTGCCAGACCTAGGGCTCATCTGCCCCTCTCCTCTAAGCCAGTTCAACTTGGCAATCCGGAAGAAAACTCCAAATAGCCCAAGAAGTGAGTTTTTTGACAGGTTGGAATTTTGTAATTCACCCCACAGTCCAAATATGCATACATGTTCTGGCCTCCCCACTGGCCCCGCAGGCCTCCCTGCTGGCCTTGCCTGCATGCTGGCTGTGGCTGGAAGGGGCCAGCTAGACCCATGTCTCTTCACCCTCTCTGGGCATCCAGGGCCTTCAGTCAGTGGGGGCTGCGGCCCCCGGAGTGTGCTCAAGATGCCAGAGGCTCTTTCAGAGGAAAGGCATCAGATGGGAATATGAGGGCCCTGGACAGCAGGGTTGCCCCACTTCCATCAGTGCAACCCGACAGCAAGTTTTACTGATGGAAGCAGGGCATCACTGTTAGCTGCCCTCATCTTCTGCTCTCACAGAATCACAGAATCACAGAATCCCAAGGGTTGGAAGGGACCTAAAAAGATCATCTAGTCCAACCCCCCTGCAAGAGCAGGGTAACCTACAGTACATCACACAGGAACTTGTCCAGGTGGGCCTTGAATATCTCCAGTGTAGGAGACTCCACAACCCCCCTGGGCAACCTGTTCCAGTGCTCTGTCACTCTTACAGTAAAGAAGTTCTTCCTGATGTTAACGTGGAACTTCCTATGCTCTAGTTTACACCCATTGCCCCTTGTCCTATCACTGGATATCACTGAAAAAAGCCTAGCTCCATCATCCTGACACCTACCCTTTACATATTTGTAAACATTGATGAGGTCACCCCTCAGTCTCCTCTTTTGCAAGCTAAAGAGACCCAGCTCCCTCAGCCTCTCCTCATAAGGGAGATGTTCACTCCCTTAATCATCTTTGTGGCTCTGTGCTGGACTCCTTCAAGCAATTCCCTGTCCTTCTTGAACAGAGGGGCCCAGAACTGGACGCAATATTCCAGATGCGGCCTCACCAAGGCTGAGTAGAGGGGGAGGAGAACCTCTCTTGACCTACTAACCACTCCCTTTCTAATGCACCAGGAGCATCACCCGCTGGGTGATGTGCAAGTGGTTTTGGGCAGCCAGGCCCTGCACTCTCTGCCAGGAAGCCAGGCTGAGGCTTGGGCACGTGGGGTGCAAGACACCTGTCACCTCAGACAGGAGATTCTCCCCTTCAAAACAAGATCCTAATCTTGCCTGCCTCTTCTGAAGCAAGAGCTTGAGCCTATGGATGAGAAGAGCTGGTGATGAGGTTATTTATAGCTGCAGCAGCTTCCGCGACAGCAAATAGTAACAGTGCAATGTGAAACCGAGCCAAGCAAAAGTATTTTTCATTGAAAAATAGATGACGGCTTGTTTATACTATCGTAGGGGAAAGGACTATGAAAACGCATGGTGGTGGCAGCAGGTTTTCAAAGGGCAATGTCTCGGGTCACGTTGTTAGCCCTTGTTTAGGGCGCCTGCTGGTACTCCACTGTGGCAGGAGTCCACACACTTGTCAGCCTCTGAGCAGCGAGCCCATGGTATGTGTGGTATGGCGATTTGGGTGCCTCAGCATGGCCCTGCTGCCACAAAGAGCACCCTCAGGAGGCTGTGATGTCACCAGAGGGTCCAGCTCTGGTGAGCTCCCACTGCAGGCATGTCAGCTGCTGCCCTTTCCTGCTGCCCTTAAGGCTATCTGCACAGAGAAACATCCCTGTTTCAGGTCAGAGATGTTACCCAACTGCATTTGGAGGCAGGAGGCTGCTACCAGACCTTGGCCAGCCATCTCTGCACCTTTGCTATCTCAAGGTAATATCTACTGTGCCTGCAGAAGTACATCTCTCCTTGCTCTATCAGTTCCCCCCTTAAGCCAGGCTAGTTACGCTTGACTGCCTCTGCAGCACTGGGATGCTTTGAGATCTGTGGTTGCAAACTCTTCACAGGGAAGCTGCAAGGGTTGTTTCATTACTTATTCATTCCTTGATGTAGCAACTTCTCTCAATTTGAATTTGCAATCCTCGAAGATGGCTCACCGGGCCATCTGATGAGGAATGTAACAGTTAGTAAGACATTACCACCTCGGCACTACTTCACTTTCCCTCCCTCACGCACATTGAGGCCATGTGAGAAGAAGCGGGGTTGCTCACACACGTTTAGCTGAATCAAGTACGGACATCCCCCACGCCTGCTGCCCACCCTGCAGCGCTCGCCCACCCGGTACCACCTCACTGAAAGAAGAGGCTTTTGCACCTACAGAAAGAAGGGGGAAGCTGAGCATTTCTCCATAAGAGGAAAAACTGTGCGCAGCTTTAACAACCTCCTGTGATATTCAGCTGATGCAGAGGTGGGGGGTAATCTATTCTTCTGTTACCCCATAGGTTTCCTGTGCTTTGATAGGCTGCTGTCAGAGCCCTCCCCAAAACTGCAGGAGGACCTACCTGCTTTTCCTCGATGTGGGAAGAATCAGAGTTCCACTGAGATGGCCTATTTAACTTGTGCCCCCACAAAAGGGGAATGCAGGGCTGATCCCCTCCCCTGCCTTGGAGAGGCAGCCCCTGTTGAGGCACCACTGGCCCCAGAGGGAGGCAGGAACACAGTCAGGGCTCAGGCTTCAGGAGAAACACAGCTACATCACTGGAGAGGAGAGGGTTCCTCTTCCTCCTGCTTGAGAACTGGCTTGTGAAGCAGCAGCTCTTTTTCAGTAGCTGTTAAGGGAGTTTACAGAAAGGGGATACAATGAGGATGAGGAAGCCTTTTCTTTTCCTCCTCCCTCTGGCAGTCATCCTTGTTGCATGACACACCTTTGAAAATATATTTAGTGTCATACTGCTCTGTAAAGTGAGAATGCGTTTATTATCCTCACTTAACAGTCGGGAGCAGGAGGAAGCAAAAGATCAGATTGTGCTCTCTCTTTCTTTTTTCTTTTTTTTTAAGTGACTACTTATTTTTGACATGTCTATTTCTGATGGCCTGGCTTCAGCCAGGTGTCCTATTATGGTTCTCCCCAAGGGAAATACAGAAAGGGGAAGGGAAAAGATCACGCCCAAGGCAGCCAGGAGCATCTAGGCATGACACATCTATCTGAGGTCTTTCATGGTCACCCACTGTCTGGCCTGCATGAGGGTACCAGACATGGCCAACAATTCTTCATCATCCTCAGGTCCCCTGGAGCTCTTGTGAGGCTGAGTTGTGCATAAGGATCCACCAAGAAGGACTTGATTTTAGCTGGTATAAGGGAAGGGCAGCACGGCTGCAGGCCTCAGAAGGCACTGCAGCACAGCAGATGCTGAAGTCAGTGGGGAAGATACATGAGACACAGTCGGCTGATGCTGTAGGACAGGCATTCCCAAACTGTGGCTTATGACCTGACGGAGGTCTTAATCAGGGACCTTGCTGGATGCTTTAGAGGGCCTAGAGGACAGCATGAGTGAGGATGTACCCCTTGCTCCTGCATCCAAACTCTCATGAGAGTAGCTAGGAACATTGTTCTCAAAATCCCCTCTTGTTCTCACAGCAAGTAACAGCTATGACAGCCAGAGGGGAGCTGCGCGTTAAAGATCAAGGGTCTTCCTAAGCCAGCGAGCCTCTCAGACCATCAGGATTTATGGCATGCTCAGCCCACATCCCTGCCAGTGTGTTTGACTCCCAGTCCAAACAACCAGACACCTACAAGCAGCCAGGTCATCTCCAGGGCTTCAGCTAGAGTTCAAGGGAAGCCTTGAACCTCCAGCTTAGACCCTCTGGGTCTTACTGTAAATGCTCCACCACTGCACTTCGTTTATGGGAGAGGTGGGAAGGTGATACATGCTGCCTGGAACAGAAAGGGTGAAGGACTGTGAGTCATTCAAAGCCAGCACACGCTGTAAAAGAAGTTTGGAAACCTCCTGAGCACCCCAATTTATTATCCATTACAGTCTCTCATTCATTCCCACTGGGAAAAGCTCCTATAACATAAAACACTCCTATATTTTGAGCAGGCACAAACAAAACAATAGCTTACCCTGCCCTGAAATTGCCTTTTTTTTCTCGGTAATCTTACGAGCCTTTATTTCTGAAGCCAGATTTGCCCTCAAAGCGATTGTATTTTCAGAGCAGGTGAGATATTGGTTTGAATTATTGACTCACACCTTTATGAAGCATAGAGGATCAGGAGAGCTGTTGGAAATTTTGTGAACTGAGCTCTGTTTTCAGCTCTGCCAGAAAAATGCAGCTCAAGTTTCGTTACATGTGTTCACAGCCTGATGAGTCATTATGGGCCAGGGATAATATAAAAATAAAACCACAGAGTGATAAACAGTGGAGTAACATAAGTAACTCTGAAGCAGAAGAAGTGCTATATATCAACAGTAAGGCCAGCCTAACGAAAGATCCTCAGTAAGGGAGATGACCCGTGAGCTGGCCTATAAGGTCTGCACATCTGTGCTGTGCAGAAGCGCAGGAAGGGCCCAGGATCAGCTCCTAGTTTCTCAATTCCCAGGTTAACCCACATCATCTGCATGTAGAAACCACAGAGGGAAACAGGCCAGACAACTGCAGCGATCCTTCTGGCTGATATACGAGCTGCAGGAGTAGCCATGCAGCAGAACTGAGTGACAATAGTGTTGCTGGTCTCACTGGAATTGCTGTCATATTTAATATTTATCCCACCATATAAAGGAATGGAAAAAACCAAATCAACAAGCGAAAATTTGCTGATGGGGAAAAGGGAAAGAGAGGAGTCAGAGCTGCTCAATCAAAACGCTTGGGAGATTTCCAAGTGTTTCCCCTCAAGTTTTACAACTGGACACATTTGTTTTACTGTAAAATAATTTGAAATGTGCAGTGAAAAGGCATTTCCAACTTGGAGAAGTAATTTTCAACTTAGTTTTGAAATGACACATGTGCTGATTAAAAACAAAAAAACCCCCACAACTTTTACTTTCTCTGGTGTTTTCCCTATGATAAGGAGAATTCAGGTGTGTTTTGGAGATACTTCACCTTTCCCTATAACCAGACTACTCATTTCCATTGAATTTCCAGTCTTTAATATCTTTTCAGAAGTCTCAAAGCCAGAGCAGTTTGCAATCTCTTTATTTGCAGCATTTTGCCCTTTCCTGTCTGGCAACGTGGGCCAGATGGGAACTGTTCATGGGCCACCTACAACACTAAAAATGAGCAAGCAGAGCCCCTGTGGCTGGCACTCCAGGTTGCTGTCAAATCCCTAGACAGAGGCCACTGTACAGCCTGGGAAATGGCTGCATTTGCAAGGATCACTGTAGGGAGCAGCTTGTGCACACAGAGAAGGGAAGAGCTGCCCTTTGCATGAAAGGGAGTGGACTGTCCTGAGCCTCCCTGAGGGGAGGTCTTGGTGGCTGCAGACAACTGAAGGAGTCTTCCAGACAGCTTGGAAATGGAGAAACAAGGCACCCAGATGTGAGTTTAATATCTAGCCATTTGCATGTGTGTAGGAAACAAGAAAGGCCAGGGAATCCCTTATCCTTAACAAAAGGTTGCCCTATTCCTGCAGTGAGAGCATAGAGAGACCTGGCCGTGTGGCAGACATTGACTGCAAAAGTCACCTCAAGAGCACAATCTCAGTGTCTCTTTCCCCCCTCACCAGACCCCTCGCTCCATGTGTTGGATGTTGCCATCATTGTCATTGCACTGGACCATGGCATGAGCATCTCAGTGTGTCACGAGGTGTGGAGAGACCTTTGTGTAGCCCTGGTCTGAGCTGTTCTAATCCAGACTGAAATGTGCACAACAGTGTTCAACTCAAGCTAAAATAAATCAAAGTCAGCATCATTTTTATCCTGTCTGGCTCATGATAGCAGCAACAAACTAACAAGTGCTAACCTCAGAGCGGTGAACATTTTGTTGTTAGCACCACTGCTGATTTATGAGGAATTAAACAAAATGTTGCTTATGCTGGACGGCCTTGTTGCAGAAACAGGAGATAAAACACATCAGTGTTTACCCAGTCCTGCAGGAAGGGGCTGGGGTGGGAGAGGAGATATTTTTGCATCATGGTCATGTGTAAGGCAAATTTCACATGGATTTTTATGCAGACTCATAAATCAGTCCATGTTCCCTCTAAAAGTTCACGGGCTTTAGCAAACCTCCCAGTGAACTGGGGCTTAGCTTAGAGATTGTAAAGAAACCTGAAACCGAGCAAGTTTGAACTAATTTCATATTTTGCTGTGAACATTTTGCTCAGGTCTAACTAGTTTGTTTAGGAGTTTAGGCAAGTACAACCGTGTCCTTCAGGAGAAAAAGGAAATGCTCTGAGAAATCAAATATACCACATAAAAAAGTAATTACAAAAACACCTTTACCTAAATCTAAATTGTTCCCTGCTCAGTGTTCATTGTATTACTCGCAAAGGTTTCAGCTAACATAAGGATTCAGCTTTCATTTTGACACCTGATTTTTATTTGTTCCTGATTTCTTCCACTCAGGTAACTCAATGTGCTGGCCTTAATCACAGCATGGCTTGCTTGCTTCTGTTCAGGGAGGCACAATGATTGCAGACACAGACTATTCAAGAGTCAGAGGGAAATCTTCTCTTTCCTCATTGCAAAACAAAAATAAAATTAAAAAATCACCTAATAAGAGCAATTAAAATATGTTAGATCTTGCAGATTTATTCCTATGCTTTCCCTGTTTGCACCTGCCCACCTTACCTCTCTGGTCTTGTAATTACAAGGGAATGCTCTGATGCAGGAACTTCTTGAAAGGTTTCACTCCACGGTGCTTAAAACACAAACACAGTCTGTGCCCACATTTGAACCTCCAGGGAGGATCACCATTAGGCTGAAGTCCCAGTGGCATTTAACTGGGAAGGTCCGTAATATCAGCACTGATGCCCCAGCACACCAGAGGTGCAGCCCCACCATGCTGCCAGCCCCACTGCATACAGGCAGGTTGCTGCTTGCATCCATGGTGCAGCTGCAGTGTTGTTGGGGAGGTCTGGGGTAAACCTCATGGCCAGAAATTAATGGAGGGCAGAAAGCCACTCTGTGTTTGCAGCTCTGGCATGCATGATGCTGTGGCCAGTGCAGCAGGACCACAGCTCTAGCTGCCCGCCTCATCCCTAAACACCTCAGAGCCCCACCACTGAGGAAGCTTGTAATAAAATATTGAAAGTGGTATCGCAGCTGCAAAATATTTTCATCCTATAGCAAAGCACAGACTTTTCCGCCAACAGCCCAAACACACAGCCATGGCCCCCTCCCCTGCCCCTAGTGTGCACATCAGCTTCCAGCTCTACAGGATGCTAAGCAGGGAGAATCAAGATGGACGTACAAGGGCAATGGGAGATGCACACCCTGTGCTCCTTCACCAGCTTGGACTTGCCAGCCCAGGAGTAGGGAGACTTTTCCTCCCACCCATCCTCCCACCAACACGCCCCTTTGGGCACCAGGGGAGGATAGGGAGGAAAGCAGCCCTTGGCCCCACTCTCCCAGCATCTTTGCTGAGATGGCGCTTTCGCCTGCTGAGTGCAATGACGGGTGGGTTTCCCCACACCTCCGCAAAAGTTGTTTTTGCAAAAGCTGCTTTTCTTAGCCTGGCATTTAAAAGCAGAAGTTATCAGGGCATAAATCATCCTGTGACTTGTTGCAAAGCCTGCGAGAAGAGATAAAGGCAAGACAGTTTGATAAACCGTTGGGAGAGGAAGGAGGAGGGAGAGGGCAAGGGGGGAGCGTGAAGGAAAGAGCCACAGCACTGACCCTCCTCAGATTATGTCATAGGTCAGCCAAAAGGATGCAAATAAGATCGAGAAGCTGTTTCCAAACTTTGAGGCTGGCTATGACTACATGTACCCGCTACAGAGCTGGGCGTAATAAATATCACACTCACAGAGAGCATTACATCATGCAAAGGGAAAGGCCAGCAGATGAACTCACACAATAAAACCTTGACTTGATATCTAGCCAAGCCCAAGCAGACAAGCCTGTTATTACAGAGTTGACAGAGCTCTGCACGTTGCTGCAGCTTTACCCTTCCATTTCCTGCCACCTCCTTCAGCACAGACACTCCTTTCGCCCTCTCCTCCTCTGTGCTCCCTAAGCCCTGCCAGCGGCCATCCAGGGAACCCGTAGCCAGCCACATGGTGCAAAACAGCAAACCAAACATCTGGCACATTTTACAAACATGCTCCCTCTTTCCAGCATACTTTCCTCACAGCAGCTCCAGTTTGTTTTTATAATTTTTCTAGTGAATTTGTTGACCATTAATGTCTCTGAGTGATAGACCAAAATTTATAGGCACAGTGGGTTTGATTCTCATTTACATTAACGCTCTCTCATGTCTGTTGGGAAGCACTGAGAGTTTTGGGATGGGTCTAAATTACACTTAGCACAGAAAATGCTTTTTACAGCAAAAGGAGAGTTTGAGAGATAAGCCCGTGTCTGGTGTCTCTCCACAGGATTCCCCAATAGCCAATATGGTTTGTGCTGAAGGACATTGTGACAGGGAAAACTGGAGTGCAACTCATATCCCAGCACCCCCAGACTCCCTTTCCAGGGCCTTGGTAAGGATGTGAGGCACAGCAGCCCTTTCTACCAGCCCAGAAAGTCTACTGTCAGTGAGTCTTTCCCCAGCCACATGGCTGCAGGCACGACAGCCCTCAGCTTGGTTCAGCCTCAACATCTTTCAGTGCTGTGACATGGATTTCTCCAGGGGTCTTCTGAATGTGGATGAAATATTAGGATCAGGATGAGCCAAACTGGCCAACTGGGGCCTCTTCTCTCTAATATCTTCATTCTGTCAAAATTATACTTGATCGTGTTTTGTTACTGTTGTTACTAACTCTCACCTCTGCCTCAGCAATTCCATCTGGTAGGTCATATTCCTCTCTCTGATTGCTTTTTGGATAAAAACATGCTCACTGGGGCCTGCTTGGAATTAGTTTTTCTTTTTATTTCCACTGGATGCTCAGCTCAACCCCATAGTTTCCCTGACTTAAAACAAACGGGGTCAACCCACCTTTGCCTTTCTAGCACATGGATTCAAGTGCTGATTCCCATGTGCTACAATAACCTCATTACATGTTTAACAATCTCCAAGGGAAAGTCGTTTACAGGGACTGGAACTGAAAAGTGCAAGTTTTGTATTACCCTCTTGCATGTGCACTTGTGCAGCTATTAAATCAGCAATGACAGGAGAAAAAAAAATACTGTCTTGGCTATGTCCTCAGGACATTCTTCAAAGACTGATGATGCACATATGCCTTAACTGTCTGAGTTGGAAATAATTAAAGACCATTCTGCTTTCTCTTCCATTAATTTCATTGAGTATCTGGAAACGTTTTCTATTTAGTTTTATTCCTGCCTTGTAAGAACACCATCCCCAATGATATTTCCACCTCCTATAATTATAGCAACTTGAACACTAAGGTGTAATGAGTGGCTGCAATACTACTGGCTACTGCACAGTTGCCATTTACAGCCACTGGTGCTCTGTTGTGTTAGGACAGAGTGGAACAAAAAGATTTCCCATCTCTAAAAGATCCCTGGTGGTGTTCAAGGCCAGGCTGGACAGAGCCTTGGGTGACATGGTTTAGTGCGAGGTGTCCCTGCCCACAACAGGGGGGATTGGAACTAGACGATTTTAAGGTCCTTTCCAACCCTAACTATTCTATGATTCTAAAAGACTGCAGAAAGGCCCCTCTTTAAGGTTATATCGCTGGCTTGCTCTGCATAGGATTGCAATATTCAAAAGTCTGGAGGTTTTCCAGGTGTGCCCAGGAAAGGCTGCAATGCAACCCTCTTCCAGCCACAAAGATGACAGACTGGCTTGAAGAAAGGACTTGGCTATCTAGCCAGTTAACCAACCAATCAAACAGTTGATGGGTGAACTACAGATGCTAGTGCTAGCAGACTTCTCAGAGCTCTTAAGAAGGCAGAGGAAAACAAAACAGAGCAGGAAGTGTTTTAAAGATGTTTATAACTACCTAGCTGGGGTGTGACAACCACACATCATGGTGGCAGACCCCAGGGAGCCAAAACAGTTACCCGTACAGAAGAGGGACTAACAGCTAGTAGGACCAATTGCAGCTCTGTGTCTCTCTCTGTGCAAGCTGAGGCCGAACAACGCACTGGCAAAGTGGCCTCCCTCTGATCTCTTCTGCTTCTCACCTTGCATTCTTTCCCTCCTTCCTTATTCTTCTCTTCCATGGATATTCCTATAGACATCACAGGGGAAAAGGACTATTTCTGGCCATGGCCACAAAGGCTGGGAAGGAAGGAAGACTGACCCTTAAATGGAGATGCTGGCTTGAGGAAACAGCAATATATCCCTTCAAACATTTAACACCTTCTATTCTAACTGCAAAATATTACCTCTTCCCCAGACAGGACGTCAGGTAAATGTAAATTTTTTCTCAAGTAATAAACTGAAAAATAGCAGTCCCCAGCCCATTTTTTATTTTACCTTACTTCTGTTTCCTTACTTGTACATGTCAATATTTACAAGCTCTACCACTTCTTGGATTATTTATTTTCCCTGGTCTATTTCACTCAGTGAAAATCTCTCCGGCTTGGGACTTGACAGTTTGCTGCTGATATCCATCTTTATTAACTTCACTGTTGAAGAAAAACAACAACAACATATAGTCCTAAAAAAAACCCCAAACAAACTCAGAATGATGCTTAAATCTGGTAGGGGAAAAAAACTGCCAAAAATAGCCAAAGGTTGCCAGCATCTACAGTTGTCACTGAAAGGCACTTCTCCCTTCACTTCATTAGCAGTCAGCAAATTCACTGACAATCAGCAAGAGAGCTGCTGTCACCATACCTGACGGGATGGTCAGGAGGGTTGCTCTTCTTGCCTCCCTGCCTCACACTTTTTTCTGCTTAGGGGCAGGACTGAAATGGCTCAGAGCTGCCAGGCTCCCTCCCGTCACCCCCAGTGAGCTCTGAAACACGGGAGCCTGACAGACAGTAACAGTTTTTCCAGATCACTTTTAAATTTGGCCTTTGAATGACAATGAACCGTGCACTTTTAAAGCATTCCTTGTAATGTGTAATGCAGGATGATGAAAAAGGTTTCTCCCTCTTTGTTAGATTGATGAGGGCTTAGGCACACCTCCATTTCACGACTCCCTGCCATCACCAAAGGACACTTCGAGATAAGCTGAACTTCTCCAAGGTATTTTTAGCACTTCTCAGATGGAACTCTTTGGTCGTTAAGCAGAGCTGCCAGAAGAGCAGGTTGTGCCGGTGGGTCTCATCCTCTTCAGCGCAACATCCGCTGGCTTGGCTCAAGCAGAGGATTTGCCAGAGCTTTGCTGCCTTTGCACCAAAATGAATCAGAGCCCACCCCCATATTACATCTACCATTCAAAATGTGGGGGCAGAGACATCCTTAATCAATCTGGATAGACTGAGCCCATCCTTTCACGTTTTCCCTGTCTTGTGTTTTCAGAGTCAGAGCACAAGCAAGACAGTCTGGCATGCATATACCTCTTTAGGCTGGCTCTTTTCATCTCTCTGTCCACACTCTACAGACTAATCTAAAAATAAACAAAGCCTCTAGCCCTGATAGCGGCAAAGATAACCTTCCCACCTTGAACCACCTACCAGCCATGTAGGGGGATGCAGCTCAGCAGACAGAGAAGTCAGGGGATGTGGTGGGGAGCTAGTTTCAGTCTATAGATACCTGCTGTACAGTCTCAAGACCTGGTGGGTCACACTGCATGGCCTGCCCAAGCCCAAAGTGCCACCAAACACTGTATGTCATGAAAGAGCAGCTCCAAACCATTCAGCTGTCTTGGTACAAACAGGGCGCCAAGTCTTCTTGTCTAGTAAGAGAGACTACCAGATACACAGCAAGCCAGGATGCTGTAAAATGCTCACAGAAACAGTATGGTAGCTCTCCTGAAGTTCGCTATCGCAGGACAGCCTTGGCATTGTGTGAAAGCAAGCACTCATTTCTATGTATGGGCATGCCTGAGAAAGGGTTTGATTAAACCAGCTGACATTACACTAGGTCTTAGTTTGCTCTTTCATATTTTCTCTTTTCCCTCTTGTACCTATGCTTATTTAAAAGTAGCCACATGCCTAAATAGAAAAAGCTTTTCTGTGAGGTCCTAGATTATCCCTTCTTCACGTCACTGTCTGCGCTGTGAAGGACAGAAAGCCAAAGGGCCTGGCTTGCACCCCAGCAGCATGGGCTCATGCAGGCTGACAGGTCATAGCACAGTGGATATGTTTCCAGTTCGGCAGACTCTCTCTCCAAAGGGGTTTTCAAATTTCCTCTCTAGCCCCCTGTGACAGCCTTGGATTAATTTTGTCTGGAACAGAAGATTTATTACCATTGAGTCACTGTGGCTCACTTATCTGCTCTGCATCTTGAACCCAAAGTTCAGGTGCCATTTAGCTTCACCCTCCTTTATCAGTTCACTGCGGGAATACCCTGGTGAGACTCGCTGACTGCCCATCGCTTATCTTTCTGACTTTCTCTTTCAGCTGCAGCTATCCTACCAGGGAGCCCTCTCAAAAGGATGACTGTGGTTGCATTGGCTGTAGGAGGTTAACAGTAAGGGTGGTGAGATTCACAGCACTCCTGATGCTTCCTTTGAGCATTTCAGGCACTCTAAAGGCAAAATACCGATACAAGAAATTCCAATTTTTTGAATGAGATCAGCTTAATGCCCAAGGGCCTGACTCTGCCCCAGTGGCTTTAGCTGTGGTTTACAGCCAAAGTTGAGAGAAATCTGTTTTCCAGTTCCCATTTGGATGCAGCTGAAATCCCACCAGAATGGTCCATCCTGGGAGCAGGCGGCGTCTCTGCAGCTTGGGACCTGGCTCCAGCCCAGATGGCAGGAGCGCTGTGAGAGGCTGCTCTCGCACAGTTCTCATCACTTTGGGCAGAGGTTAGTTCACGGGATTTGGCATCTTCAGACCTGAGCCCAGGCGATTCAGCTCAGACTTGTGTTGCCTAAACCTAATTTGGATCTAATTGTGAATGGCTCTGGACAGCCCTGGAGAGCGTGGGAGATTTTATACATTCTGCCTGAGAAAAGCTCCTCCAAATGCTGCGTTGTCAGGTAGCCCATATGTTTGCTTATTTGCCTGCTCACTTCCTCAGTTCCTTTCTGATTAATTTCGTGATGGATAGTTATGTTTGGCTTCAGTGACAGGTCCTTCCCACCAGCAGCTTGGGGACACCTGTAAGCTGCTCAGTGGGACTCGTGACTGCAGGAGGGGGAGGAAGACAATAACCTAAGCTCTTCCCCCTTGGAGGCCACTGAAGACGCTGTGGGGCTGCGGAGGAATTTTCCGCTGAGCTGGAAAGTGCCCCCACACTTCACACAGAGTCATCTCCGCGGCACGCACCACGCAGGGGAAGGACTGGCTTTGAGTCAGAGCTGCGCAGAGCGGAGCAGCTGCTTGCTTTACGTAGCACTGTGCGTGCAAGCGTGAGCCTGCCTGAGGTCAGCGTTACTCACAGCCGTGTGTGGTCATGTCACTTCCAAAAGCAGGGTGCTTGCAGTGGCTGAGGACGTAATGGGTAGTGGTAATCTATTATTTTAAATGAAGGGTTTATTTCGTGAGCTCAGTGCTTTATTTCCCATCCTTCATGACTCATTAAGTCAGGTGAGACACCTCTATTATTTACTTATACTTTTATATTTCAAGGGCAGATCCTAAATTGATATTTGTATCAGCTGAGCACCTTCTGAGGCCAAGCTTCTGCATTTATCTGCCTGCTTAGCTAGGGATTTATCTTACATTCATACCTGTGCCATAGGAGTGCCTCCTCGACAGCCAGTTAGAGCTGCAGGTTTTTGACTATTTCCTTCACAACCAGCATCTAGCTCCTGTGTTCTGTGCTTGTTAATAACTATTAATGCACTAAGGAAAAATAAATTAACTTCTACACATCTCAGTTAGCATTTTTGTTTGCAAACACAACTGGAAAAGAAAAAACACAAGAAATTTGTAAAGCTCAGCAGTGGAAATGTTGCCATTTGGCAAAAGAGACATTGGCCATGCATGGAAGACCTGAGAGAGCAGAGAAAACTGCTGAAAAACATTCTTTAAAATAATATAATATGATGACAAAATTATTACAAAAAAAAAGACACACTAACCCCCATTTCAACTCTTCCATAAAACCATTTGAAAGGAAAAAAGGGGGTTTCAGAGATGATATCCCCTGCACCCCCCAAAGCACTTAATCTGAGATTTACAAACCAGTAAATCAAAGAAGACTGTGAAATTCCAGCCAGAGAAGCGAACAGCGAGATTAAGTGGATTAGTCTACTGTACAGGAATCCAAGGAATGCAGCCCGCATGTGCTTTTGTTGTGGATTACTCAGCAGCAACATTATGGTTTTACATCTCCCAGAAACATATGGGCATGTGCACTTGTGCAAACCAACAAGAAATAGCAGTCCCTAACATGCTGCTTCGCTGAACCGGCTGTGCTGATTTCAGCAGATACAGTGCTTTTGCAGGGAGAGGCGGAGAGCATCTGAACATTTTGCTATACCAGTTGAAAAATGAAGCAGCAAACAAGCTACTAGTACCAGAAACAGGCAGACTTATCCATTTAGTTCACAGGCAAAGATACCTTCCTTTAACCATTCACCATCCACCTCTAATGATCCAGGTAAAATCCCTCAGTTCTGCAAAACTTTCAGGAAGTCAGGTCCTGATCGAAACTTAGCATCTCTGATCAATAACAATTTTGGGGTTGTTTTAAATGGGTGCAACAGGAATTCACAGCCTTCACAGACTGTTGAAAGGGGGTGGGCAGAAACACAGGAAGAATCAGTAAGTGATGGATAAATGAACAAACTATTACTAGCCGGAGTTAACAGTTTGTGTTAGCAGTCAGTAATAAATAATTAATATAGCCGTAGGAGATATAAAGCCACTGACATGGTATCTAGCGCTTGGCTCTAAATGGAACTCAAGATAACCTACTTTGAACAGTAATGTGTTCACAGTATGTGGGAATTAACTGCTCAATGTAATAAGTACTATTGAATTTCCCATCTCTGCACAGATAAAGGGCAACTGCCACTAAAAACCACAGTAATAACAGTAACTGAATGATAAAAAAAAGCAAACAAACCTGCTTTTCATTACATCCTTAAAATGTTATAGGTTAAAATAATCTTAAAAGGACTTAAAAAACAGCAATTAAATCTTTCCATTTCTGTTTTCCAAGACTGCAGCTGAGAAAACGAAAGAGGCCTAAGTGCCATACCGTGCTAGCCTTGCTAATAACTCTCTGTGAAAAATCTCATTAATTCAGTCTGGCTCTTCAGATCAGCCGCTAAGACCTTGTATTGTCAGTCATCCTCTGGCCTTTTCAGGATTTCCACAGCCTAACTAGCAGAGTCTCCATGGAAACCATGCAGTCATGCTTTGCACATCCCCAGAACTTTTTGTTCCTGACAAAGCTTGAAAAATCACATGCAGCATGGAGAGTTTAACACAGTGAACTAAACCCTGACCCACACTTATAAATGATAAACCCCAGCATACCAGCTTTATTATAAATGATTTCCTTACAAGATACTTAGCCAAGCCAGCAAAATGCTGAACTAGACAACACAGGAGGAACGCAGCTCTGGAGAGTGGAAACGAACAAACCAAAGTGAAACAGAGTTTTGGGCTACTTCTGCCTCCTTTGAAAGCGCTGGAAGCGCACAGGTATGGAAACAAGCAGAGAGCAGGAAAAGTGCTTTGAAGTTGCCTTTCCCCAAACATGGCATCCCGCAGCCCTCCAAAGAGGAGTCAGCTCTCTCGTGACTGTGCGTCACAACTGTGCTGATTCACTTGTCTGGCTGTGCATCCCAACCGGCAGAGGCAGTGGGAGCTGGGTCTCCACTCCTGTGGTGCCACCAAGACCCTGCCTGCACCTAGGATAGCCCGGGCTAAGCACTGCACACCTCTCTATCCCCCTGCGAGCAGGCGTTTGGTTGATGTAGCAAAACTGGTACCAGATACCATAGTGGCACACTGCTTTCAAAATGAGATTTGCCAGCTTGCAACTGGGAACCAGCAGGCTCAGAGTGTGCACACTTGTCCAACGGAGCATAAGAGGCTGGCAACCTACTCAACAGCCTGGATAACTTCACCCAAGCCTGGATATCCGAAAAGGGCTCTGCTGGGATGACCAGAGGCAGTGGTCACCAGTTACTCTGACCCTTCTCATCCCTGCTGATGCATGGAGGGAGTACTCACACTAACAGCATCACTGCCCAGTATAAAGTATTGATTATAGCCATCAGGGCAGGCATGAACAGCCAGTTATTGCCCCCAGAAATAAGCCCATGGAAATCCCCACCACATGGCCTGTGCCTGGCTGTCACTTGTTCCTTAGCACTGAAAGATCCCTACTGAATTTTAGCTCTCTCCTCTCAAGCAGTGCTGACAATCCCTGACTGGGGAAGCAGTTGCACAAAGATGCTCTACGTGAGTGGACCAGTGAAAGTCAGAAAGGTCATGTGTGGAGAAGGAGTCACTGCAGGCCAAACTCACTTCACCGCAGTAAGTTCTCAGCGTTTGTGCAGATGAGCAACCACCCACCCCGCACAGTGTCTGGGTTTGTGAGAAAAGAGGTGACTCATAGCCGAGGGTCATGCTGTAATCTGGGAGGACTGCCAGGGGAGGGAGAGAGGAACACTCAGCCTGATCCGTGGTGAGCTCACTCCTTACGTGGGACGGAAGATGCAATCCACCGCAAGAGGATCAGAGAGCCCCGAGTGGGCTGAACCAGTTATCTGGGAGCTGGCAGCCGCGTGCTTCCACCCCTGAGCTGCAAATAATGAGTTTAGGATTAGGAAGTCAGCCTCACATGGGATGGCTCAGGAGGTGCTTGGCACACGCAGTCCCTCCCTGGTGGGATTCAGGTCAGAGCAGGCTTTGTTTCCATGAGGTTTCCCCGATGCATCACCACAACGGATGGAAAACATTTCTCCACCTTCTCCTCCCCCAGTGAGGAGTGGTGCAAAACCAGCAGGAAACCTTGTACCTTTGGGGCCTTTCAGATGATAACTACAGGCACTGGAGCCAGCATGGTGCAGGATGTGCAAACCTGACAGATTTTGCCCTAGCTGGACAGGACACCCTGGGGCTGGCCCTGTGCAAGCTAGCAGAATTACCTTGACACTGCTGTTCTTTGGCAAATGGCATATGCTGATGCTCTCTCTCAAAGCCATTCACTACCAATGCCAACCACCTGCTTCACTCGCCACTCAAGCAGCTGCCACTTGGCTGCAGAGCGTATGACCAGGTTAGGTACCTGCACAGTGGAAACCACAGGTCCTCATCCTCAGGTGGACATCCAGCCACCCTTCCCTCGTGAAGGCCTTGCTGTACCCTGCAGGCTATTCACAAGGCCAGAAGAAGCAGATGGTGTTGGGCTGGAGCAGGAACCTGAGTGGAATTACAGCCACTGCTTGCAACACTTTCAGTTTATTTGTTTGCACACGAGGACTGAGAGAACCAGACCTCAAAGTACATCCTGGGAGACGATTTTGTGTAGCAGTCTTGATTCCTGCTTGCTGTGCTGTGAAATTGTACATGTGTTGGACTAGAATCAATAAAACATCTTATTTCCATCTCTTGCTCTGATCTGTCATTTGCTTCCACTTTGCCTCTCTTGCATCCAGAGCAAGAGCTTCTGGCAGCCCAGGAGACATAGCAGACTGAAGCACTGCCTCGAAGACCCCAGAAATTACAATTACCTGCTGAATACAGTGTGAAATACAGACCCCACCCCAAAAGGGCAGAATTATTGAAATACAACAAGATGACCACATGTACCCCTTCAAAACCCAGGAAGGAGAGGAGATAGGTAGAGAGTGGGATTTTTTGCCATAATTGTCAAGGTGAAACAGGTACCTCTGGAAGAGTGCTGGTCTCTTACCAGTTACACTTGGCTCCTGTTCCTCTGTCTGCTCCAGCTGGGAGCTGGCACACCAATGAAGGTGACACCTGAGCTCAGTAAATACCTCCTGACTACATGCTGTGGTGGCCCTGGGTGACCCCAACGCCAGATGGACCAAGATCACATAGCTAAAAAGCAGTGACGGTAGTAGGTTTGACACACAGGCTTCTGGGAGAGGGTGTTCCTCAGATGAACATCTTTGTTCTTTGCCATTAGCACAGGGCAGAGTGGAGAAAAGCTGCTTACTGGCAATGTCCAGCTGTGCTGGCATAGTACCCAAAGTAGCAGAGACAGATCAGCCAAGGCTGACAATCCTGCTCTGTACTGCCCGGACTCTTCCCAGGCAACTCCTCTATGTGACACTAGGACACTCATCTCTGGCAAACCAGGACTGTAAAAGTACCTCCAACACCAAAATAGGGTCCAAGCCCACCTGCCTGGGCCCCAGCACTGCACAACGTGTTCAGACAAACTGAGGTCCTGAACAAAAGATACAGATTGTGATGGGTCAGCAGTGATTCCAACTCTGTCAGTATCTAGGGATGACAATTCAGTATCCTTACCTGCAGCTCAGTAACTAAGGCACTAGCCAAGGTTCAACTAATGATTACTAAAAGGACAAGGGAAAGTCTGTGAGCCTGAAGCTACTGCACAAAATTAGGATAAACAAAGACTACTCTTCTGCTTTGCTACTGCAACTGCAGTAACTGCAGTTTTTTATTTTCCTGAAACTGCAGCCATATGGTTCTGGCTGAAATGTGGTTCTTAGCTTGGAACATGGCTGTAGAGCAGTAGTCCTTTACCTCGGTCAGAGGAAATGAGGCTGAGCATTACAAGGAGACTCTGGTCCCCCAGAAGAGCTAGTATAGGATGCTTCCTTGTCAGCAGTGCTAGATCTGCTTTATGAGAAAGTGATCCGAGCTTGACAGTATACCACAAAAGAGATAAAATCCCAAGGAAGGAGGCAGGGAAAGCCTGCATATATCCAAGAGCTTGTTGCTCACCTAGTCTCAGCTTGCCCTGACCACTGCTTTCATCCCTTCAAGGGACGCCTCCTACAAAAAGCCACTGCCGTCATTCTCAGATAACTCATCCATGCTGGAAGTGGATGTCCAGCAGAAGGGGTGCTTGACTGCAGAATCTCCTTCCAGAAGGCACCTGCCTGCAGTCCTGTGGTGCAGGGGAGCTGCCAGCAGAGTGGAGCAGTCCCAGACTCATCACCAATGCTCTCTGTTTCCTTCTGAGACCGTGCTCTGAACAGCCACCAATCCCACTGGTATCTGGGCTGACGTATTTGCACAGAAATAATGTGATAGATCACTTCAGGCACTGGCAATCTGAATCTGCTGCATAAAAAACCTTTTTCTATGAGGTCTTTCTATTTTGATGCAAGCCCAGTCTGGATTGTGATAGACAAGGTAAGGGGAAAGTGGTCACTTCTCACATGCTCTCTGACTCAGATCTTCCTCAGCTCTGAAACATCACCAGCTTGTTAAAATTCCTAGATACACAAGGCAAAATCCAAGTAGGATGCTCACAGGATTTGCAGTTTTGTGAAAAAGAGACTGTCACAGGAGCTGGAGCTTACATATAAAAAGAGTAGTTAGCATGTGTGGGGCATCCAGGAACACAGATCTTTCTTTGAATCTACAGAAGAAAAATGGAGGCAAGAATGGACAGATGAGACAGTCACAGAGCTAAGTGTGGGAGGTCCGTAGTGAAGGACAATCAGAGACAAGACAGCAGATATTACACAAAGTCCAGATGAAATGAACCTCCTTCAGGATCTTTTAAACAAATTTAAACTATGAACAAGCACAAGCTCTGGTTCAGCATTTTTTTCTCATGGGGTTCCTGTGGTTTTGATCTAGCAGAATCTTGAAGAAACACAGCCTGACACTCCCTGTAGATATGGGCACACTATTTACCATTTCTCTGACCCCACTTTCTCCATCTTGACAACGTTAGTAGCAGATACTTTATCAAGCCTTTCATAAAAACTATTTATTGGTAAAGCACTTGAAGAGCAATGTATGATGGCCATCCTCCTCCATTTTCCCCTGGAAGCAATAAGAGTTACAGATTTTTCAAGTTAAAGTTTCACCAGTGGTTGGGTTCTATGAGAGTTAAATATTATCCTAAATTGAACCAGCAGCTAAGCAAACAGATGATAAGCTTTTAGTGAACTCAGGAGTAGTATAGAGAAAAGCCACCCATGTACTTTGTGTACAGGTGTGCAGTGTTTATTCTCTTGCGTGAAGTTGTAACTGAACTTTACAGTTAGCTCCACAGTGATTCAGTTACCATTAAGACTTTGTCGGGGGTGCAACTTGTCTCCTATTCGGCTAGACAACAGACGGGTAGGTCTACTGTAAACTCACCTTGAGCTGTCTACTTTTTCATTAGTTTTGTTAGCAGTCAAAATCTGGATCACTGGACTTAATTTTACAAAGTCATTCCTGGCTCGCCTCCATTATGAACAAAGTCTGAATAACTTCCATTGTTATAAGAAAAATTATTTTTCTTCAATGCCTTAGACACTTCACAGATATTTTCATTTGAGAGGAATGAAGAGAAACTCTTCACACTAGCTCCAGGGAGCGCTTCTGAGTCTTGCATAACACCTTGAGGCTCAAGCTCTTTTCCCAATGCCTTCCAAACACACACAGAGTTGAAAGTCCATCACAAGGTGACAGTGGGAGAACAGATCTTCACCGTCCATCTCAGACACTGCCCTCCACTTGCTCTCAGCCTCACCAGTATGCATGCATGTTGCACTATGAAGACAAAATTCAGAAGCTGAGAATTGGTTTGCAGCCATCTAAAAAATGCCATTAAAAACTGGCTATCCCGAGTCTAAGAAATCTATTTGTCTCTTCTCTGAGGAAAGACAGTTGGCTAGACAAAAATACCTTTCTGTTGAGTTCCTCTGTAACCATAAAATTCACGTGCCTCTTTCTTTGAGTTGCATGTTCCCTTCTCAGCATCAATATGGGTATTCAATTAGAAGATGCTGGTATGAACTTGTATGCCAAGGAGAAGTATGAATCCAAGCTGAAGATTAATGCTGAGCACACACTGAGGAATCTGAGCAGTTTACATTCTGTACTTGGCACGTTGGACTGATGGCTGAAAATTTGGCCTCGATATTCAGTCTCTCACCCCCTAAGAAAATGTATCACTAAGAAACTTTGAAGACAGGCCTGGTCTTCAGCCAGAAAAGGTGGCCATCATAAAGACATGGGAGAAACAAGGTAAAACAAACAAAAGAAAAGGGAGGGAATCTTGATAAATCACATATTCTTTTCTGCATTTCACACAGAGCAAGTTTCTTGTGGGTTTCAACACCCAGCTGCTTCCAGGAACGGAACAGACATGCACGTGCCTGCAAAGCAAAACACAGCTGGAGAGCTAATTTTAGGCCTACCAGTCTTGGCAGTGTCCCTTTAACAAATGAAGAATGTACAATTTTCATGCATATGTACAAACACCAAATTCTTGCAGTTAATTTAGGTGGTTGTTCATGCAATTTGCTCCAGGTGCCACCAGGTGTGCCTGTCACCCTAAAGTCTGTTACTTTTAACCTGGATGGTAAGATTAGCTCCTCCTATTTACAATGCAGCTCTTGTGTCTGCAAAATCCAGTAAAAATCCCTCAGACAACAACTACCCCTCCACAGAAAGGAAAAGCTGGCTTTCATAAGTATTTTCTGGTGAAATTGCACTAACATTCATCTTTCATAAGGCTGCTGAGTGATTCAACTTTTTTCTTTAATTAAAGGAAAATTGGTCTTCCTCTTTCCTTCGAAGAAGCAAATGCTAGCATTTAACGAAAGAAATAATGAGCAATATGTTTGCACTTAGGACTGGATGTCAGAAAGAACAAGACCACCAGTTGCAGCCAAGGTTTATAAGGGAAGGCATTATCTTTGTTACAGAAAGAATCTCCTATTCAGGTTCTGTTTGTACTATAGATGGAAAGACATGTTTGGTCTTGAGTTAAAACCCAAGAGTGAATTGGATTTAAAACCTTTTAACTGAACCAGCCAATGCTGGAGATGCTCCAGAAGATTCATCTTTTGCTCATAATTGGCCAACTAATTTCCATTCAGAAGTGGTCAAATTTTCCCGTGCCTGAAATGGTTAGTACCACGATTCAGGAGAGGATGAGACAAACATGAAGACCACCTGGTTTCACCTACCTGCAATTCTTTTGTACTTTGTGACCCTGTCAATGCTTCCTTTCATTTTCCAGGAGGGGCACTCATTTTGATTTCCATGGCAACCCACTCTGAGCTGGTGGCAAGGGGCTGTGGCCTCTCTTACCAAAAGGAGGGTTCAGAGCACTCTGGCTACAAGCTACCCACACTATTCTCTATCAGAGAATGACATCAAAGCACCCTATAAGTCTTGCACATGCAAACCATCCCTCTCACATCACTAAGGTCTTCTCAAAGAGAGTTCTTCCCAGTCCCCTGCCTATGTATGCCACCAAAACAAAACCCCAGACTTTATTTTCTGTTGCAATTTGCCAGTGTGGGAGATATTCTCTGTTCACAATGGTACGAACAAAAGCAATAGATTTGTCAACTAATAGCCAAAACATGGAGCAAGTTCAATGATACACTGACAAGCTGTGATTGAGGACACTAAACATTGCACAGGAAAGATAATACAGTGCCTTTTGTCTGCTCAATACAAATTAAACTAAGAAAGTGACTGGGAAATGATGGATTTCTGCTCTAAGTGATGCATCTGCCTTTTGAGGAAATGGGTAGAACCAAAAGCTAGCTGTGCAACTCTGCAGTCTGTTCTACCAGTTCCAGTTCAGGCTTGTTCCAAAGGTATTTATCAGACAATTCTGTAAACTCTTCTCAGAGTGCTAGGTAATAACTTGCATGACACTAAAAGTAATCTCAAATATATCTTTCCTTCCCTTTTTATCTTCCTTAACACCAGAGGTATCTGTTCCATCATTTATGTGAGAAACAGATTGGATAATTTATGGAAACAAAAATAATCTACTGAATTGAAATAAAATGCTTCCATATGTGGCAATAATAATGAATTAAATAAATCTTGTCATCACATAGACACTGAATTTTAAATTTCTAAAACTAGTTGTGGTACATATTAGGAACTGGTACCTATTTTACCCAGCAGGATGCAGAGAAAGGTACTGACAAAACTCAGTAAAGAATAGATTTTTGTACTTTGTGATGATGCTGAAAAGACAGTGAAGAAGTAGCTAAGGTTGAACTTTTTTTTCTAATGTAAAAAGTTCTGTCGGCTTGACTGCAATCATTTTGCTCAAGACTAAAAATCTGTTTGCCTTGACTTCTTTAAAAAAAGTGCTGATCTGAAAATGAAAAAATAACCACTTCCATTTCTAAACATATAAGTAAGAAGTATTTAATTTTTAAAATGTTGACATGAAAATTTATAAATTATTATTAGAATTCAGAATTCTTCCTTTCCCTTCCCTGCTCTAGCACTAATGCAGTGCGTCAGTTCCTTCTAGCAGACAGACTCACAGTCAGATGGAGACCGCCAAGAGCACTGCTCTTGTTTCAAACAGGTTTGCTCTAAACAAGCATTCTGTTAGAGGCATTTCAAGGTACAGCTTGGTGCCAAATGATGCTGCCCTTACCCAAAAGGAATAACTTAACCCAAGAAGCTTTTCACAAATATGAACAAACCAGACACAGCACGGTTCTGACCAAATAGCTTCCAGGTTTTGTTAATGCTAATGTTTTGATTCCTGAGCTCCATGACTGTGACCTGTGCTTGGCAGAGCAGTAAGCACCTGAGGACAACTGCTACAGGGCTGGCATAAGATGACTAAAGGAGAAAAAAAAAAGCAAGTGGCTGGTTTACGCTCCACAAGAACAAACAAGAGTAGGCAAGAGATAAGTAGAATGGAACTATTCCAAAGCTGGACCCAAGTGCTTCTTATGGGAGAGGTATATCAGGTTATCTCGTACACCCTACCATGTTCTTAGCAGAGAATTTCTTTTAGATCCCAACCAAGCAGCCGAACCACATTTTGGCTCCTTAAGTTTCAACAGATGAAATTAAAGGACTCCATACATCCAAAGGAAGCCTCCAAAAGCGAGCTGAGCATAAGCATCCTGCACTGTAAATGGAACCACAGTGCCAGAGGTAAACATCACTCATGTGTTTGCACAGATGGGTTATTAACTTCAAGAACCTAATTATGTCAATTTAAATGTCAACATTGTTAATGATGTCACTGCCCATTATTTTAACAGAAGCATCTAGCTTCCATGACTTGGGAATTTGGGGTTACATGTCTCTCATTTTGTCTTTGGGCCTAGAAGACAGCTGAGACATCTTCAGCTGCCAAAATTTCTAACTTCCACTTCTGACTTTGGCATCACTCCATAATGCATTTTAATTTATTTCTATGTCTATTTGACAGTCCATTGGAAATCATCATTTTAAAGGCAGTATAAAATTAACGTCAAATTAGACAACAAGGAAAGCTATACCATTTGGTTTGCTCCCTTCTCCGTTCATTCAATATAAGAAGCCACATAGTTTATTATCTGCTGTAGTAGAGGATAACTGATCCCTGGACCTTGCTGCAGAAGGCACTTTGCCACCAGATAAAAGGGAAGATGGTTTTTTAGCTTATAGAAATTCCCAGTGAATTCTGGTCACGTCAGTAGGGATTTGTTTCCCAAATCAGTATTTTTTTAATGCGCTTAATTTTTCCTTTTCCTGTGTTATGGCTCTACCCTTCTGTTTTTACAACCTGCAGGAAGCATATTTCAAAAATATTTATTAGCTTATTAAATCAAATTACCCTTGCTCCTGCTGGACCAAGTTTTATAGAGTGCCCACAAAAATCAAAGAGCCTGTGCTGCAGTGACAATTTGTAGTGATGGCAGAGAAAACTATCCCTTAATCTTTTTAATTAGCAATTGCAAATACTTCAATTTACTAAATCAGAAACTACTGGCAAGAGCTGCTCAAGTTCTGTGGCTCAAGTCTGGAAAGCTACGTGGTCTCAGGGAAGACTGGCCAAAATGAAGAAGCGTATTTGTTGAAAGCTGATAGGAAAATGATCAGCAACGAAACAGTTAACAATATTGACCGCTAAATACCTGTAACTATATTTTAAATTAAAAAACCCATTCAGATAAATGAGAAATTTTCACATTTCTCTTTCTGCTGTTTGTCTGCCTGTGGATTCAATGAGTCTGGATAAGGAGAAATGCATCCCTAGAGATGCCTACTGCAACATACAATGACAGAGGTCAGCTGCCTCCAACCCCAGCCACCCTCAAAGGGTAGCTGAGCTATCACACTGCGGTTTTATTTCACTGGTGAAAGCTTTTGTTATATTAGCTCACCCAACATTTAAGCACCCTTTTTGTAGTTCCTGTAAGTCTGAAATAGAATAGGAAATATTTGCACTGCATTTGATTTTAAAATTAACATTTATATGCCAGAGAACACAGAAAAACATGCAGTAAGTCTGCAAAGAGGCCCTAAATCCTCAAGGTGCTGTTCAATTTTTTATATACACTGTTCGTGTCTATAAATTTATATACATATGAGCACATGAATATGAAATCAGAGGATTTCCAGGAGTCCAAAGCAACAGCAATAAGAAAAGCAAATTTGCTAACACTGCAGATTTCACACTCAAATTCAGAATTCCCAAACTGTCTGAGAGAATGGCTCCTGAATGCTAGGCTTTTGTTGAACTGATCACAAACAGGGTCATTAGCTGTGAAATTAGAATTTATTAAAAAATGCTTACACCGCACCCACATGGAATTCAGAAGAAATGGGATGCAGGGATATATGTGGCATGTATTTCCAGCATTAAACCAGGAATATCTGGGGAGGTTTCTTCTGCTTTTTTGCACTTTCCTACTATTTAGATTTTGTATTATCAATTTGTGTTGAGCGTTTTTCCTGCAGCCATTCCTTGCTGCTCAATAAACAAAGTCGATTAAATGAAGTGTTCTGTAAACTTTTGGAAACTGAAAATCTGGGCCTTCAAAGAAAAGCTTCCTTTCTTTTAATTTTCCTTATCCTTTCTGTAAATGCATTTCAGTATTTAGCTGTTTTAAAACCAAGTCTTCTGTTACATTCTTGATTTGAAATCCAACAGTTTAATAAAAAGCAGAAACAAAGCCTCTCTTTAGGCCTTGTATGAGAAGTAAGGAAAACAAGGCATGTCATCCCTGCCTTTACTCACTGTTGCAGTCACAGAGGAATTCAAGATAGCCCTTACTACACCCGAGATACAGTAATTTAGCATAAAACTTGTGAGTGTGTGAAGAGCAGTTTTAGCCTCGCAAGTGGCACCAAAACAAGCCCTCTGTGTGCTGAGGGCACCCTGCCTTGCTCTGCTCTCCCACCAGCTGCCTCATCCTGGCCATGCCGTGCCAGCAGCCAGTGCATCCTGCCAAGTTGGCTGCACATGCAACGCCTTCAAATCTGGTTAAAGCTGAAACCTGCTTGTCCCAGTGCAAAAAATCACAGCAGACCCACTGGTAAAAAATCTTATTCTGCATAGAACATCAGAGTAGAGAGGACTAAATCCTTAGGTGGCTGATATCCAGGCAGCTCGGTGTCTTGGGAAAAGCCTTAGGACACTGGAGCAACAGCAGGCATCCATGGACACCCCTGGGGTAAAGGCCAGAGGGAAGAAAACAACTGCAGGTATTTGGCAGTTATCCATGATGCTTTCCTGCCTTCCTGCCCTTCCCGTGCTTATGAGTGGTTTGCTTGTGTGACGAGTGCCTGGGGAACAGGGGAAAGTTTTCTTCTACTCCAAGGGCTGGAAGTTAGGTGCAGCCAGTGCAGGAAGTGAAATTAAAGCTGACACCAGGCAGTCTGGCGTTACAGCCGTCTGCATTCCTATTGATCTGAAGGCTTAGTCTGCATTCTGGCATTATCAGCCGGTGGCATCATGACTGCCATCTCTTCTCTCTCATCCTTCTAACCTGGAAAACACTTCTGAGGGTGCTGAGAGACAGTTATCAAAGATCCATTGCCGAAGAAAAGAACAACATGCCTCAGAAGAAACAGCTGCTTGGCACCTTTGAAGAAAGTTTCCTGACACTTTTTCTATTTAATTAAAAAAATAAAAAAATAAAAAAGCCAACCTCAATATATACATGATGTTTCACCTTGCAGATCATTTCAAAACTGCTTCTGACAGTGGTGGATTATAATGAACCTCTTATCAAGACATTGCCAGCTCAAGACAGACAATGTGTGTTTGTATACGCACAGATCCCAGCCTTGTTAACATCAGAGAGTGAAAGGGATGGTGTGTGGGAAGATTTATTGCAGGGAATTATCCACATACGCAAAACAAAGCAAAACAAGCCTGAACCTTTTGCATGGAGCTTTTTGCTCCTAATCGGCTTGCAAACTGGGAGCACTGACCCAAGGAAAAGGGTTGATGAAAGGGTGATCTGCTCAGATTTTGCTTCATTTAATTATTCCTTCTCTATAGCTGTCATATCTCAACAAATAAAATAAAAATCATCCCACTGCTGAAAGACCAATAGAATAAAAAACTGATGACATTGTCAAAATGAGCCAAGAAAGAGCTTTCACCTTCTCACATTGCTATTGTAATTTTAAAGAAGCACAAACACATTTTATATGGGAAGTCAGGATTTAAACAACATGTATCATGGTCAGACAAGACTATAAACTGTCCCTTACATCTTCATAGAGCATATGGAGGCAAAAGGATTCCCCACTGAGGCTATCAAATCTGCCTCATGCATTGCTAAGGTGAAACAGAAGCAGGATCTTAAAGTTGCATTCTTACCCAAGGCTTCTTACTAGGGACTTGAAGCGAAGCTGCAATTAAGCCCAAAATACTAGAGCTGCTCTGATCTTGAATATTTAACACTTAAATTCTGGACCACAGAGCTAGCCTGTGATGCTGCTGATGCTGGCATTTTGTGGCAGAAGACGCAGAGCCACAGCTGTCATGCTGTCATTATTCCTGATATTAATTCTTAATGAGAAGAATTACTTACTAAAAAAAGTAAAATCCAGATAATTTCTGTGACTCTCACAACTGGTGGGTGGGTTCAGATAACACAGAAAACCAAACAATCTATGGATCAGTGAGGTTTTACCTAGCCAAATGTAAGCTCCTTAGTTCAACTCTAATATTTATGATAGGCTTAATCCAGTAAACAGATAAATTGGTAAAAGAGCAAAAGACCACACAACTGCATGCAGGCAATAAAGACCACACACATACCTCTTTTCAGGCTTCAGGCATTAAGAAAATAAGGATCTGCCACAAAAATTTAGACTATTGGACTGAACAAATAAATAGTGGTCATTAGAATTGAATAATGGACCATGAATCCAAACAAATAGTCAAACTTAGCAGGCAAAGCCTTCCACACTTCATTCTAGCATTACTTCAGCATCACTTTCATGCTAACATTATGAGAAAAATCATAATTCCTTTACAGTCTGTGGAAGGTTTCGTCATTGATTTCTTTGGGGCAAGAATTTCACCCTATGATTTATAGCATACAATTTCTATAGCAGCTCTTCATATACTTACATTAATCTACTCCAAAGTTGAATAAATACAACCTAAGTAGTATAACATAAGAAGCACAATTGAAAAAGACAAGTCCGTATTAAATATACAAACTCCAAGAAAAAAAGGTCTAGCATTAAGCATAATTTGAATCATTGCAGGAGACCCATTGGAAAGCTTCGATTCTTCATTCTAAACCTTCATGTTGGAAATACAGGGGTAAATCTTGCTGACATGAAAGGGGCTCACTGGCTTTAATAGCAGAAGTTCACTTTGGAAATCAAGATAAAACATTCTTCTGAATTCCATGTTAGAGTAAAATGGTTTTAAACCTGTGATCCATTAACTCTGTAGGGTTAGGGACAGATAATTGAGAAAATCAAATCAATTATCAGAGAGCTTAAAATCTCCTCTTCAGAAGTCTGTGCCTATTACAGAGACCTTCTCCAAAGGTAAATAAATGGAGGAAGTGGGTGAAAGAAGTTGCAAAGCAGAAATAGCTTTAACAGGAAAAATACGGACAGTCTTATGGCTTAATTACTCAGGCAGCCACGTCAGATAATTCCAGTAGTAATTTCTGGCCTCATCATTTACGTGCAGTGCAGGCAGTAATATAGTAGGACATACAAAATCCTACTGCTATTGCACTATTCCACATCTCTAATTAAAACTTATCTGCCTAAAGTGCTCTTACGTTATTGGATATATGTAAGTGAGCAACTTGATATTTGTATAGAGCTTTGTGCATTCAAAAAGCTTTGCAAACAATAATGAAGTAAGCCTCACAAATACCATGCACAGGAAGCAAGAAGTCAAGGAGTCTCACTTTTACAGGTAAGGAAGGAGAAGCAAACACCTTGATGCTCATGGCCATGCAGATATTCATAAAAGGTGACAGAAGCTGCAGATCTGTAATACAGTGTAATTCATGTCAATTGCCCATCCCTTCTCCTATCAGGAAATTGTCACACCATAGCACAACACAATGTATTTTACTCAGGTGTGTAAAGGGGAAGAGAAGAGGCATGCTAAAACCCTGCATGAATTAGACGATCACATGCAACAGCAATAATTACTTTTCAAGGGTATCCCCTGCCCAGTTTCTATTATGTCAAATCAAGGTCTGTATTTTTTTAATTAACTAGTGATTTCTGATAGTTCATCTTTGGGTTCAGCTTAGCTAAAGATGGTGCCAAGCCACTTTATCTTCAGGACTGGTGGTCATCTCTTTCTCATATGAGCTTCGATCCCTTGAACTCTCATGGAGGGCATCCAAAACAGTTGCACAGGAACCTTGGTAGGCTTAAAAGGTAACTTCCTCAATGAAAAACACATTTGAAAACTATCCTTAAGTCACCCGCTAATAGTCAGAGAAACTTCATGAACTGAAAAGGAGAAAATTCACTTTTTTAATGAAATAATATTAACTTTCCCTATCCAAGTACCAAAAATTTGCTCTTAGGTAATACCTTCAATGACATTGCCAGCTCTCACAACATGATTATGTATTGCAAGATAACCGGGTGTTTTCTTGGGGGTTCTATAGATCATATTACCCTCTTCTTCTATTGCATTAAATTGCCATTCTCATTCTCTAAAATGGTTGCCGTCTCCTGAAAGGGCCATTGGGGCAGAAACTATGAGTTGGCCTTGCTGCACAGGCTGCTTTACACTCACAACTGTGGAAGCAACACTGTCCTTTGGAAAGAGCATTTGTTAGTCATGCTGCAATAGTGCTGGAATGGGCCTTAGCAGGTAGGCCTAGGTTGTAGCTGGCACTCTACATCCATGTAAAAAAGACATAAATATCTGCTTAGCATGTAAAGGTATGGTTAAATACAACAGAGGAGCAAAATAGGTGGTAGCAACACAATATTTTGTCTCCTATGGGTACTTTCTTGTACCAGCACATCAGCCACCAGTTATTTTGCAGGGTATCTGCTGTGCTGGGAAGGAGGGAAGAGGGCTTCAGGGTGAAAGACTGACATGAGGAAGGGCCAGCAGATTGCCAGCTGGCATTTGGAATTCCTCCTGGCACAAAACCCAAGGTGGGGTCTTCGCTAAAGGTCTTCATTAAGGAGGAAAATTAATGATAAAAGTGATAAAGCAGGCATTGTGGGTGAAGCAGCTTGCTCTCCAGCTGCAATGGGAACCAGAAAATAACCCTAGAACCATTGTCGGCCTTTGCTGTTTAAAGACAGATGAGGTCAAAGAGCAGAGAAACAGCAGCTCCTTGAGCAGTACAGAACAAGAGAGTCTTGCTGAGAAAACTGAGGTTGTTCTATTTATTCACATGTACATATGAGGGTACTTAATGTGAATTATTGGCACTCTACACAGAAAAGCAGATCCCAAAAGTAACATTCAACACTATGGGTTTCAGTCCATTGATACCTCAAAGTAACCACCTTTAGTTAAGAAACTTGGTGCCATATTAAAATCAAAGAGGTCATTTGCCCTGTCTGAATCCTATAGTACAACTATCCTTGAGCCTTTCTCCAGGATGGCTGGGAAGTCTTTGCTAAATTTCCTCTATGTCCAGTTAACATCCATGTATCCTCACACCAACACTGTCCTTAACAATTCTTCCTGTTGATGAGCCCTGTATCTTTATAGACAAAAAGCAGCCTTAAATTTTATCTTCCTAGACTGAGCAAGCCCAGCTCTTCTAACATCCTCCTGTGAGTTAAACTCCCTATTTTCCCAATTGTCCAAACAGCCTGTCTCTGCTACAGCCTGAGTTAAACTTTTGCCAGTGAAGATGACCAGAACTGGACATCCTCCTAAACGGGAGCCTAGTAGACTGATATTCTCCCTCTCTTTCTCTTGGCTGAAAACTATCTGTCAGATATGTCTTTGTGCTTTTTGCCCTTTTTTTTACCTCTGGCCACATTGCTTCAGAGGTTCGCTGACATTCTGTGATTGACTAATAGGCCAGTCTTGTCTTTCTCCTTCTCTGTCATTTACAATTGATGGATTCCCATTTTAAGATAAATTCTTATTAGCCCCTAAGTGATTGCCCATACCATTACATTCAATCATTCAGCTCCTCAACAATCTCATCTCGTGTTGCTGAAGGATATTCCATTAATCCCTTGCATTAAGGATGCATCCTAAATTTATCATGGATAAAGGAAGAGTACTCTTTCAAGTTATGAGATTATTATACACCCTGGTGGGTGGCTTTAAAAAACACAAGAGCAAAGGGGAAGTCACAAGAAAGGTGAAACAGGTCATTTGACTATCCATTTGAAGCCCTGCAAGGTAAGGCTGCCTGTACCTGCTCTCTTCTTTCAGAGTGTTTGCTTCCCTCTGAAGAAACTAAGTCCCTTTACCACACTCAGCAAAAGATTCTCACATCATTTCTGAGAGATCATCCTTCTCATCTCCCTCATATGTGGAGGAAAGAAAGGCAGAGACACGTTAAACATTTTGGCCAAGCTTTCCTGAACAGCTCTAGGCAAAGGGATGCTAATGTCCGAAGACTTTCCTTTCTCTAGAGAGACCCTTATCAGAAATCTGGCCCGCTGAGAGCTGACCCTCTCTCCCCTCTTGCTTCACCCAACCTCTATTCAGTTTTGACTCTCAATTAATCTTGAGAGATACCTGGGCTTGAAAGAGTTGATGAGAAACAAATCGCCAAGTGTCCTTCAGCGTGGGGGGGGAGGAGGACGTGGATATTGTGGCAGATTCAAAGGAACAGCTTGAAAGCAGCTGGAGAGCTTTGAAAAAAAACACCCCACACACCACACACACACAGAGCAGCTGCATAGAGGGTGCCATGCACAATATTAATTATAGGCATGTTATGGAAGACAATATTCAACATTTCCAGTGCAAAATGTTCAGGATAGGAGCAGCCAGCGACACCATTTCACACTCCCCTACGCACCTCCACTAGGACTTGATTTAACATTATAAGGTTCCAAGTCTGTCAAGCTGTGACAATTTGTCTGAGTGAGATTTTGGATGTCTTGCTGAAATACGCATTGCAAAAAAAAAACCCACCAAACTAAAAACCAACCTTCACTGAAGCCATAGAGATTTCAAAGGCTGCCTTGAAAGATGGATAATATAAGTAGGGGCTAAGTTTCCTCGTGAAATTAATTTTTAGCATCTTCTCTCCAGCGGCCTGCCTCAGCTGTCTCCCTCTGTGCACAGTTAATGATCTTGTTGAGCAGATAACCAATCTCTGGTTGATTTACAAGGGATTTTATTGTCTGAACTGTCTATAATTTTTTAAATAGCGTTTCAGTTGATGTTGCAGTAAAACAAGGTTCATTTTACATATTTAAAGAAAAAAGTGAAAACAAGCCAACGAAGACACCAAAGGACCAATTTGCCAAACTGTTCCACACAGGCTGAAGTGTCTTACATGCCGAGTATCTGCAAAGCAAATGCACAGGCTCTCTACACTGAGTCTTAGGCTTAAGAAAAAGAAAATCTTAATAACATGTTTTACACCTCTTTCATGTCATGAGTTGCTGATATGCTTTCCCCCTTACTATTCCAAACTACATTAGGAGGATTAGGTCCATCTCTATTTCTAACCAAACAGCAATATATGCATATCTTAGCAAGGCAGCGTGAAGATTTTAATTGTGCTGTGCTCCAGGAACCCTACCTGACGGGAGCACAAAGTGTCGATATTTGAGCGAGCCCTCTAACTCAACACAATATACGCCACACCAGGGAAGCAGGCATTGGGAGCTAGATATTTTAAGGTGATTGATTATGCACTGTGCAACCACAAATGAAGCTAGTGCATAGGGAGTGCACGTATTCTCGCTCGTGGCTAAGTTAGGTTTTCTGCTAGTATGAAGTAAAACACACAGGAGAAAATGCTTAGTTGTTTGTTACAAACCCCGGCGTAACACACCCAAAAAGTGCATTATTAAGAAAATAAAAGGTATGTCAGTTCCTGATTCTTCATCGCCCTCCTCTTGGATGGAAGCAGCGCCAGAGGTGAAGACAATGTGAAGCATTGCCCCAAGCCTCCATAAGCCCACACCACCAGAGCTGGCACTGACCCTCCTCTGCAGCGACGTGCACCCACAGGGGTGCCAGGGCTCAATGCCTGAGTCCCATCTGGGCTCTATGGCATACCTTTAATATGAGCAACACACTAAACACCACACACCAAGCATACCAGACCCTGGACAAGCATCTAGGACAAGTTTCTCATCCTAAGCACACAGCCAGGTGCCAGGGTGCTGAAAGCAAGCTGGTAAGGCTTTCTAGACAGGGTACAGCCAGTTTTTTCTCCCTGTCACCTCTGCATTTTTCAAGCCGCAGCACACTGTGGTTGCCTTATGGTGATTATTTTCACTGCCAGCAGAGTCTTTTGCATATTAGCAGCCATTAATCCCATTGCATCAGCCAGCTTAATTGGGGTAGGCTGTTCTGATTCCCAACCTCTGTCCTCTGCTCCTTCCCCCCTCTCCCACCCCATGATGTTTAAGGGATGTACCAAATCTATAGTGTTTCTACATCTGAATGGAGTGTATAAAAGCTACTTGGTCAGATCTGGTTAATTGGGGGGACTTGTGGTTTAGCTGTTAAGAACAGGCCTAATCAGGGATAGAGAGGGAAGGAAAGGAGGAAGGAGGGGAGGTAGGGGGGGTTCTTTTTTTATGAAAATGTGGACCTCCCTACAGTAATTCCCCTTCAGCTGCTGCCTCACAGATGGACCTTTTAATTGAATTTTCTTACAGGCCTGAGGGAGGGAGTTCATTTCAGGTCAGGTGAGGCAATTGAAGTGAATCTAATAGCTCTAGTTTCTTTTCATTGTGAGCAGAGGGAAGTGTGTTGTTTTGTTTTTTTCCTCCCCCCACCCCCCCCCCCCCCCTTCCTCTTTCAGCTCAGCTAAAAAGTTTCAATTAAAAACTGAAACACACACATGGTGATTTCCAAGGATTTGTTGTCTTCATTTTGCCGCAAGTGCCAGCAAGGTCAGCAATGGGAGAAATCTGGAGCAGTTTGCATCCTGTTCCGGTTTTGTTCCCTGCACAAGGAGGATCGCAGTGTGTGCAACGTTCACAAAAAAAGCACAAAAGCATCCTCTTATCTTTTGTTGGCAAATGTAAGAAACATCTTCCAGGTCTAGAAACCTGTTGTGGATGAGTTACCAAATAGCTCATCCATGTAGCATTTCTTTTTAATACTATGATACTTTTCAGGTACAGGAGTTCTTGCCTTAACAGGTCGGTTTCTAAACTAGTGAGAAATAAAAGGGAGCCATCCCAAGTGAAGCACTCTGGAGCACAGTTTGCTGTGTCTGCATTAGATAAGAAAGGCTAGGCTTAAAACTCCAGTGGTATGTATGTAGTTTATACCACCAAAAAAGTCCTTCCCATGCTGATTTCCCATCTTGCAAAGATATCCAGAGCCAAACAAGCCACGCCAGCAAAAGGACATTTATCCCAGCATAACATGTCTACATTTGGGTTTTTCCATAAAACAATGCCTCAGAAGTGTCTGCCATGCCTTTAGCAAATCCGACCATCAAGGGTATGGTCTTTTTTATCTCAGGGCAGGTACAACTCCAAATGGAGGCACTGGCAGAGGAGGGCCATCGTACAGGTCGACTTTGTCTTCTGGGAGCAACACCGCCAGCAGCAGTGGAGTCAGCATAGCTCCCTGGGAGCTTTGCCAGCAAAGCAGGCAGGATTTTCTCAAGAGGCCATCTGGTCATCTATGGCTGGAGAAGAGAGAGAGCAGGATGCCACTCCAGGTCATTCACATGAAGGGAGAAGGAAACCAAGATCCCCTGCAGCTGCCGGGGCAGAGCCTGGGAGGTCCTGAGTGGCTTGCAAGGAGGGGAGGATGATCATATTGTGGTCAGAGCGGTCTGGTCAAGGAGAATTGTTTTCATTTGGCTGAAAGCTTCTCTCAGCTCACCACCAACACTGACCTCATATATGTTTCACTGGCCAGTATACAAGGCTCTCAGATCTCCATTCCTTCTTAGTCACAGCTGTGTCAGATGGGGGCTGGAAGGGCTGCTGGCCTTTTGAGGTGAAAAGCAGCTTCCCACTGCTGCTCAGACAAACGCAACTTGAGCCAAGTGCAGAGCGTGGGACTGAATAGCTGTCCTGTACCAGGCACCAGCCCAGAAAGTAAGTACAGTTGCTCCTTAGAGGAGACCACACCGCCTGCAGCTGTGTGACTGTTAGGACCATTTCTCTGTCCTTCAGTTCAAATTCAGACCTCTGAGAAGTGACAAACCACCTGCAAAGCTCTGGGGCTCCACACAGAGCCTCTGAACAAACCTGTTATCACTAGCCTTAAATCCACTGTACAACAGTTTGCACCTTCAGTGAAAAACTGAGGGGCTCAACACACTCAGAAAGTTTGAGAACCACCTCTTTAAAGGTTGTTCTGATGAAAAGAATACATCCATGTCCTGTTTTATTGTTTTAAACCAAATATAAACGGGAAAGCCAGAAGTGCTGATTGTTTCTCATGTATGAGAGAGAGTGAAACCAGGCAAGCATCATGACAAACCAAATCATGCCATGCAGAAAGGGACCCATTACCTTATATACACGAGGTGTCTAGCGCATAGCTTCTGTAAAACACCTCATCTGAAATCTACAAGATAACAGCACAAATAGAAGAGAGGCAAGGAATGAGAGACCCTGCAGAGTGGATTAGCTAAAAGCTAGTGCAGATGGTTAGAAGTTACTGCAAACTTGAATCATGTTGCTGATACCAAAACAGTATGTGGAAATACTTATTGAGATGATTTAGAAGGCTGCAACCAAACAAACAGAAAGATCGACCAGATCACTTCATGGCTTCATCTCCTTTCTGTTGAATTGCTTTGGCTGCAATGTTTAAATAAAAATAAATTACATCTTGCATCAACATATTAATATGTTTCAATATTTCATATTGCAATGTTATTTCATCTCTAAACGCAACTTTGATATAAAAATTTAAAATATTAAAGATGCAGTGAAATAATTTTGAAACTTTTTTGAGGAGGAAAAGGAAAGGGAAGATCTTACTTGGCATAGCTCTACTTACAATAGCAAACACCAAATGTCTATATCTGTATAAAGCAAATCACAAATGTCGGTATCTGTGTAAATCTAACCTAAAGCATAGGCTAAAGAAGCTCCTTTTGTAGTTGGGTCCTTTGTCTTATACCATTCTGGGTGTTGTAAGACAAGTGCACCTAGCATTTGGCTTCCCTGCTGGAGTTCCCAGCATCATCTCATTCACATCCTTCTTTATTTTATGGGTTTTTTTAAAAGACCCAGAAACGTACATACGAGCAGCTTGGCCAGTGGGGCCTAGGCACAGATTAAATTTGGGGAGAGGGCCCAACAGAAGCCCTGGGACTTCCTTATTACTATTCCCTTTATACAGCCCCATTTAGAGGCCCTAAGTGGAAACAAAGGTAGCAAGCCATCGCACCCCTGCTGCCAGGAAAAAGGAGGGGTGGTTCAATCAACCATCCGTGCAGCACTGTAGCAGAAGGGGCAAAAAAAGCGCACATTTAGGACCAGATGCTTCTCCTTTAGATGAAAGGATGATTAAAGCACTTGTGTTGAAAACTGCAGCGATCCCTGTGTTATAAATACAGCAGTGCATGTCTGACCCTGCCCTTTCAAAAGCACAGAGCAGATTCTGTGGCTGCGGCGAGGGTATACAGAGTTCAGAGGGGAGAAAAAAAGCAGCGGTGAGTAACGTTCAACTAAAAAACCCACACAGGAAAATGTAAATGCTGCATTTGCTCCTCTGAGGAAATTCACTTTAGTTTCAGATACCACAGGTGCCCTAAAATGTTTCTAACCAGAAATAGAAGGCACTGACTAAATCCTTGTGTGGGACTGACTATGGGCAACATGTTTGTATTTGTCTTGAGACACCCACATTTCTGTGCGCAATCAGAAAGATTTCTTTCAAATGCAAGGAAGAATTCAGGAAAAACGCTGCCTGTTACAAACAATCAGCTGAATGTTACAGGACAGCTGCCTCTGCAGTATAAAACACATGCAGGATGCAGTGTTGGGGTGCTGTAACAGTTCTTGCTGTAAGAGCTGTTTTATTTCTGTAGCACCCCTTCAGCAGCTATGGCAGCATGCAGAAGGGTTTAACATACTGCATTAGAAATGCCCAATGGACAAACATTACATATATTCATTCTTCAATAAAACATTATTTTGAGATATTACCATTTTTAACTTTATATATCAAAAGGATTTGTACTGCCTGGGCAGCTTTAAAAGAAAAGGTGGGGGGAGCATATTGACAATTAAGATAGCATTTCAGTCTTACGAGGAAACAAAATACAAACTCAATTTTCCTTATTATTACCCCTATTGTGAAGTATCTACGCCCATGAAACTGTCTGGTACTCATAGAAAGGATGAAGTCTTTATGTGTGAGACATCTTGCTGAATTCAGAAAGCAACTATGATATATAAGTTATCTCAAGTAAAGGGCAGTTGCAATGATTTCTCAAAACCAGAAAGAGTTCATAAAAGCAAAGCAGAAGGCAAAACTGTTTCCGGGCATTGCAATCCAGACATAAATGAGAGCACATGATGTAATGCACGCCACACCGTTCAGAGACTAATATACCAGTCTGCTCAATCCAGAAACTCTAAATGCTTCTGTCAAATGAAATTCCCATATAATAATCTTCTAGAGATGTAAAGAACTAATTATAGGAAGCACCTCATAATTGAAAACACAAGCTTTAAAATCGCTAATAGATAAAGGGCAGGGAACGAGGAGACTGAATCTTTTGCATTGGGCACTTCTTTTGAAATTTCAGTGTGCAGGGATGAGAAAAATGGGTACAGTTTCCCTTTACATGACAGGAACAGTAATTGAGTAGGATTATATGTCATCCATGAAAATACTATATTTATGCCTCATTGTAATCCATTCATTGGTTTATGGATCCGAAGTCCCATGGGTAGTGTCACAAATCCGCGTAGTGTCCCTGAGTAGTGGATTTTGCATTTGGATCTGTGATGTAGCTGGCGGACACAGAAAATGACATGTAGCCAGACAGCTCCCAGGAGAGTGCACAGCCGGGTATGCTGAACACGGCGGCTGGCCCACAGCTCAGGTGGGAAACACAACCTTTGGCTCCCCAGGCTGCCAACGGCAGAGAGGTGGTCTGACCTACAGACCGTTTTCTCCCTGGTTGTCAAAGATTTTATACATCTACCGCTTACAAGCGTCAAAGGTGGCTGTGCTGTATCTTGTATGCTGTACGAAGCCATTTCTTCTTTTGCCTAAAGATGGCAGAAGCCCAAGCCTCATTTTATCTGTTGGACTATCTAGAGCTATCACTATAGCCGAATCTCATAAAGCTGAGACCCATCATTATTTCTCTCTTCATACATTAGGAGTAATCCTGAAATAGCATAGTAAGCTGTGCTTCTCCCTCCCTTCTAACGGGAAGGTTAGTAGCCCTAACCCTCCCATTAGAAGATTTCCTGTGTGGCTTTGTACAAGATCTATACTTCAACTTCCCTCTGGAAATGGAGGTTTTCTGTTTTTTCCTGGCAACATTTTCCTTACCTAGCCTTTTAGGTTGTACATTTCCTGAGACAAAGACCATTTTTTGTTTCATGCCTGTACCAGAGTAAGCTAGCCTCCAGTCTCAGGCAAAGCTTTAAGGCGATATCACAACAACGATTAAAAAACAGTAGCTGACAAGACTTTATAACCATGGCTTATATAGATTACATATGTCTGCTGGTAGAGGGAGGTGCACTTTGGCAAAAAGCTTTCCTCATAAATCATTAATTAGGTATTTACAAAGATCTCAGCTGCCAAACCCTTGATGCTTCTCAGTCTTTAATGAAGACAGGAGGAGCAGTTAAATAAGTTGTCACATTTCCTTAGACATACATCTCAAACAAAGATACTGGGAGTCAGTCCGTTATTGAAAGTTCAGTAATGTAGTAAAATTCTCCATCCAGTGTCTGGCTTGGCTGTCAATACAAACACAGTCCTATGCTGCAGTTCCAACTGACTTTGTGTAGCCTAAAATTGCAATATGAAATGCAGCAATAACTATTGTGCTACAACTGAACAGATTCAAATGCAGTATCATCCCAAAGTGTTTATGTCCAAAACATACCTTCACATCAAAAACTCACCCCTAGCAAAAATTACACAGAAATCCTCATATCATACGCAGCAGTATTTCTGCAAAACACCAGTGCTAGGGCAGAAGTACCAAGGATCTACCTACAGTTACCGCTGCAGCCAAACTAGCAAGATGCAGCTGCACAGTTCGCAAGATGAAGCACTTCAATCTTGACTTTAAGTTAAAAATCATACAGGTCATTTCATACCATAAGTCTTGAAGGTAATAAGATCTCAAAGTACATTACAACCAGAGCGACAATTATTCCTGCTACTTGGGTACCACTATCAAAAAGGCCCTAAGACTGAGACAAAGTGTGGACTCAACCAGTGTCAGTAGTAAAGCAGGTAACAATCTCCTGGCTGTTTTGGTTAACCCTTTCATATATGATCACTGCACACCACATTTGACACCTAAGGTCTTATTGGTAGGACATACGGAATAAAACAGACTCAGCCCTCCTTTGAAAGAAGAGTCCACACTGAAAATGGTTCCCAAGTTATGAGTAGAAAGACTGATGGGCAAGAAAAAAGGAACCAGAAGTTGAATGGTGTCTTAACCTTCAATTTTCCAGTTTATTTGCTTTACCTTTTCTTAAAACAAGGTATTTAAAATTTTTTTTCTATATAAGTGGATTGACAATCCTGGAACTTGTATTGCTGGTATACATATGGCTCTTATTACACCCTTTCGTTTCACTTGGGCTACCAAATAGTCAACACATGACCTGTTTCAACTACTACAAAACTGGAAGAATAGAACCCTTCAAAGAAGGGTTTTTTTACCTCAGCAACAGCTAGTGCTCATGCAGCAATATCAGTGAAGCAAGGTTCTGGTCTCAGAATAGTACTTACTATTCTGAGTAAGTAATACTCCTACTCACGAGGAATATCTCCACACCGCAAGATATCCAGCACATCTGGTGTGCCTTGTGTACAGAGCATCTCCATAAAGGATCAAGGACGATGATGTGAAGCAAGACCATCTGAGGAGGAAGACCTTTTTGGAAGACACAGAATTTCATTATTAGAATACTATTGGATGCTAAGTAGATTAATAAAGGATAGTGGTCTCTCAGGTACCAACCCACCTTGCATAATTACTAAATCTACTTAGGAAAGCAAGTGGGAGAAATATTGGGAATCTTACTCAGGCAAAATATATATGTCAGCTAGAGCTGGGGGAGTTTTCTGTATTGCTTTGACCTTGCTGGCTCTCTTTGTTAAAACAAAAAAACAAACAAAAAAACAAGCACAAAGGAAAATACAACAAAAGAAACCCAAAACATGCCAGTGCCATTTCATACAGGTTTTATGAAAATCTGTAAGCGTGAATGCCTGTGCACCATACAGACTGAAAAAAAGTGGTCTTTCTGGTGTTTCAGGGTCTTGAGAAGGTGTTTAGACATAGGTATGATAATATTTGTCTTAACTGATTTCTACACAGCTATCCTGAGCACTGGGAACAAAGGTATGAGTGGTTCAGGAGTGCATCTCATCACATCTTTGCCATCCCCACCCTGGGCACCAATTCTTGTATGTCCTTCCCACGAGGGCCTGGAGGCTTCATCCCCCGTGTGTGTGCCTGGCAAGGAGTCAGCACTGCAAGGGTTAAAAAGTGGACTTTCCACCCTGAAGGCTGAACAGACTCCTTTGAAGCCCTTAGTCTATTGTATAAATCCCTCCTAGTTTTGAGGATTACAGAATAAATACATTGTAATGGCTCCATAGGAACCTGGCCCGTGGGGTCACCCTGACTTTAGTTTGTGCATTATGTCCCAAGGGACAAAAATCGAAGCACATTAAATGCTTCATGAATGTGAAATGCCCAGAGTTTTAATCTCGGGAGCTTTGCTGTCCTACAGTTTGCCTTGAATGCACCTAAATCCACAATGCAGATTGATCAGAGAGGAGCTGGCTTCAGTTGACACACTTGTGCCAGGCAAATTATGATAGTTTCAAATTTAGAGTAATACATGCCCACTGTGTGTTGGGGTAGGGTTTATCTGGCTTTATGGCATCAACATCCAATAAAGACATGCATAATTTATGCAGGGGAAAAAAGATCTCTTCTGTTAAAAGAAAATCATGAAAAAATAGGTTGTTCTAATAAGACACAGCCACCTCACAGCTGAGTGACACCAAATAACTACAAAACCTCACTGCACTTGCCTCCAGGTGAGAAAGATATTAATGGAATTTACGAGCAAGGAGAACAAGTTAAGAACTTATCACAGTCCCTTCATGACTGTCACCTGACGAATCATGTTAGAGCAACTCTGCCCTCTTGGTTAGAACAAAAAAAAAAAACCAGACAAGACACCCCTTCACTCTCTACCCATTAATTGAAGTGATGGAGGTAGAATTTTTGCTGCTTCCATCATCATCAACTCTGCCTCACTCTGGTTTACTTTTTATTTTCCTAAGCTTTGTGTCAACTTGGAAACGCTTGACTTCAATAAGCAAATTCCGTCTGATTTTCTCCACTGCTCAGTAAGCTCTGCAGTAGTTGCACTTTCCACCAAACATTCTGGTCAAGATCTTTTTACCGATAGAATTCCCATCCCTGGCAGAGACAGAGACCCCAGCAGCACTTACTGAAGGATGGTGGAGGAAAGGAAGACAACAGGATTGAAATGCTGCTATTTAATGTTTGAAAGAGTTAGCAGCAGCTGGAAAATACTGCCACTTTCTCAGACACACAAACATACACTACAGTATCTGACTCTTTGCTCCGGGGAGTGCGTTGCATTCATTAATCTTTTTAATAGAAGTATTCCTAAAATGATTGTGATTTTCTAAAATTATTTTATTTGCATTTTGTTACTTATCTTTTAGGGAATAATATGCTGCACTTTCATACATAGAAGACTGACATTTTGGAAGAAATAAGCATATATTCTGTTAAATTACGTTTGAAGAAATACTTTACAAGGTTAAATTTCACTATTCAGTGTGAGAAACCTGTTATAGTGAAAGGTGTCTTCCCACCATAGCAGGGGGTTTGGAACTAGATGATCTTTAAGGTCCCTTCCAACTCAAACCATTCTAAGATTCTACGGTACCAGGGCTGCTCTTTCCTACTGCTGAACACACTTTTACATTAGACATTTTATCATTTTAAAGGAACTTCCTGATTTTTTTCTTTATGGATTTACCAAAGGAAAACAACTACTGCTTCCCAAGACAAAGCTTTGCAAAATTGCACGGCAGTAGGTATTTTCAGCCAATCTGATGTCTTACTACAGTAATATCATAACATAACCTTATCCCAGTGGGGATGGGAATGTGCTGAAGCCTCTCTCACCATCATCAGGACTCCCTCCTCTTGCCCTGATAATGAGCTTCAGTCCACCTAATCTCTTTCTCTCGAACATGCTATGAAATAGCAACCTTGTGCAAAAAAAAAGGAGAAAATGATGTATTTATATTCCCATTTCTCACACACCCGGTGGCACTTGTGCTGTGGGGCTGGGCTGTACGAATAGGTAGTGGCAGCAGTCTCTTGCCAGGCAGCTGCTGCCTGGTGGCTGAAGCAGAGGATGTGCAGGTTGTAACTGGGTCTCAGGGCATATATTCCCCATGAAATGATGGAGAAAAGCCCCAGCAAGTGCCCAGAACTCGAAGCAGTGAAGCCGTGTTGGTGAGTACCCCATCTCAGCACTTGGGCTTGGCTTTGCTGCTTTCCACACCTCTGCTACCACCTTCACACGGTATTGCTGTACTGGGAGGATTTTCAAACTAAGAACTGTGTGCTGTATTGCTGCGGCTGCTGTGCAACATAGCTATGCTTTGTATTACCTTGAGCAATTCACTTTGGTTATTTCTAAAATGAGGATATGGACCTTGCTTAAGGACCTTTGTGAGTTTTCCATAAGCACAGATGAGCGCTGAGGACTGCTTCCTGTGCTGAACAAGTACCACCACACAGCTGACCTATGGCTGCAAGACTGTGGAGTCAAGCAAAGAGCAAGATCACAAACCTCTCACACTGCAATGATTTCATTATAATCCAGCGCTCCGTTTCTCCTCTCCTTACTACAGACAAGTCCATGGTTATTATAGAGCTCTATTAGTTCCCATTCCCCCCCACCTTGCTGCAAAATGTTTTTTCCTCCAGGGCTATAGCAGCAGCTGGCACACTATTTCCTTCTGAGGTGTAGCCAAATAATGGCCTTTTGGAGAGGGATCTGTTTCATCTCTTTTCTCCATATGTTCCTTTCAATTGAGGGGTTTAATACACTCATTTTCACAGTAGCTATCTAAGTGTTTTTCCTTTTCTGTGTCTATTACTGAAATGGATAAATGTGCACAAGGCAATGAGACACAAGAGTTAGGTCAATATACCAGAGCTTTCTCTTGGAAGTGTTTTTCCAGGGGACCTGAGGACAGTAGGGTTAGCTTGGCCAAAAGCTGATCCTCTTGTCTGGGGCACATGGGGGTTAGTCATGCTTACATGAAACAAGAGAACAGTTTTCCTTCAACAACATACAAGTGCTTTTTCCAAATGGATGCAGCATCCCTGGTCCAGATGATAGCACTTGCTGTAGCAAAAAACTACTTCATTTGAGGCTATGACTTTTTACCAAGATGGCCATACAGCAAAGCAGAGGTAGGCAAACTTGACAAGCGCTAGATAACGCTGGAAATATCAGAGCAGGAGCAAACAAGCAGGAGTGAAGCCTGCAAAAGTGTACAGCTGTGCCATCAAAGCTCTCCTGTTGTAGCCAGGCCTAGGAGACCTATTAAAGCTGAAAGTGCTTCAGTATAACTGCATCCACACTAAGGGACTTAATTTGTTTAAAGTATACATCACTGCATGCAAATTGCTATGTACCTGTACATAAAACAGAATAACAAAGGAGCAAGCTAGCGAAGAAAGAAACTTGAAAGAAGGGGTGGAGAAGCTGGCATGTGACAGCGAAGTGTATGCTGCATCCTCCCTTCGTTTGCCACAAATGTTTTGTTTTGAGCAGCACCCCAGTAACAGTGAACAGTTCAGAGAGCTATGGAGCAAATCGGCTCAGGAAAGCCACCCTCTACTGAACAACATGATGGAAGTGCATTGCTGGGTGCTTTACATGGGAATTTGGGAACGCAAGATGCAGGTGGCAAGGGAGTGTCAGACCTCAGGAAAAGAAAAAGCAAATGACCAGGCAGCAGAACTGAGAAAGCCTGGGATTCAAGAGCTGCCACATGAGAGATCCTCTGGTGTTTAACTGATTCTCTTTTCCTTCCATACTATCAGAAACATGGACTCTCTCCTTCACTTGGCCACCTATTTATACAAAACCTGTAGAAGCAGCAGATCTTGAAGACAGATACCCACTGTTATGTCAAATTTGGCTGAAATCATTAACAGGGTTCAAAATTTAGACAGATGTATAGTGGCAACATTATTTTCTAAGAAATAAAGGCAGATCAATTCAATGAATTAGGAAAGGTCAGTGAAATGAAGAACAAGTAGCAAGGACACTGAACTTGATGGGATAAAGGACATAAACTATGAAGGCATTTGAGGAAGAGACTGGCAAGAGAAGAGCAACAGATTTCAGAAGGTGAAACTCTGCAGTGGTAGTTAGCATGGAAGTAATGTGAAAGCTGCGAAGGCCAAAAAGGTAAATGAAGGCATCGATATGAAGGACCCAGACTGTCATTCTCCACAGTGATGTGATCGAGATTAGCAGAGTTAGGTTAGACTTCAGGGTAAAAGGAAGGGTTCACTCATCTGCCCAAACCTGCTGCAGCTTGTTCTGGTGAGACATTAAGGTGCTCACTGCCAAATGCCAGGTGCCCTGTTTTTCCTCTGCAGAACCAGGAATCACAGGTCTATCTTTTTGGGCAGCATGAACAGATCATTCAAAATAGCCTAAGCAGGGGAAAAGCCTCAGTTCATACCCCAGAGAACTTATAGCCTCAAGAGGGTACACATTAACACACTCGAAAATATCTGAGGCACACCACGATGCATTTCTTACACCATTCAGAACTGACTTCACTGCTCAATTTGCACTCCCTGCAGCATGGCTTGCAAAGAGAAAACAAATGGCATACCAGACCACACAGAGAAGCAATATGGTTACCAGCAAAACATTTATTAGCTTAGGAAAAGAAACACAAAGGCTTCTTTTCAGAATTTCAGCCTCTCCTTACTATCTTCTCCTCACATACATCGTTTACCTTGCTTGGGCTCTTATTTGACAGCTATCCACACACAAAGTTGTAGTTTATTTAAAGCAGCATTTTATAGTGAAATCCCACTCCCATTATTTAAAGGCAACTATCCTAATTCTCAAAAGCAAGACATGAAATGCACCTCCAGAACAGGCTCTAACAATACTACAGATCTTAAATTTATCCTCATTGGCTGAGGTCACCTCATCACTCAGAACCATATACAAGTGAAGACAAGGGTATGGGAAATATAGCCACCCACACCAAGCAAGAATAAATTCAATTACCTCTGCAGCGCTATTACGTATTTCCCTCATACTTTTCATTTATATTCCCTTGGCTCCCACTGGCTGGGCTTTTCATATTTCTCACACAAAAGGTTCTCCAGACTCTTTTGCTTTCTACCCAAGTCTACTCATTCCCTCTGTATCTTGTGCTCTCTCATTTTGCCCTGTCTCCTCACTCTCCCGCTCTCTTCCCCCTTCTCTTCAGCTGCAGCAGCTCTTTCTGTTTCTCTAGCACAGCATCACAGGGTGGATGCTGAATAATAAACACACATAACACACTGAACCGCTACTCCATCAGCGTACATGCTGTCAGTACATACGCTGACTACCCATCTATTTCCAGAGATCCCGAAAGAGCTAAGGAGGTTTATGCTATTAATATACTGCGGAAAGAAGGAAAATTCCCATCAGAGGCCTTAAACAACTCCACAGTGCTGCAGCTGACCATCAACCCCTTCCAGCCGCCGCAGCACTTCTAGGGTTTGTGCAATTTTCCAGCTTGCCCAGGTTTTACATGCAAGCAAAAGGCTTCAATTCCCACTTTCTTTGCATGAATTGAGCAGCCTGGAAAGAGCCTTCGCAAACAGCAAGCATAATGCCAAGGAGAGAGAAGAATAACCAAGGAGACAACTCACTGCATTGGCTCCTCCGTTTCTCTGGCAGGACTCCCTGGCTTCGCTCAGAATATGACTGACTTTGTTGCTTTCAACATTTTCTTCCATTTCGAAATATTTTACTCATTAGCAATCCTCCTTATGCTCAGAACAGGAGATAGCAACCAAATTCTCCTCTTTCTAACTGCTAAACGCCTTAATGCTGGTGCTTGAGAAGCTGCCCTTTCCTCCGTATTTTTCAGGATTTTTGATGTTCTTGCTTTACCCTCCCTTTCTAGCAAATCTCATCTGCCCTCAGACCTTTGGGTACTGTTTTCTAGGCTGATGATTCATATATACAGCTTCCTGACACTAGGATAACTCTCCATCCTCAGTGCTGCCTCTATATAACACATCTTCCCACCAGTTTTCACTTACCTGCTTCATTCAGCCCTTCCCACTCCACCTTCCTCCAAACTGATTTTTAACTTATTCTTCTCCTACACAAAGTCTGCCCATACCCCAAACCCTGACGCTTCTTCAGTCTCAATATTATCCAAAAGACAGGATTCATCTTGCGTCTCTTGTTTGGCCTTCATTTATTCTACCTTGCTTCTAATTGAAGTATCTTTGAGGCTTTTTCACATGTGCTACCATATTTTAGTCCCCTTTAGAGGCAACTGCCCCTATTAGGCATTTCCTTAGCTCCCTGATGGTGTCCCCCATCTCATTGTCTTGCTTGCTAGTTGCTGCATCTAGTGATATAATGAACATCTGACCCCATAAACACATTAATACCATCAGAACTTCTTGGCAGACATCACAGTGCTGATGCACTGCCCACCAAAACGAAGCCTGAAGAATGCAGGTTTGCCTTCTCACACCTACCACAAGCCATAGAGAAAAGCAACCTCTTACCACAGTGAAAACTGAGCCTCCAAGAAAAACTACTCTATGGACCTGACTGAAGACAGCAGAATTCCTTTGGATGAGGACTAGCTGCCAGCTCAAGGGAGACAGTCACCGTGCAGCAAGAACATCACACTGTGTCAGCAGTAACACTAACAAGCCAACTTTATTTTTCCTCTTCCAAGCAGTTTGCTAGAAGACACAGAAAAGATGTGGAAGAGGTGAGTGTTGGAGCATTCGTGAGGTTGACTGGATGTAACTGCGGCAACCAAACCACATGGCAGTCCAAGGACACACAGCAAAAAGTGAGTCAGGATCTGCCAATCACTTATGGCCTTTTGAGGCAAAAAAAAGGCAAAGAAGCCCCCCACAACCCTGTCTCGTGTGAGTGCTCTTGTAAAACAAACCACACAGACAAACGGGATTTGTAGGATCAGGCTGGACTCCTTCCAAAGCACATACTCAGTGCAGAAAGCTGCAAGAAAAAGAATAGGTACTGAGAGGAACATGATAGCTTACTACCTTGAGAAATCAGCAGCAGGACTATTAGAGAGGGAGAAAAACCCTGGCTGAGCTATTTAGCATAATTTATTAATATCATTTTCAGAGGATAATAAATAGACAAGCCTATCCTACTGCAACTTAAATAAAACCAGAAACTGCAATCCACATGAAAGTATCAATGAGAAACAATGCACCACAGTATAACTCACATACTGACATCTAATTTTAAATATCAGGAAAAGTCCACATTATTGACTAATCACTTCTGAAATGCAGTACAAAAAAGAAAATAGCATTTTTTCTCTATTAGAATACAAAACAAATCTGCTTGAACTTCAGAGATAATTTTATAAATAGGCAACGGAAAAAATAAGGAGCCTTCCCATTTTATTAAAGAAAACACTTTTTTCTTTTGCTTTTAGGCTGAGAGTTTGTTTTCTGCTTTTTAACAGCCAAGTTTCAACAGAGCAATAGTTTTTATAGACAATACCAAAGCCTCTGTAAACACAATGCTATCAAAGGAAGCAATAATAGATATTGTCTTATGGTTATGCAAATACTGTCATTTTGGGGTGACACTAAAGCCCCCTGACACGCAGGCAAAGACCTGAAAGGCATTTTAACCAGTGAACTGTTGTTGGATAAGCCCTCTCTTCTCCTCTGGCACAATAATCAGCATGCCACCCTTCTCATCTCCCTTCTGAGTTTGACTCTTCATCATATGGGAGCAGATTCATGTCCAGGCCCTCAGCAACAGCAGCGCTGCCACTCCAAGACTTACCTCCCCACTGGCTCAGTGCGCAGGGTAAGTCCTCTCCCTACCCAGCTCCATGGTCTGCCTTTTTTCCAGTGCCCCACAGAGGCACCCCATTCCCCACTGCTGCTCTGATGGCTCTCATAGACACGTGGGCAAGTTGGTTATTTCAATACCCACCCTATCTCTGATGAGGAGAGGGCAATTAGATTAGTTTACTGCAGGCAAAATCAATAACAAGCATCTGGGGGGCAGATTAGCCATTGCTAATTAGAGCTTTTAGACATTATTCAAATAAAATGTATGAGGTTAATCAACCAAGGTGGAAAAAATCCATAATATTCTAAGTCTGCCCTTGGTTCATCAAACCTTCTCACTTTGGAATTAGAAATGAAACAAAATTCCTCAAGTAAAGGCAAGCTTTACTAGACTGGGATAGATATGGAGAAGGGTTGTATTATTTATTTTCAGGGAGACAGGCATTTCTTTCTCAGATCAGAGGTATAACACCAGTTTCTAGACAGCTAACCCAATTTGTGAAGTATCTGGGAGTTTATTTGAATAAACCTAACAAAACCTAAAGCTGGATATTTTGAGTCTATTTTTAATGAGTTTAGTTACAGCTATTTATTTTTTAAAGACATGTTTAAAAAATTGTAGAATTAAGTCACGAACAAGCTATAATTCCACAGCAACATTTTATCAAATTAGCCATTTATTTATATTCATTTAAACAGTACCTTTAAGAATCTGCTTCTGTATTTTGATCACAATATTCAAAAATGCTTGAATATATACTTCACACATGAAGTTCAGGCCATATAATGTATTACTTTAATATCTTCAGATTAGATTGCAATTAGATCGTATGTTCAAATATGAATAAGACATTTTCAGGGTACCTTCACTGAGTGCTCATCTATAGAACGTTTTATTTAATAGGAATTTCCTCTGTAGACTATTGGAATTCTTATTTCTGGAAAGGATTATTTCTCCATGTGATGAAATATTTTTTATCCAAAATTGTATTCTTATGGAGCAATTTAAAGTACAGCAGGAAGATAAACCTGTCTTCTTTAATATGAACATGAGATGAGCATGTCGTCTATTGTACACTTGAAAAACGTCTTCCTGATTCTCAACAATAATCATAAGCTTATAAAGACAGAAAAGCTGTCCATTTTAGATGTTTAAAAATAAATTTGATCTTCTAATAGAGTTATAGAAAGCACAAGTATGGACACACAGTTTAAAGAGGTTTTCTGCTTCAGAGATAGAACAAGGATTTGTGCGTTTAGTTGTGGTCAGGGGAAATACAAACCAACAAAACGAAACCCGTAGTAGGACCCAACTATCCAATTCTGAGATTGCACAATCGGCCCAAATTAGCAAAACAACTCAGAGTAATTTTTCCTAAATTACCTGGATTCAAGCACATCCTTACAATATTTGAACTAAAGCATAGCTCATTTTTAAGTGCAACTCTAACTGCTTAAGTGAACCTGGGCTTTGTTAGGGAATAAGCAGAGGGAAAAGAGAGAGGCTGGAATCCCACTCAGGCTGGTGTGTCTACTGGATATAGATCCAAGCCTAGGGGCTTACTTTCTGCCCTGTTCAGATTAGCAATACATATGTGAACGAACATACCTTAAATCTTGATATAAAACTGCAAACCCCAAACGCAGTTACCCTTGTGAATACTGGAAAAGGAAAGTGCTCCAGTAATATGAAGGAACCTTAAATGACCCCCAGCTAACACTGCTATGTATTGCCTAAGCGTGAAAAAGCGATCAGGCAGGCAACAAATTCCCTAATTCCCTACAATTCTTTGCAGTTTTGGGCAGGCAGAAGCTGATGCCTGCCAGTGTGTGGGATGCCTGTCACTGTTAGCCTGAAAAATATATGGAAAACAGGTTTTGGTTAAACTGAAGGTGTTTTTTCAGATCAGCCTCCGAGATCACACCAAGGTGTGGAGCAGCCCCCTCTCTCACAGCTCTCTTCTGCATGGAATCAACATTGTGCTGGCCGGGAGGATGTCACACCTATGCACAAACCACAAAAACCATGGAGGTGGCTGGAGGTTAGGGTAAGAAACAGTTTCCCTGTCACTGGTCCTCTAGGCCATCCTCTGCATGTAGGTACATGTAATTTTTTCAATAGGATTTAATTTTTACACTATTTTTCCCAATCCCTTTACCTTTCATGCCATCTTTTTTGGGTTTTTTATTAGCTTACAGCACATTTTTCAGCTATTTGCAACTGCACTTTTTTTAATGCCTTTTCTTCTTTACAAAGCAGCAAATACTTTTGAACCCACAAATGCAAATACCAATTTCAGATGGTTGAGCTCCTCTTTGGCATCTCACATGCATCTCATCTCATAGGGATTTGGCACAGACTGGAGGAAATCTCGTGCCAGAGCAGAGTAAGGCCATTAGCATTACACTAATATAAATGGCATCAGCAATGTAATTTTATTAAAAAAATACATTTCCATGAAACAGCTATATCTCCAGTAACACACCTTCTGCATAATCCATTTTCATTTCATATCAGCCCCCTGCAATAGTATAGTATAGTAGCGTAGTATGATTATTAATGATTATTACTGTATTTATGTCCTTTTCTTTGGCTGCATTATACCTAACAGCACAGCTCCTAGAGAATTTTATTTCTAAAGGCTGAAGTACTCAATTGTGTGACAATTCCCCAACCTCTCAAAGCTAAGTAGACCAACATCTTTTTTGAACCTGCTTGCCCAAGATTAATAAAACCATTGCCTTCTTTAAAAGCTGAACATGGATTCCGTACCATTGGGATGCCACCTTGGGTAGAGCTCATGGTCTGGGGACATGCGAAACCAATGCTCCTGACACAGTATTTTTAACATCTGTTTGCAGAAATTTTTCACATTGTCAAAACGTTTCCTGATCCAAATTAGGATAACATTAAAAATCATGACAGGAAATTCTGGACTGTGTTTGATTCAGACAAAAGTGTACATATGCCTAATTATGAAGGGTTGCACTGGTACTTGCTGTACATTCAATTGCAAAACCACACTTGTCACATCAGTTTAACAATTGCAACTACACTTTTTCTTCTTCCTTAAAAAAAACACAAAACAACAATCACCTCTCTATTACCTCTTTCATCCAAAAAGTTCCAGTTGACCAACAGGCACTTTCTGATGAAAATCATTATGCTAAATTGTATCAGTCATATTCTCTATAGGTTTAATATCCATCTTTCCTGAGGGTTTACAATTATGCCGAGATAGTGCAGCAAAAATGAGACTGCTGAAAAATCCAACCCACATAATGTATCATCCTCTCTTGTCTTTCCCTCTCACCTCTTGTGACCTTAGCTCCTTTAGACAGAAGCATTCCATGAAAACCTCACGTAAACTGGGCTGGGGAGATGGTCTGAAGGGGATTCTCTTAAGATTGCCCATATTTTGCTGTAGTGGGCGAAAGCTCTCAGGAAATACTGTGCAATAGATGAAGTACAACACTTTCAAACAAGGACCCTTCAATGGGGCTTATGTCTACCAAATGTTTAAAAGTTCAGACTCAGTAGAAATACTGACTTTTATGAGATCATAATTTTTGTCATCCCACTAAACTGTGTCACAGGCTTTAAATCACTTCTTCCCTCTTCCCATTTGAAACAGCCACCTTACCACTACTCTTAACTGCCGTCCCTTCTGCTCCACAGGTGCCAACCATATTTTCTCTCAGGAAGTTTATCTGATTAACATTTCCAGTTAATCTCAGAGCAATTTTTCTCAACCTAGATTTCACTTTGATGTGTGCTCCTTCTCTGCTTTAGACCTGATGAGTCTCACGTGTGCCAGAGAACTGCTGCTTCCTCCCAAGAGGACCAAGCTGTCCTGAGGAAAGGTCCCACCTCTTCAACAAACCCTGCCTTTCTCCCATGCTGAACATCCACCACCAACTCAAGAGCTGGCTCAGGTGCAAAGGGTTAATATGTCCCCTAAGACCCACCATGTGAAATGGCCTTTTGCAAGGTGTAAGGTAGAACAAAGGCTTTCCCAGAGCTTAACTGCTCATCGGCTGATTACAATTGCACGATGGCTGGCCACCACACCATTGCTAAATGGAGCTGAAAGAGCATGCTTCTTGGCTTGACTTGGATCATGTAGTTCAGTCAGTTCCCATCATCCCTTTGTCCCTCATATGTCCGACATGTGGATGAAACCTTCCCTATTGTGCCTCCTCTTTTCTGGGAGAACAAAGAGGAGCTGACAATGAAGTGGCTGGCAGCCCATTGCCACAGTCCATATATCCACACAGCTGTCATTACGCAGTCAAAGCAGCCGTGCTAGCAGGAGAGAATAAGCAGCCTACGTGAGAGACAACTGGGCTTGGCTAAAAAAGCTATATTATCAACTATGATACACATTAATATGCTATTAAAGGAAGGGAAAAAAAATCTCCACATGCAGCCCCATGACCTTGGGGAACTTTGGTAGCAAAGTACACATAAACAGCAGGCTTGGAAAGAGTCCAGTGCATGTCCTCTGCCTTCAACTATTGTGAGCAGGCACCTAGCCCCTGCCTTAAAAATAAGCAAAGGCAATTGTGTCATTACATGTCCCAACACCCAGGTTTTCCATTGAGGAATGCAGCGTTTTGCTAAGGTAGTCAGGACTCCTCCTGTTGAGCGCTGACATGTCACATCAGTGGACTTCTTGTTTACAGAAGTGGCAGATTGTTAATGTGAAGGCAATTTCCTGCATTACAACAAAATCCCATGATATATTTCAGTTGTTGAAAACCTGGAATGAAACAACAACTCTGTGATATGGAAATGCCACTGAGAGCTAAGTGGTAACTGGAACTAAAGTTTATGAAGTAAGTAAGCAAAAAAGAGATGGAAAAAGAAAAAAAAAAAAGAAAGAAGGCAGCTCCCACTATGAATTAAGGTTCCCTTCTGAATTACTCCTCACTCCCACTGCAGATGGTGAAGGGTATACAGGCCATGGGTTAAAGTAAAGAAGAATGGAAATCCAAGGGACAGCTGTTCATGGTTTACCAGGATAGGGTAAAATCTCAGAGAAGGCTCTTCTTAAATTGTTCATATGGCCTTTCAACACACACAGGTTGTATACCATAATGAGAAGAGGGGGGGAGGAGAAATGGACATGATAAATGGGACTGAGATCACCTAGGAAAAAAGAAAATTAAAAAATCCCCAAACCAAAAGCAGTGCTCAGGCTGATCCTGAAGATTTCTGTGTCTGGACGAGCTTTGGCACTGGCACAGCAAGAGGTGGGGCAGGATAATGGGACCTTTCCAGAGCTCTTACTCCCTGGTGTGGACCACTGAGTCTGATCTTGCATCATGCTTCCAGCAGAGAGTATAAGGCCAAAAAAGGTTAAAAATACACACAAACTAGACAACCAGCTTGTGTAGTCCATTGCTCTGTTCACACCCCTTCCTGTCCCCTACCAAGCAAGCTGTGTTCGCTGTGCCTTCAAGTGACTTCACAGAGAGGTCCCAAAGTCTCTTCCCAGTGGTGTCCTATGGGGGTCCTAGCTCCTTGCTCCCTGCACAGTCCTCTCCATGGCAAAGTTAAGGTCCTGGCTTTATCACAGTACATGATCATTCAGCTGTAACTGCTTTTTGACATCATTTGCTTCCCTGTACACTTTCTTGCTCAAGGAAGTCCTTTCAGGACAGTGACCACACTGCCAGGCAACTCCATTGCCCCCCTGTTGATCTCAGGAGTTTTCAGCTGCCATGACCTTCCCTGACATTTCAAAGTAAATGTCCCATGATCTCTTTAGAGATGTTTGCTTCTGCTCTGCAAGTGTGACACCCTTCTTGCTGGTCACCTGAGGGGGGAGAGGGGGTGTCAAGCAGTGAGTGCGGACAGGACTCAGGGAAGGCACGGGCTCTTAGGGGGCATCACAATCTCCTTCTGACTCCAGTGGGAAGCAAGAAAAACGGAAGCTAGAATTTGGCAGAGGGAAGGTGGCCCTTGTGCCCCGCATCTGATGGGAGGAAGCTTTCATGACTCCTAGGGTAACTCTCGGGGTTACTGCTTGTCCTCTGTAGCATCAAGCACAGCCCCTTGTCAGGGTTCCCCTTTGGGCTCGATTCTTGCCTGCTGCTCTTGCACCTCCAGGGCACCGCTCGTATCCTGACGCTCTCTGGCTCCATTGCCCAGTGCATGCTTGGAGACGGGGAGAGCTCTGCTCTTCCCTTAGCTCCACTTCCCCTGGAGTTCTGGCTTGTGCTTGGAAGGTGTTGATGCTTGTGAGCATCAGCTCTGCAACAGTGTAAAAAAAAGCAACCAACCCAAAGCAAAACCCCATAACATAAAAAAACATACAAAATAAGATAAAATGTAAGAAACCAAACCGAAACCAAACCAAAACCAAATGGAATCATAAAATAAACTCATATTTCCACTTGTAAGCTATGTGATTTGTGTCCTGGAATGTGGTTTCGGAGTTGAAAAGTGCTGGCATTGCAGGGGAATAACAGTGCCATTGTCATTCAGCCCAGGGTGAGCTCAGGAAACGGAATGGAATGGAAGGGAGAGTCATAGAATGGAGCAGAATGGAATGGGAGGTACTACACTATACTAGAGTAGAAATGGAATGGATTATGCCGTGTGATGCCCGCAAGTCTGCATGACAAGTGGTGCCCTAGGTCTAAGGGGTACACCCAGGAGAGCAGCTCTCTGCAGTGCAGGTCTCAGACCCACCCAGGACACAGGGACAGGCTCAGCTACCACATGGCTCAGGCAGAGACTGAACACCCCAGGTTGAGCTCATACGTGTCCCCCGGGCCCTTGGCAGGAGGCGGTAGGGTGGGGGTCTCATGGGAGGCACAGCTAGTGAGGCATTTGAGCACCTTGAGTACCCTGGCAAAAGTAGATCTGCTCTGCTCATAGGCTCTCCTTTAGACACTGATGCTTGGCCTCTTTGGAGACCAAGTATTAGGCATATGGACCTTCTCTCTGACGCAGTACTGTTCATCTTAGGCTCCTGTGTCTCTGTATATTTTCCCAAGGGAAACAGCTCAGGCATTTCTAAAAAGGGGTACAAGGAAATAAAACCAAATCCACAGGGAACTGAACAGGTATTGCTCACCTCAAAAAGATTTGCAGCCATTTGGTTGAGGAGCATGTCCTGCTTCAGACTGAGTTTTCCAACCTTGCTAGTGCTAGCGATGTGGAAATCCAGCTCAACTGGATGAACACAGAAGACTTCCATGATACCACAGACATCTTCTACTCTGGGGCCTCTGGGAAGATTTAGATTAGATATAAGGAAGAAGTTCTTCCCTGTGAGGGTGCTGAGGCACAGGTTGCCCAGAGAAGCTGTGGCTGCTCCATCCCTGGCAGTGTTCAAGGCCAGGTTCGATGGGACTTTGAGCAACCTGATCTAGTTGAAGGTGTCCTTGACCAGAGCACGGGGTTGGAACTGGATGATCTCTAAGGTCCTTTCCAACCCAAACCAGTCTGTGATTCTACCCTCACTGCCTGTATCTTGAAGTACAAGTCTACCTGCTGCCCTCCCCTAACCAGGGTGAGAATTTCCTCCTTACATCTCCTACATTTCAAGCAGCTTTTCTACAACACAGCTGTCTTACTCTCTGCTTCTGGTACAGCAAAAAGTGTGTTCTCCTCCTTGCTTCTAGCATCTCTTGCGATGATTTCGTTCTATTTGGGGTTTTTTTCCTAATTATTCTCTACTGACAGTACTTATAATACATCCAAAAATTGTAAGCAGAAGTACATCATGGGAAATAAAATCTTCTTGTGATAATCAAGCTACTTCCTCTACAACGGAAAGCCCCCTTCCCTGTTTTCAGAAAGGGTTTTTCCAGGTTCTCAAAGCTGTTGTAAAGTCACCCTCACACCCTCAAGAGGAGGATTCAGATTTGTCCTGAGGGGATTAGCATCTCAGCTCATGTTTCAAGCCTGCTTACCAGGTTAAGTCCATCTTTGGCTGTGAGCTTCATTTTCCACACTAAACCCTTTTCTTCCCCTTTCTCCCCAAGGACCCTGCCGCCCCATTATTTGTCCAGGGTGGTCCCCAGTTATATGACAGCTTTGTAGTTCCAGAAAATGCTTTATTATTTTTCTTATTCCAAGCTACTTAAGGTACACTGAAATAGAAAACGCTTTGTGCAAGAATGTCATGCTGCCCTCCTCCAACCTCAGCAAAACACATGAGCACTGAGGTGATTTTCTCACCAGCTCTCATTTCTTCCTACAGAGATTTGCTTGCAAAGCAAAGGCTGCTTCAGCAGGTTGGAACAGGGACTTCATAGGTTTTGTTTGAAGTGTGGAAAACTGAAGTGTGAATTTTATTTTTTTTTTCTTTCTAACAGTTGTTCAATGTGGATTGGGGGTACAAGTACCTATGTGAGCGTGGAGGAAAGGCAGAACGAGTCATTTAGCAGCTTGGATTTCCACTGGGGTCAATGTGATCAAGACGAAGGCTTGGAACACAGGCCAGTTTTCAAGAGCATTTCATAGTCTACCAGACAAATGACACATTAGTTGGAGCTATGCCAATTTATACCAGCATCAACAATGCTTCTGAGAAGTCTCTTTAGAAGACGGACAGAACTGTTATAGTTTGCTAGCAATCGCACCACTTGTGCAATAACGTCGTAATGTAACGCCCTCCTGTTCCCACATGCAGCTGAGCCAGGGTAGTGGCTCACCACCACTGAAAGACCGACCTCACTCCACTTCCCCCTTTCCTCACGTCAGCTGCAGCATTCATCGGGGACCTCTGCCAGCAGGTTCAGCTCACCAACCTCGCTGAGGACCATCTCATCCTGGAGGACCATGAACTGAACCAGTTCACAGTGGTGCCTCAGGAGCTGGTGCAAGGTCAGAGATAGGGGCATGCCACCAGAAGATGGAAGTGTAGTGATGCTGGGAATTACCTATCCACATTATCCTGCCTCCTTACACCAAGCACAGCATCTGAGGGCTTTACTCTCTGTGTTAACCTGGAGGAGGGGCAAATTTTCAGCCACATACTGCGGCAGATATGATTCAACCTTACTTGTAGTTTTCCCCAGAAGTGAAGGGAGGAGAGGAGGAGGGATGCATTAATGAAGAAGAAAGCTTTTGATAGCCTCTTACCATCTCTGACAACAGGCTTTGCTGCTACCTAGGTTTATTGGTTTTGAATTTGGGGTTGTTGCTGCCGTCATGTTTGGGTTTTATTTGTTAGAGCAACACATTAAAAGCACAGAGTTGTACAGATTCAGCAGAGGTCAAACAAACTGTTTGCATTTTTGCTATAAAAGGGTGAGAGAGAGGGAGACAGATGGTAAATTGGCTGCTAGGAAGCAGAGCTTGAACTTTTTCAATCATGTTTCCCTCTTAACTCACAGCTGGCGGAACTCGGTTCTGTAGCAGGTCTTTCTCTGGGCAGATCAAATCCAGCAGCACAGAAAACAAAACTCACCAGGAGACACACAGGGTGAGAAATTATTTCCTAATAGAACTACAAAGCCCAGAACAATAACTGGGGAACACTGACATGTATTGTTGGCCTTTATCACAATCTCTTTATAAGCCTGGTTAAAGAACAGAGATGCAGTTGTCCTTTGATGTCTTCGTTCAAAGGACTTTACACCCGCTTCCACCAGTGATAAGCCAGGGAAGGGGTAGACGAGAGGCTGAAACACAGCAAAAAAGGCTTGGCAAATAAAAACCTTGTTATACTTCTGTATTTCTGGAGACACTACTGTAAAAGATACAGCCACAGAAATCACAAGTCAGATGCCACTCAAGTAAAGCAGCTTATGCTTGCAGCAGTCACTTCAGAGCTGAGAGCTTCTTGGAAACTGGCTGGCAGTTTACCAGTGGGAGATGTAGAGGCGAACAGCCTTGCTTGTGGGCACCAGGATTAGCCTTGCTTAGAGGCTCCCTGGCACTGAGGAGTGCTTGTGCTACACCAGCACACAGCTGGGGCTTCCCAGATCCTCTGTGATGGTTCCTCAGCTGCCACTGCTCAGCTGTTTTGCAGTGAGCTGTGGGAGAGGTCGCCTGTCCAGGAACACAGCACCATCACAACACTAAATGCTCTTCAGACATGGAGCAGGAGCAGCTTAAGGTCAACACCTGAGTTAACCTCTGTTTTTTGTTCCACAGTGACAGCAAACTTCTGAACAGAAAGAACACAGTACTGTCCCCACCAGGTTCACAGCGGGACACTGCTCCTTGCTGTGCTTTCATTTTGCTCTGTGCCCCTCCTATTAGGCAACAATTTTTGGCAGAGCGGCTGGAGGATATAATGCCTGAAACAGCTAAACCTACCAGAGATCCTCTAGCAGAGCCTTAAATCCCATATTCAGAAGCAGTGTTAACACTTAGCAGCCAAGGACCAGATGATCTTGAAAATCCTGCTCTACATCATGCACTAACAAACACGGCAATCACAATACGACACCCTGAAAATAATCCCCAATTTGGAGTTGGCTGCTGCTGCAGAATCAAGAGAAATTCCAGCTTGGCTCCTGCTCTTGTTCACACAACACTAGATCTACACAACAGGGCACTGAGCTAGGTTGAGATCATGGGGACTTTTTTAGGTAACGATCAAACTTGCTGCCACAATATGAAAAGTCCAATAATCAGACTGATCCCAGGTATTACCATTTTATTCCAGACACAAAGAGAACACACAACTTAGCAAAGGTCAGATGCGAAGTGTGTGCCAGACCTAAAAATTGAACCCACGTGTCCCAAGTCCTAACCTTTCAGAGTTAGCCTGCTCTTCCTCAGGGAGGATGTTGGCTATGAAGACATGGTCACAGCTTGTGAAGATGCTTCACATTTATTATCACATCATGGTTGAAATCACATCTGATTTTGAAAACTGTTCACAAATAAGGTCAGGTTTCCCAACAACATAGTCCAACCAAACAGATGTCACAGTTGCTTAAGTGTTTTCAGCATGTCTAGACACCACATGGTGATTAACACCAGCGGACCATGCGTTTGTACGTGCTAGGAAAAGCAGAGCCCAAGATGTGGTAGATGTAGAGTGGAAGGATTTTGGAGAATGCACATGAAGTCACAGAAAGAATCAACTGCTTTCTCACGTCCTGCAGTAACTGTCTGAGACTCAGCAGCACCCATTAAGAAAACACTTAAGACTCAGATACGCAATAACCACAACTCCTTTGTCAGGATCGTTGTAAGGTGCTGCCAAAATATTATACTCCCTTGATTTCAAATGTAACCCGGCAAATGGCAGAAAGACAATGCCCAAGAGTAGCTGCAGTGAGCACTCCAGCTTCTGCAGGCTTTGGAGCATAATAGTTTGGTAATTGTGTTAAAGCCAAGAACAAGGGTTGTGAGATAAAGCAGTAAAAGCATTATAGCTCCAAAACCACACGCAGGAAGCGGAAGCAGTGGATCCTGGAGGAGCCGACAGAAGCAAACAACAAGCTATCTAGTACTTCTGCCTCAGCGAGCCCTGCTGGGACCCTGCCAGGAACAGTATGGTTCCCCCTCACCCCTCAAAAGTCAGGTGCTTCGTGCCAGCACTGACAGATATGACACCGGTTCTGCTTATCCCACGCTTTCCTGCTCAAAGCAGCATCCTGCTCTTGAAAGTCAGTCTCCCTCTTCAGTCAGCTGCGAGTCTCACATGGTCAGACATGCACTGCAGATAGTGTTAGCTTTATGATTAGAGCTGTCTGCTGTGAGACACATTTTAAAATTCATGACCTTTCCCATCAGGGTTCAAAACCGGACTGGCCTGAAGATGAAAGACGGGCTTAGACTCCTGCCATAAGCTGCTTCCCTTCCTTCCTCCCCCCAGTATTTCTCCTTCAGCATTTACTTCCAATTATTTTACAGGCTCTCTTCCCATTAACTGTGGTTTTAAAAATTGCTAATGAGTTGAGGTAAATTAAAGTTCATCGGTATCTGAACCAAGCATGTGTTTCAGCTTTACAGTCATGCCTGACTATCAAAGGTATCTTCTTTTGTCAGGTAGAAGATGCTCTAGGAAGGCTGCAGCTGGCCAAAAGAGATAGAGATGAGTTTTGAAGGGAGAAAAACAAGAGGGAGAGCGCTTACGTTGGCTGTGAAGGAGCTGTTTGCAGAGGGATTGGACATAATACCAGCAAGAAGAAGAAGGGAATGGAGGAGGGGAAGAGGAGAGAAAGAAATGCAAAACCAGCCGCTGCACATGCATTGGCACTTGCACAGTCCTGGAGACCTTGCCAATGGAAATAGAAGAGGAATGTGTTTGCTCCTTACCACAATTAGAAGCAATCAAACTAAAAAAAAAAAGATAAAAAATAAAAAATCTTCCTCTCAGTGGGATTGTTGTCATGAATTGTATTTTACCACTCTAACACACTCCCACTGCTGGCTTTTTCTCAAGGAAAATCCATGAGAATACAAATGCATTTTCCTAATTTACACTCTGCAGACCAGGATGTTTCTGCCAGTTCCCAGCAACTGCATGAGCTGCGTTTCCTAGTCAGGCTGGCCAGAGGACAACAATTCATTTTGCGAGGCACTTTGGGACTGGAAACAAGACCTTCCGAATGCAAAAAAGGGGATTCTCGCTAAATCTAAACCACGTGGGACCACTCATCGCCAACCACCCAGCAGGGAGGCGGCTGCACGCGACCGCCAGCCTTTGCAGAGCTAGCCAGGGTGCATGGATCGGCAGCAAGGGTGCCCTGAGTCATGGGGTAGCCGAGCATCACCCCAGATGCACTGCTGCTTGCATGCTGGTCCTCTCCTCTGCTGTCACCCTAGCTCTAGGAAAAGCCCCCAGCCACTGCTGGGATGCCATTTGCCAGCTATCAGCACATGCCTTCACAGTGTTGCCTTCCCCACACACCATTTGCAGGCGGTGCCACACAATAGCCTGGACCCACCCCAGGCACCGTGTCTCCGGCTGATCCCTTCTCGGCTGAAGCGTGTGTCTGTGCCTGTCACCACTTTCCGAGGCCACAGCCACTGCAGCAGGATGGGAGAGAACTCCAGGGTGGGCAGGGGCATACAGTGGTGCCCTCATGGCCCTTAAAATAGCCACCATTGAGATGATGCAGTGCAGAGCCATGCTCAGCCCATACTACCTGCCAGTGAAGGATGAAGCAGTTGTAAACATCACTTTCATGGGACTACCCATTGTGCGAAATGCATTACACATGCACTATAACCAGCTTTGTCCTGGATTTTGCCAATGACATAGCACATCTTTAGAGGCAGCTTCTGTTACCTTTCTTGAATCTAGCAGTGGTAAAACACCTATGGGGATCTCTAGAAGGCCTAGCAAGATGCATGGCCATCCAAGCTCTCCATCAGTGTTGCATAGGGAAGAGCAGAGAAATGCCTCACACTGGCACTGGACCCAGCAAAGCCATAGTGCTCCTAAATAACCTGGAGAGAAACCTCAGACAGTCACCCTCATGAGAACCCAGGCAGCCAAAAAGTGCCTAGTGCCTGACCCTTGCATGCTGCTTAATTGCTCTGAATGCAACAAAGCTTCACATATGTGTGTCTTGGCCTTGGTCACTGGTATTTGCAGATCCTGACAGACTTGGCAGGGTAACCAGCATTTTCTCAGCTCTGGGACTAATAGTCCTTCTGCCCTCTCATCCTTCAAAACCCAGGCTTCACGATTTTCAGCCCTCCAGAGTTGCAAATAAGATATGCCTAGAGGATTAGAAGTGTATGGCTCTCATGAGCAGAGCAAGCCTTTAAGCAATGCTCAGCTATTTAAAGTGAGCAGCCATAAAAGCCTACCTATGATATCAGAAATTTAGGGGAATGACGGAACGTAGGCCTCCAGGAGCACTTAGTCTTTCATGACTGGCTTTCCTCCCCTGTCTCAAGCCACAGGCCACAGCAGTTCCTGAGAGGGAACACTCGGTAGGGTTGAAAGTGGAGTGGCTCATCCCAGAGAGTGCCTGAGGAGTGTGAGGAGAGAAGAAGGCATCCAAAGGGAAACTGTGCAGCTAAGCTCTTCATCTCTAGGAGCTTCTGCCTTTTCCTCCTCTGCTCTGAAACAGCATACCTGCTCATATGATCACATAGATCATGTGAGGACTCCAGTCCTGCTCTGCATCAGCAGGTGCTCACCTGGCACCATCTTTGCTCCTCTTTTCAGCTCAACTTCCTCCAGCTAGTGCTGGGATCCCTTCCTGCTGCAGTACATACTCATGGCCATGGCTATTATGCTTTTGCCCAGAGAAAGCACCTTCGTTTTCAGGCAGAAAATGAAAGTGATGAATTATCCCTCTACTTTAGAGGAGATTGAGCTCCTTCCTCCTTGCTGGGTATTACATAGAGGGTATTATCAGTCCTTCTCCCCAGTAAAGTCAAGTTCTGCCAGTTTTTGCCAGGGTGGTACTAACGACTCATAACCTCAGATAAGATACAGCTCAAAAAGGCAGAGACAGTTTGCGAAGACCTGTCTCTACCCATTTTGGCATGACAAGCAAGGGCTGGCAGCATTGTATATCATTGTGCTGATGCTACACAATGACGGGTTGTTTCATGTCAAACCAGGCCAACTGAAAGCACTTCTTCACCTCAGCTGAGCAAGAGTCCCCTTGCCATTACTCTGTATAATGCAGACTGAACCTGTGGACAGGGCAGCGTGTGATGCCACAAGACCCAGGAAACCTGCTCTCCTGGGATGCATAGCAGGTAAGGGTTGTGGATTCACTTTGCTGAGCGAAGCATAAATGTATCATCCTTGATGTTTTGTCAGAGGTTCACTGACTGATGAACACCCCCTGGGGTGGGTTAAGGATGAGGGTTTCCCTTTGCATGCATGCTTTTTTCTGTTTCATAAACCATGATTGGAGATAATGACAGTGCTTGGTTTTGCTGTCTTGAGCTTTCTGCAGCGTAGTTAGAGGTGGTTTGGCAAGGAAGATCCAAGCTTCCCAAGATGCTCCACAGCCCTTGGGAGCAGTGTGCAAAGCTGTGTGTCAAGAGAAGGAAAGTGGGAGCTGCAATATAAGCCACTGCCAGCCTATTCCATCCTCAGATTCATGCATATGCAAAAGCCAGGCCAAGTTGAGGACATGGCAAATGACAGGGAGTAAGGGGCACACCATGCCCAGTTGCTGGAGCTCCTGAGAACTGGCAATAAAGACTTACAATCCCCAAATAAGATGCAACTGAAATAGGCAGGGACAGCTTGCACTGACGTGTGAACCTGATCCTTCAATGTGTGAAGGGTAGCAAAGAAACAACCATGAACAAGGCTCTTTCTGTTCCCAAGGCTTCTTTTCAAGTGCCTGTTACTTAAAAAAAGCCTGGCTTCTGGGAACAGTGGGAATTCTCCTCTGTTCCTCAGAGCTTCTTGCAATCCTTGAAGGTAAAGGGAAAAAAAAAATGAAATTCAGTCCTTAGATGAAGGGAATATCCAATTTCTGTCCTGTAAAACACCTATTCTATAACAGCACAATGTTCTCATTTTGGGACACATCCAGTTTCTGGCACTGCTGTGGCTCAGAACTGTCCTCTATTATTTTTGGCATTCTTATATGTCCACCACAGGGTATGTATTTTGACTAGAGACACCTACTTGGTCCATACTGCACTGTCTTGGGGAGGACAACCTGCTTGATTTTCCAGATACTGCTGCTTTCAAAATGTTCTCCATCAAAGACCTGAATAAACCCAGGACCAATTGAAATGATGCTGTTGCAAAGCATACACAGAAAACCTCTTTTCTTGTAATTTTCAGACAATGGCTTTGGATTGAAGCTTTACATTGATACTGTGACTCAACAGGGACAGGATTTTTCTTAGGGGTCCAGCTAGAGAGGACGTAACCATAGGGAGAAACTAGCCCAAACTCCTGGTAGCAAGCCTACAAAAATCCAAGGCCAGCAGGCATCCAAGAAGAAAGCAAATGCCATCATTCCACATCTACTCATGGAAAAGTATGTAAGCATCTGACATCCATGAACTCGCAGCACAAATCCCAGGAAAAGAACAAGAAAGGATCAAAGATACAAGTGCTAGGCTATGCGAGGTCCAGCTAGGAATGCCAAATGCCTGATACAGAATATGATATCAAATCTGTATCAGGACTAATTCTGATATTCAGCTACACTTGGAACACTCTCTAAGCAAATTTTACCCAACAGCATTGAGATACTTGTCTCATATTGCTGAGGTATTTTCAATCTGATCCTAAATATCGTAGGGGTTAAACCAGGGGTTTTATCTTAGCTGTAAATGTACATGTTATTCTACTGGTTAGGGCTGTGGCTTTTGATATTAGAAACTCAGGTTTCCAATCCTGATGCCATACTCGGATTCAGCAGTGATTTGAAAGTGAGACACTGAAAAATATGCTAGTCAAAGGGAAAAAAAAAAAAGGCAGCTTGAATGTCAAAAACAGTTCAAACACTAACTTGGGCAGGCAAAATGACTGACTTGTATTAGTAGACACATACAGGTTCCACCAACCTCACTGTTTGCATCCACTTCTACCTGAGCTGAGCATGGTTCTAAGAATCTGAGGAGTTTTGCAGTGCAAGTAAAAAAAGAGAAGCTACCTGATATCATACCTCCTTAATCCACCTTTCTTTCATGCTGCTATACTAGCAGTAATTATCTTTTAAAGGACAAAAAAAAAAAAAAAGCCACAGCAACACTAAACGGAGAACAAAGATAACACTATAGAGAATCTCTCTGCAAGAGAACTCTATGTGGTTTGAAAGGTCAACAAAGTTTGCATCATTCTCTCTCTTACAGTTTTTAAAGCTATTTTCATCCCCACTATTTCTTCCTTATTACATTTAATAAATATTTTTCAGATGGGATACCACCATTTCATTGCTCTTTGATAAAATGGCAAGGTGACTGCAATTACACCTGTTTTCGCCGTTATTGTTTCGAATCAAATATAGATATTCGATTTACTAGCTCTCGCAGTACAACACACCATCACTGAGGAAACTGTTGAATTTGGTCTGGAGGACACTAAGAGAGACACGAGACATTGAAGTTCTGAGAACAAAGTGTTTACACCTCAGTGTGTGCCAAAGCATGCTGACCTGACTGCCACAAGGTAAATTTCTTCCTTTCCTGTGCAGATGGGATGCACCAGATGCCTTGTGTATGCCTTGTTCCCTATCACACAAAACTACTGCAGGAGCAGATGCAGCCAAAGCTTCCTGATGCCATTTGGCTGGCAGCCTTTGATCTACACCCAAAAAGACCACTCCTACAGTCCAAAGACCGCCCCAATATCCTTGGCTCCTCAGCAGGTAGCTTCTGTGCTCTGAAGCCAACTGGAGTGCCAGTCAACACTAACTGGGGGGTTGGTGCTAACACATCCACTGTGAAGCAAATGAAGGTGAGCATTTACATCTAAGAGAAAAAGACACTGATTCACCCACTACTTGTACAGAGCAAGGGTTTGAAAATTACTATAGAAGGTAGGAAGGAATGCAGGGCTTTTTTTGCATCAGATGCATGTTACACACCTCGGCACACAGGTGTTAGGCATTTTTCAGGTCTATGTTTCTTCTTTTAATGGAAATCTTTAAATTTTGTTTATAGACACACTTCATCTGTGTCCACACCAAAGACTGAATCTGGGGAAATCTCGAACACCGTTAGCAATCTCTTTCCAGAGAAAATATAATTGCTGGGTTTTCATGTGCTTGGAAGAGATTTCTCCCAGCTTGTGCATTGATCACTCGCGCAGGATCATTTCAGTTCCTCCATAACGAACAGCAAAGTGTACCCTGTGCTGAGCAAGAAAAAATGACTGGCAGAGAAGAGACTGTCTACAGTGTAATCTGCTTCATTTACCATCACCCGAGCTTGCCAGGGTTTTTTCCACTCTGCCCTTGTCTCCTCTTCCACCTTTGAGTCTATTAACACTCCTAAGAGGAAGAAAAATGTCCAACTGTTCTCTCTTAAACTGGAACACACTTGGTAAAATGCATTGCACGTGCAATATTAGACCATTTCCGTGACCCTCTCAGAAACAAAATGTGTCAAATTCTCCTTGCTTTAAAAATTCTGTTCTCTCCTAATTTTATTAGCTACATGTTAGCTTCCAAAGGACTTAATGAAGACCAGGGTTCCAGACTGTGGCAAACAGCAACAGGGCACTTGGTCTTAAAAAGTGTACAAGCTCCAGCCTTGTGTTAAAGGGTGCTTCGGCTGCAGCCAGTTTCCTGCCTGGGGTAAACTACTGCAGCTAGATGAGAGCCTTACCAGTACAACTGTTTCCATTTTCAAGCCTTTCACATCTATCATGAGGCAAGGATGCTACTCGCTGCTCTGCGTTGCTCCCCAGTAAGTGGCTGGGAGCATATGATGAATGTGGAGCAAGTCCAAGGCAGGCAGAAGGAACTGGGACAGGCAGGAACATGGGGGTGCCCAGTGCCAAGGAGCTAGTCTGCAAAAGCCAGAGAGAGCAGAGCCCAGATCTCCTGAGCATCAGTTCAGAGGCATAGTTGGGAAACTCTTGCTCTCAGGACCAGATGGAGGGCCTGTGCTGCGGCAATGGGATTGCAAAGAGAAATTACTGGAAAAACAAGAAGGAAAAAAAATCTCATCCCTCAATGCACATGGCCAGAGCCTGCATGGTGCCCAGCCTGCACGGTGCCTTGCCTGCACAAGGGCACAGTTGCTGCGTGGCTCTGGGCAATTCACGGCTGGTGTATGTGTATGAGGTGTTTTGCACCCAGCTGTGCTCGTGAGGAAGCCTGGGCAGTGTGGCAGCTTAGCACAAGCGCTGCCCAAACCGCACTGTGCAAGTCACCTCTATACACAACTGTTCTGCCCAAGCTGCATATTTCTGCTTCATTTCCTAAGTTTTAGCTTATGTCTGGCAGATAAAACAACATCCATCAATCAAGCTCAGCAAGGCTGTTATCTGCAAGAGCAGTAAGTCTCTCTCCATACTCTCTCCTCCAGCTGCCTTCTCAGCCAAACCAACTAAGCCAAACCATCCTGGAGTTCTTAGGACAGGACCATATGCCCAGCACCTGGAGAAGCCACACAGAGCACAGCCTGTGCCTTGCCAGGGCCATGGTAACTGTTGGAGGTTTTCTTCTCCAGCACAGCCCGATCAGGACCCTCATGCAACCCATCAAAATGGGCAGACGGCAGACACCTCTGGGCCCCTGCAGGAGCTCCCAGAAGCCCTAGGACAACGTGATAAATGCTGCTTGGAGGAAGATCTCTTCTCACTCTTTCTCATAGAAAGAATCCCCAAGTGATGCATATTCTGAGATGACAGATAACATTGATTGTTGGAACCTCTCCTGAATGTTACACTACTGGGATCTTAATAATATCCATAGTGTCTTGTATAATATACTTAACTGCATCCAAGAAAAAAAAGGAATACTTAGTGGATCTGGCTACTAAAACATGTCAGAAAAATCATTAAGAGCAGTAAATTATGATGATGAGAGCTAATTTTATAAATGAAGGCCTAAAAATGTCTGCAATTTCATGTTATGTTTGAAAAAGTAGCAGAAAATGGAAAATAAAAAGCTCATAAACTTAAGACACAGAAATGAAAGGGTACATGGAGATCAGATAAAAATAGTAAATAGGAGAAAAGCTATATATGCACAACAGTTTTAGGAGTCACACCTCCTATGAACAGGGCTAGCAAGAAGCTCAGGCAACTGCCTATGGCAATTTTCAAGCCTGAAAAACGACTAGTAGCTTCACCCATCCTTTACCTGTGCTAGCACCCCAGAGCCAGAGAGGCTGACTATGAGCTGGGGATGGAGAGATAGCAGTGAGATAAGGGAGCCCCTCAGCAGGTTCCATCCCTGTCCCAGCTATGCCCACCTTCCCCTGCCTTCCCCGGGAGCTCCCCATCCAGGCTCTGTGCCAGCTCCCATCCCTCACCCTTTACATGGAAACATTCAGCGTTGCCTGCGCAGCTGAGGAGTTTGAGCAATTAACCATCACGATTTCAGAAATAACATTTGTGGTGTCAGGAAGCCAAAATAAACCATACCTTCCAAACTGATTTACTGTCTTCCGTTTTTTCTAGAGGAAAAAGGCAGAGCTGTGCCAATACTACATTACTCAGCACTAAAACTGCTAGTCTGGTCACCATGAGACTTGTGCTTTTCCCATGGATTTGCTGCCTTCTAACTTTGACTTGGGGCAGAGCATTTAACCTTTATGTTTTAACAAACTGCTTTAATGAACTCACCTTTAAAACAGAAATTGGACTATTCATGCAGAGGGCTTTGCATTGTAGAGATGAAGGCAAGCACGGATTAAGTCAGTAACTATATAAAACTAGTTTTTCACTTCAAAATGGAAGAGACGTCAACCTAGAAAGCCTTTCACAAATGACTATGAATAAATACACGCTCTAAAAACTCACTGTAAGAGGCAGTTCAGACTTGAGCTGGTGAGAAAATGACAGTAAGATGATCACCATAAAATGGATGAGGAGAAGTTTGAAGGAGAGGTTTGAAAAAGAAGTGTGATTGGCATGCAGAAGGTGGGCAGATTTTCCAGACACAGAAAGCAGCATGAGAAAGACTTCCAGTGCCAAAAGAAACAAAATAAACGACCTACCAAGCAAAGACAAGTAAAACTGGGAGCTGTGTTTCCAGCAAGATAGATGTCGTTGTTGCTCCCACAAAATATGTGCAAGCATTTTGCAACATCTGTTCTCAAAATGTCACATTTTAGCAAGAATGGGCATTGCCTGCATGTGGAAGGACCTAACGTGCACCCACTTGTATTTTGCATGGGCTCATTGTGTTGGTACAACTAAAAGCTGATGTTTGAAAATTTGGCCCCAAATATCTTCACTGGAAGCAGAATGCAGACAGATTTTTATGAATTCCAATGTGTTTTATTTTTGTGGCACTATCTTTGCTGCATCCAGTAGAAATACCATTACTATGATAAACTCTGTTGTGCCATGTGCAAAACAAACCCACACAAAAAGAAGGGAACCTTAACTTTACATTGCAATTAATCTATGTATTAGCAGACTATATGCCTCATAGTACCTATAGCATTTAATCAATACTACAACCAAAGATGTAGCAGCACTACCAGTTTGTGAAGTCCCAGTCAAGTCGGAGTGCTGGCTGGTCAGAAGGCTGGGACAAAAAGCAGATCAGGAAAAGACAAGGAGCAGGTAAACAATGTGTCTGCACAAATTGCTCATGGATTGTAGCTATAGAGAAACTTGAACAGTATCAGAAAAAAATGACTGAACTTGGACTTTGTTTGTTGGACAGACCAGGAGATCCCTAATTTCACAAACATCTACCTGAAATCCTCTCTGCAGGACTTCTGCCTCAGCTACTTTGGAGGCACCAAGCATGAGCCAAGATGGAGCAGAAAAGGCGACTGCTCCTGTTTTGCCTGTTGCAAAAGCGAGGACTGAGATTGGAGACTGGAGTAGGAGAAAGGAGAACTTGTCAGAACCATTTACTAAGCAATGGCACCCAAGGTGGAAGTCAGGGTGTGTATAAAATGCAGACATAAGAATAAGGTGATAAACAGAACATAGTCTGGGGAGAAAAAAAAAAGGGGGGGAGGTGTGTATAAACCTGCATTCACTTTGACCTTGATCCTGCACTCTTTGCTGCTGCTCCCACCTACAGTGTGAAAGCAATGCTATTCCATCTCATGGTTCTACTATGAAAATAAACCCATTAATATTTTTAAAGTATTCAGGATACTGTCATGCTGAATGACAGCAAAAACCCTCTGAGGAAATTAATAACTCTGTCTTCAGTGCAGGATCTGAATAGGATGTTGGAATTAAGGGATCAGCTCCTCCCTCCCCCATTACAAAATGATGAAGAAAAAATACTGAATAGGTGCTCAGTGAATGAGGACCGTCAATCCCATGGACTGGATGAGGCACCGTCCTGTGAAGCTCATTTGTGGTTGTGTCCTTGAAGCCTGTACTATAACGTACCTCTGCAAGGCAGCCAAGTTACACTGCAGCTCAGCTCTGGCTATGGTTTCAGAGGGGACTGGCAGGGGGGGCTGTGAAGGTTCACATGCACTGGTTGACCAGCTATGAAGAAATGCTCCCACCTCCAACATAACAGGATTTCGTTCTCTAGGCTGACCTCTACTGAAAAGTGAATCATCCTTCATACTTATGGCTTACACAAGGCAAAACACCTACCACACAAAACACAAGGAGCTCTGGAAAGGCCAAGATAAGGAGGTGGAAGGGGCTGAGTAACAATGCACAACTCACCTGGTCAGAGGGGAATCCCCTGGAAGCAAAGCCAAAGCGAATAACCTTGAGGCACAGGCAGGGAAGAGGAGCTGAAGCAAAGACAAGGGCTGTGCGGACCAGTGCTAGGGGAAGGAGATGGCAGAAAGGGCAGCCAACAACAGCCTTTTCCTAAGAGAAACTGCACCCTGTGGGAAACAAGGTATGCCATTAAATCAGGCCTGAAAAGAACTTCTCTTAAAACCCTGAAACTATGACAGAGCGAGACCCTTCCTGTACAGCTTCTTAAAATTGCTTTCAGTAATGTCTCAGCCGTGAAACTCTACCAGCTGATGTTAAAACCCTGTGCAGGAAGGCTGCAAGCAGAGCTCATCCAGGCGGACACTGAAATTCAGATGAGACATAGCTAGCAATCTGGCAGAGGCCATCACAAAGTCAAATCCTTCCCTGGCATTTCTGGGATCGTTGACCTCTTCTCCAAAGCAATATGGCTTTCCAGCCTTGTCCTGCAGGCAGTAGTGCAGAGAGCCCTACATTGCACTTGGGGTGGGATGCCCAGCCAGTACTCTCCACAAAAGAATTCAAACATCAGAAATTAGCACCCGTCATAAATAAACCACCACGAGCTGAACCAAAAGAAGCTGCAACCCCAAGCCCAAATGTAGAAAGCCATTGTTGTTCCAAGGGCTGGGTTTGTTCACTATTGTGAGCATGGTAAATTTTTATATACAAATCTCCCTTTCAAAAATGCCAGCCTTTTCCTAGGCCTGCACTTTGAGGTGATTGTTGCTATTTGTGAATGACTTGGGAATTAATTAATGTAAAGCCAACTGGCTTATAAATGGTTGGCATTGTGAACAGCCCCAGAATCATGGGGAGAGCAGTTTATGTGGTCAGAGCCACATTCAGTGCTGTATGTCAAGGGAGAAGATTTATTATCACAGTAGGTCCATTTTCCAGAAGTTTGCAAGGGCTGCTTCATAATGAAGGGGCACTGTTCACAGCACAGTCAGCACCTATTTTTTTTCTGGGGTGTATTATAAATCCCAACAAGAAAAAGAAGGTGGGGGAGGGTTCTTTTAGCACTTAGGGAATGAAATCCCAGAGTGGGAACAGCATAAATAATATCTTTACCACGGAAAGAAAGAAGAGAGGAAAGAAAAACGGAAACAAGGCGCTTTTTAAAAATAAAAAAAAAAAAACCAACACCAAAAAAACCCGAAGTTGTACACTTATTTCTATCATTATGACAAGAGTTGAACTCCCACATTACAGCTAATTAAATTAAATAAGCTTACCAAGCTGGATTATATCCTATAAATATTTTTGGTTGCTTGCCTCCCTCAGAAACCATCTTTGATTTAAAAATATCACAGAATAATAACAAATAGCTCATAATATGGTTTAAGCACTTAATAATTAGAAGAGGGAGGAAGGAAAGGCATGTGTAGCTTCATATAAAAATAGCCATCTGGGTATTTTTAACTAAAAACCAACCATGAATAGACAGAGGTAAAATGGAGAACAGCACTGGCCACCAAAAGCCTCCCCACTGATCTCCAAGCAAAAGAGTGAGGTCATGCCTCAGCCCATGTCCTTGTTGGCAAGCAAGGGGCTGGAAGGGCTGTGGCCTGGCACAGGGCTGAACAGAGTCTGCTCTGGTGGCAGGGAACATCAGTAGGGCGAGCTGCACTCTGTGAGAAGTTGCTAGGTCCCATCTGTACATGTCACAGTGCTAATTAAAGGCCCAGTGGGCACAGATGAAACAGGCATGGCAGTAGGGGATAGCTTTCTATGCCTGTCTCTGCCACCGATGGCTACACAGCCTTGGGCAAATACCCCAGCCTTTGTGGCCAGGGCAATATCCTTCCTCCATCCTTTCCTGACCTGTCTCTGTTTTCTCCAGCTCACTCTCTGATTTCTTTTGCAGTCTGCTGCCTGCAGTAATTTGGCTATGCGTCCTTGAGGTCAGGGACAGCACAAGGAACCTCTGTAGCTGTGATCACGGTTATCCTCCCTGTTCTCCCCCAATAAGGCTGGTGGGGAAGGGGATGGAATTGCTGGGTTTGCCTGAAGCTGACTGACAAAGAGCTCTCCTGCATGCAAAATACTCACTGAAGCAAACACAGATGATACCCACATTACCCCATTTCCCAGCCACAATCTCCTCTCCCACCAGTTTTGCACCCTCCTTGTAACTGGGATGCTGTAAGGCTCCCAGGCATTTGTAATGGGGTTTTACCCTGAGATTACAGCCTTGCAATGGATCAAACAGCTCTTGACAACTGTGTACACACAAAGATATTTTTAAGAAGTACTCTCTTATTTGCCTGACAAATAATACACCATGAAAAATACCTATATTTAATTGTCCCAGCTAAACTGCACGTGTGTTATGATCTTCCCCAGAAAGCTTTGCTCCTGTTGTGCTTTCTTGAAAAGAGAAAAAGAAACTATGATGCTAGCAATAAAAATTATGATGCTGCATGTTCTCTTGCCTCTTACAGCAAAATTCCTAAAGCCGTTGAATAGTCATCCTGTATTTCTACATAGCAGGGAAGAAAATGAAAGGTAAAGTGAAAGAAGCCAAAGAAGTCCCATGAGGAAAACTAGAAAATTCATGCTTTTACCAAACCACAAGTGAGGAACTAGGTAGTGTAATGTATATAAATGAGAGCAGCAGCTCTATTTCATGCTAGTTAGACCATCAGACGTAGAGACCATCATTGCCAAGAACTCCCATGTAGTTAGTTTTAAAAAGAAATCTCATATATGATGAAGTGATTTTCTGAAAAGATGTTTTTAGAATCATTTGTCTAGTGGGTTTCCATAGAAGCCATCCTGTTCTCAGAGCAGTCTGAGAGTTAAGATCCTGACACTGTTCACTAGAGCTAGGAAATTCAGAAATTAAAGACACTGCTTGTGTTCCCTGGGTCACTCCATGCGCTCAGACTTGGTTACATTCAAATAGCATCTTTCCTTAAAAGAGAACTCTGACAAAACCTCTCTACCCCTCTCTGATAATGATAAGAAAATAGAGGGGAAAGAAAAGGCATAAACACTGTAAAACTGAACAGCATGAAGGGCTTATCTCCTTCTTCAGACACTCTGAATTTTGTGGGATTTCCCTCATATTTATAACGGAATTTAATGCAGCACTTAAAAAACAGAACAAGAAAGTCCTTGCCATGCTGTATTTGTTTTCTTTGAGCTTCGTGACCAAGAAGAAAACCACACGCTGTTGTCAGGAACCAAAATCCTTGTCACAGCAGTGCCTGACCTCTTCCCTGTCTCTCCTGGAGACCTGTGTCAGCATTTTACAACACAGGTGCATGGATACAGCTTGCAAATGGTCATACAGGAGCTGTGGTATCAAAGGGAATTTAAACCAGGCATCTGAATCCCAAGTGATCTCTGGGTGACCTGTCCCCACCAATGCAGAAGAGGAGGAAAAGGGGAGTAGAGAGGCAGCCTTCAAAGAACATTTGCTCCTCTGCTGCAAAGTCACCTCATGCTGCAGAACAGAGTAGACAATGTAGCTTCAATCTCCTGCCAAGGAGAAAGTCCAACCAGTCGTTCTTATTTAAAGCAAATAAATAATTAAAGAGAAAAAAGGAAAAAGAAAAAAGAAAAGCGAGAAAGAGAGGTTTAACTGGAGTATTATCAGAGATTTTGAAGTATTAAGAGCCTGTTCAGCTATGCCCTTGCTAACAGGTGTCCCCAGCAGTGAAATGCAACTAATGTGGAGAGGATTTCTGGGAACATGGAGACAGATAGGTCAGCAAAACAATCCACGTCAGAACTAGTGGGTTGTTCATAGCCTGTAACCCAACACAATTCTGACCAAAAATACAAACACAGTCAGGTGGCCCTGGGAGAGCTGAAAGGTTTTGTAACAAAATTACTAAGCTTTTCACACCACAGTGGCTCTGACATGTCTTTAAAATCCCGGCGAAGTGCCAGCAAAAGCAAAAATTCCCTGCACAGCTACATTACATGCTAAGAACCACTCTTCTCCTGCCTTATCCCTGCTCTCCATCGCCTTCCTGAGCATCCTGGTCTTTACCCTCTCTCATTTTCTTTGATCTCGTTCTCAAGAGAAGAACATCTGATCCCAGTAATGTCAAAAGAGCAACAACAGTGGGAGGCCCATTAAATCTCATTTTCAGCTTGTTCTGAGAAATTGAGAGGAGGGAGAGGACGAATGAGAGAATCCTAAGCATGGCAGTTGCTGTAAATAAGAGAAAACAGAGGGCACATCAAAAAACAAAGAGGTTGTTGAAGGATCAGTGGTCCCAAGCTAGAGATCATTATAGGGGAAAGAGAGAGACATCCCAGCTGGCTTTCCACAAGAAGAAAATGTTTGCGGTGAAAGAAGCATGAAATAAAACACTGGAAAAAGCCTGTACTAATACAACATCAAGGTTGCAAGCGTGAATGCAAAGAGGCCTCTGAGGGCTGTCATTACACATCCTGTGTAATCACTGTAAAACACTGAAGTTGGACTAAAATTGGAAATCTGAACCTTTTCAATCATATTCAGCTCTGGAAGCTCAGAGACACACCTCCGCATCCTGGGCTTGGATGCCCTTGGTTCTGGATGACCCTCAGAAGCAGCACAGAAAACACATTTCCACTCTGTATTCAAACGTGGGCAGATACAAGGGAGTCCTTTAGGTAGACTAGATTTATCTGACAAAGTTTTTTTGGAAAATAACTTCTTTGGGCTGACTACTAGCATGGGAGAAAAATATAAGAATTCAGGGGGTGAAGAACAAGCTGAAGTAAACTAATCCCTATATAATGCAGTATTCACTATGCCTATTTACTACATGTCAGGAAACCAAGACACTGCTATGAATTCAGTAAACTCTGCTCTTAAAGCAGTGATTCAGAGAAAGGGTTTTACAGATTGTAAGAGACCACACAGGTTTCTTCTGATCTTCAAAGTAAGTTTGGAGCTCAAGATGACCTACGCATTTGTGGATGGATGATCCTGGGAGAAACCCAACTCTGTGCACAGCCTTGGAACAAGTCTGAAAAGCCACACGGCTGGACCCCATCAGCACTTCCTCTCCTCTCAGGGTTGCACAGGCAACTGATGAGGCTCAGCAGCTTCTAGTAATTAAAGAAACAGGTGGGACAACATCACACTATCACCCTGGAACTTAGCATGCTGCTTTTTCTGCTGCCCTCACACTCAGATGCTTTCCTTTTCCTCTTCTCCTCCCCCCTGCATCCATCATGAAAAATTAATTTCCCTTTACTGGAGTTCACAGGCAGGAGGGGAAGTTAAAAATAAGCAGCTTACATGTATTCATTTGCACCAGGGAAAAAGTCCAATAATTTCAGGCCTTAGTGTATCTACAATTATGTAATCCTGTCCACTAGCAGGGTGGAAATATTTAGCTGGCAAGCAGGGGTGCAGGGCAGACATACCACTGGAAGCTTGAAATAGCAAGTGGCAGACACTCAAATAAAATAACCATAGTGAAATGTAGAAGATTAGAAGGGAAAAGGACACAAACCAGCTATGACTTGACCTTGGTTTCAGTTTACTCCAGTTGAAACAACTGAGATACTTACAGCCCTAAGCCTCATCATTTAGTGAAGAATTGCCGGTGATGAAAGCAGTTGGAGGGGAAACATTTTAACACACATTTGTCTGCTCTAATTTTCCTCCAGCTGCTGCCTTTCCAAATTTGATCTCCAGACAAACAGCATTGAGACAGGTGATTTAATAGACCAAGCTAAATTAAAGTCACTCTGGCAGCAAGTGCACAAAAATTATATCCAGATACCTCAGGTGAGGAGACTGCTTCACGCTGGAGAACAGGGAAGGGAGTTGAGTTTTGGCTCAGAAGCCACCTTGGCCACTCCATCTCTGTCAGGGATACCATGAGGACAAGCCATAGCCAGGGCTGCCCTGCCCTGCCTGCTGCTTGCCATCCACTCTGTGCCAATCCACCTTCCACAGCTGGAGCCTCTGAAAAGGGCTGTATTGCTTAAAAGCAGCTTGGGATGCAGTGTCACAATCTGCGTATGTCCATCTCGGGTGAAGCTGCTGGAGAACAAGGGGTGGTACTGCGCCCCTCCTCCTTGTCCTGTCTGTCTGATTCTCTTCTCTCCCCATTCACCTCCTCCTCACCACGGCACCTCAGCACCAGGGCTCATTTGACTTTACAGAGGTTGTGTCAAGGAGCCCAAAGCACAGAAAACTGACCCTACAAGGAAAGGAAAAGCGTCTTGGCCAGCACAGCCCCCTGAACAAAGGACGCATCAGGAAAGCTGCACAGCAACGGGTATAAATAGTGACTAAAACTGAGTGAGAAAACAGGCAAATCCCTAACCTGCTAGCAAAACCTACTCCCACTGAAAGTTGCCAGCCTCCTGGTTCCCACTCAAGTGAGCCGACACTGCTACATACACACACTATGCGACGAAAATCCACTGGGGCACTGGGCAGGAGGCAAGGGTCATCTTCCATCACTTCCATAAGCCCACAGCTCATGTTTCTCTCCTCATTCCTCCCATCCTTCCAAAGCATCCCCTAGTCTCCAGCAAATCCATCTCCCCGCCTCAAAGGCATTTGGGTATAGCCAAAGCCATGCTTGCTGGCAAGCAAACAATTCCCTGGGAGAGTTCCTCAGTCCCAGCAACAGTACATTTCTGTTTTGCTGGAAGGTACAAGCCGTGCTGTTTATCCCGTGCTTGTGTGGGAGCGTGTTTGCATTTTTAAGAGCAGTGGTGCAAGTCACTTTCCCTGGGTATTATCATAAAAAGCTAGGTTTCCCCCAATTGCTTTTCTGTGCTTCACAAGATTGCCACTTTGGGTTTTGTGCTGGGGCAGCAGGGGTGAGATTAGCTTCCTAAAGAGAATTAAATCCATAAAAGAGGTAGAGGAGGGCCTGCTGGTGCTATTCAGGGGCAGTGGGAAGATACAGTCTTCTGCAGACAGAGCTTCCGAGCACAGCCCCCCTAACCTGTAGTATTATTCTTTCACTGCCAGGGAATTTAATTGATCAAAGCAACCCAATTCTTGGCACAAGTGCTTGAAACTGCAAATCTGTTTACAGCCAGAAACCCCCTAAAGTTGCTAGCAGGTTTTGCACTCAGCTTCCACAGGGAGCATGTCCCAGCACTGCAGTAAAGAGGCAATGATAGAAAATGCTGAGAAAGAGGGAGGGGAAGGGGCCGATCAGACAAACTCATATGGGTTTGATCTCAAGTGGGCCTGCTTGGCTCAGAAAGTTTGGACAATTGGGATTATCTCAGCCAGTAAGGGGGGAAGACAGAGATGGCAACGGAGTGCTGCTTCTTACTCAAGGCTATCGGACCTCAGCAGTACCCCTGGCCTGGCAGCATCATGTTGTCAGATTTGGCCTAGCACGTGACGGGGCAAGTCCCTGTCGGGGGTCCAAGGTCAGCCAGAGAGGACGGCTACTTCAGCTTCTCGCCTGTTTTGAAGATGCTGCTCACACGCTGTATGCAACCACCTCAAAACCGGGGGAAGAGGCACAAAACAAACGAATTGAGAAAAGACCCCACTGTGGGGAGGGCACCGAGGAAACAGGTCTGTACAGCAGCACTGCCAGGCAGACAGGCAGCACCTGGGCAGCACATTCACTGTGAGGGTTTGATGGGCAGCACTGGCCACCAAGCAGAGCTTGTTGCCGGTGTGGGCAGATGGCAGCAGCAGCCACGGGTGGCTGGGGTGCTGGCACCAGCCCTCGCCTCTTCCTGTTGGTCCCAAGCACCCACAGCTCTGCCGAGACATCCTGACTGGGCCGCTTTGATTGCTGCTTGGCTGTTGCTGGTATCTATAAAAAACATTCAAATTACAACTCCCTTTAAAACCCCAAGATAGTTACTAGAACAGCCCAAGACCACGAGCACGGACCTGGCTCAGTCCTAGAAGCAATTGGCAGAGGCAGGCTTTTAAAATTATCTACCTAAATATGGATTTCTAAGAGAGAAACCAGAAGTTAGAAGAGTATAAACTGTTGTCATAAATATTTGAGTGAGATACAGACTGAAACAAGAGTCTTTTGGTCTGTTGGCTGTAAAGATGCCTTTTACACTTCCAAAATACCCTCTGTCACTCTTTCCCCACCCATTCTCTGCTCCTGTGGCTTTTTCCAGCCTGACTTTATATAGAGTCAATGACATCTGAAAGGAAAGCTGCCTGTGTTTTATGCTCATCCTAATCTGCAAGAAAACAAATGTAAATCACACCTCACATTTGCAGTACTGCGAAAGAAAACGTTAGATTTAAAACTCTGATACACACAACAGCTGAATCAAGAAGTGTAGTCAGAGTGTAGTCATACCAGACAAATGATTCTTTTTTTGTTTTAAAGGTCTGCTTGGGGAAAAAGAAAGGCTCAAATATGAAATACCATTTCACCTTGACTCAGTATTGTTTTGCATTAAAAAGGAAAAAGCCGAATTGTACAAAGCATGCAGCAAGCTGAGCGAGTAGAGTGCGTATGTTAGAGCAACATACTGAGCATCACTGTTTATTTATTAGCATTTTGATATGAGGTGAAACTCAATTTAGTTGATGTCAGCAAGCTGCCTAATGAGGCCTCTTTCTATTTTTTTAATTTTTTATTATGAAAGGGCAGCTTTGTGCCTCCTCTAATCAGCTTGACAAAGGACATACAAAAATGCAAAGAGACAAATATTACTGTAATTACCAATGAGAAACACTACAGACAAACGCAGGAAGTAGCTGCAGATGTAATGGCTAAATATTGCTGGCTACTCATTCTGCTCTGGAAAGGAAGGGCATTTTGTAAATCATAAACCACTTTGATCAAAATCTAAAACCAACCCCAGATCCGCAGCATTTTCCCCAGGCTTGGACACATTCGGAAAGTACCTCTGACTAAGCATGATCTATTTTCCTGTTCTCTGGTTCTGCAAACACTGATGTGTCCCAGTTTAGGAGCTTTGTGCTAGGCCTGCACAGGGGCTTTCTCCTGATCTAGTGGAAGGGTAAAACCACCCTTCAGACTCAAGCACAGAGCACAGATTGCCACAGATTGTCTACAAAAAGCCTTAGAGGTGGCAGCAGCAACATCAAAAGTAGGTGCAAAGGAGGTATCACTCCTAGCCCAGGAGTTGCTATGCAAATTAAATGATGCAATGTAAGGGTATGTTAATGCCTGCGTTAAGCCTCTGAACATGCCCAGTGTGAACCATTTCCAGAAGCCTAAGCAGATTCATTCTCAGCTGGAGGCTTGTATAATTAATAAAGGCACTGTGCCTTCTCTCCTGACCTAAGTGGCTAGGTACCAAACCATTTATAGTTTTACAGGTTAACACCAACGTCCAAAAACATATTGGCAGCCTGTGCAGATCCCAGCGCATTAGTGTGATGTGTTCCTAGCACAAAACAATACTTAGTAAGTCGCTCACTGCATTCTGCATTAGCTTTGGTTTCTGAGTGGGCTCCATGTATAGCCCCACGTAGAGTATATTATGGCAATGGCATCTCAAAGGCACAAAGGCATGGATAACTAAGCAAAGTCCATTTGAAAAAAGAAAAGAAAAAAAACCTGTAACTCTGTTCTCTCAGATGATAAAGGCATTTTGAAAAGGGCACTGCCACTGTTCAGGCATCCTGAAGCATCCTTCAATGTAACACACTGAAGCAGTTCACATGTGTTACTGGTTGCTCCTTCCTGTAACAGAGACCATATGGATTCGGCCCACTCCTGTGGCCCCACCAACAACAGTCCTCAATTCACCCACAAGAACAAGCAGCCCAGCTCATTCTCAGCTCCAGCCCTAAACTCAGCTAGCTCATGGATCACTGCTTCTTCACTGTAAGAGAGGGTTTGTAAAAGTAATCCCTTAAGAACATACTGGCCCTTCTTCCAAGCAGAAGTTGCTGCTTGACAAGCAAGACTTTTTTCTCCATAGTTGAGTGCAGAGTCAGCCCAGTTTTTGGTGAAGATATTCCAGTTGATTTTGCACTGTGATGCATCAGAAAACTGAAATAACTAATCAGCCAATTCTGTACAAAAACCACTGCGGGATGTGCACAATGCCAAATGCTCGCATTCATGCAGTAGCACACTGGAAAATGGAAATGGTACCTACCTACCAGCACAGACCAGTGGACTCAAGTTCCCCGGGCTAGACAGTCATAAAGTAAAGGAATGATCTATCACATATGTAGTGCATTAGAGCTCTTCATTAACAGAAGGACTAATCAATTTATGGAACTCATGAATCAGGAAAGGTATTACTTACAATGATTATTGGCAAATTATCATATCACAGTGTACTGACCCCAATTCATCTCCAGCATACACCTACCATTACACAGCCAGTAAAGGGCCCGGCCCTGTTTGCTGCATTTCCACTTTGCTTAACTAGACTGGGTACACCTTAACAACAGGGATGACAAAGCACTGCCCAGTCAGCCTCCAAAGTTTCCCCTTTGTTAATCATACATATGTACAGCCTGTACCGAAGACAGTAAAGCAAAAAAAAAAAAAAGTTAAATGCATGGAAGATCATAAACCTTGGCCTCCAGGCGTAAGTTTTAAATCCACTAAGGGTTACATACAAGCAGACCCAACGGCTGCGTTCAACCCATGAGAAAGAAAGAGGTACCTTGACAAATTCTAATGCTGATCCAGTCGGCCACTTAATGCTTGCTCCCATTTTGCAGGTAACGTAATCCAGCAGGTGAATTTGGACCCAGCTTTAGCCCAACAAGGATCCTAGTGAGGAAGATGATCTGTTCACCAGGGCCAGGCTATTTGCACCCCAATAGGCTAAATCAACCAGAATGGGACACACACGAACACCTCCATGCAAGATTTAAAAAAAAAAAAAAAAAAGATTAAGGAAAAAAAGAAAAAAAAGGAATTATTCAAACAACACTCAGCCACAGAGCACAGTATGCCGCATGTATAAAATGATTCTTTATTAGCAATCCTGTGGCTTTAAACCAGAGGAGACATGGGCTTTGAAATCCTACGGACAGACGATCTTTCCCTATTTAATTCTACTAGGCTTTTGCGCAGAGGCTTTTTACGGTCTAAACTGACATTCTTCTCTCTATTCATTACTGCATTCCTGGCCTAAAAACTGTATGACAAGGGAAAGGAAGTGGAAAATTAGGTTACAGTGCAAACAAACATACTGAAAACATCGCACATTTGAAAATAAATTAAGTTTAACTATACTTCGTAAAGGTTAACTTCATAGGTTTTATTATTAGAAAATATCAAAACACTGTTCATTTACTGCAGGGCTCTCCTGCCTGCTGCTTTGTTTCTGGGTCATGCAAGTGTCACAAAGGGTCAGCTCCATATTACTTACAAGCCACGCTTGCTTAACAAAGTAATCCACAATCTTTCCAACATTCATCCACTATTAAGCACTTTCACATAGAGTATCATCAACATCAATGAGGCATTTGTAGGTTCACTGATACAAGGAAGCTCCTACCAGCTGAATCCTTGGCCCTCTGAACACGTGTATAAAGGGCAGGAGACTCCGACCTGCCTTAAATCCACCTTTCCCCACTGAAATCAGAGGCATGCTGCTCTAGACCAGGGGAAAGCCCATCCTTGACATTGGTCATATTGCTGTTCAGTGAAATGAGGTTTAATCAGAGGTTATCACAGGCTTTGTTCATAGCTTTTGTCCTCAAAACAACAGCCCCACCAACATAGAGGGTGGCCAAAATTTCAGAATATTAGCGTAGAGCTCTATAAACTTCTCTGATCTATAAAGATGAGTGTTTTGGATGTTGGCTATACCCAAATCCACCCTCCAGCTCCACATTGACAACACAGCACCTCACAGTCCTAGCCCTTCTCTCCTTTCCTCTGCTCCAGTTTTTTGAGGAGGGAGTATGGCATGTTCCAGCCAGGTGCCCATTCAGGAAGCTCAGGAGATGACAAATACCACAACCCACTATGGCATGCCCCCATAGGTCAGTTCAAAAATCTTTGTGTCTCCATTTCCTACATGTTAAAATTGGACATACATATTAGAGGTTGTGCGTGCCAAAGAACAAGACCCTGTTGTGATGCGGGAGGAAAGCCCTCATGAAATCAACAGTCTGGTTTGAAGCGATGCATTATACAACACGACATAACCAGAAAAAAGTCTCAGTGTTCAGAGCTACACAGGGTCTTAATGGGTTTCATCTTTGTATGCAAGTTGTCAGTCCCCTGTCGCGATGCTATCACTACACAGCTCCCTCTTGCTAAAAGCTGCCCACTCTTAACTAGAGCTACAAACACACACATCTTGATCATCACCATCTTAAATGTACTCTACAGGGTAAACCACAGAAGCCCAGCTGTAATATTTACTTTTCTACAATGAAAGTCCCGCAGGGAAAAAAAATGAAGTGGGGGCCGAGATGGGGAAGGGACTGTTTCTGGCTTCTGAGCACTCAATGTAATTACATTCCTAATGCTGAATTTATGATACCTTATCTCGTGCACAATGAATATTCTGTGTGGGTCACCAGATTTGATATGACACCAAAAAGAAAGAGTGGCTCATAGTTAAGCAAGGCTGAAAAACTGGACGGCGAAGTTTTTGTTCTGTCAAGCACCAACATTTCAGCACCTTGAGGGCATTATTAAACTTGCCAACCCTTTTGCTCCTCTTATTGGTAAGACATTTCCTGAAGAACAGGAAAGGAGGAGGGGAAGAGGCACTAAAACATACTCTCTAAAGACTTGAAGACATTTGTCCATTTTATGACTCTTATTTGTTCTTGCTTTCTCTGTTCTTCCCAATTGTGCTTCTCCCCCATTTGGACTGTGTTGACATCACTCCTTTGTTATCTTCCTAAATTAGCTGTAATGAAGTCCTTTGAGCTACATGTGCATGCCTTATTTTTTCAGTTTTCACTTCTCTGAACCATCCCTATTCACTTCCCCTCACACTAGAGCCTCCCTTCCCCCAGCCCACAGCACAGTTTCTAATCTGCTTTTCATTTGCTCCTTTTCACCTTTGGTTATCAGTGGCCAATAGCCAGTGCACTTTACAAAATAAATTATGTTATAACTGACTCTCATTGAGAAGTGATAGGCACCCACGTGGATAAAGCTAGGCATCTAGAGCAGGAACCATCTGAAATTTCAGTGGCCCAGAACACAAGGACAAAGAGGGGAATCAAAAGGAGATAGCATGAAAAAACCCTGAAAGGGCACTTGTAATTTCCGGCACGTGCAAACAAGTCTAAGGGACGTTTGTAGCCATAAAACCACTGGACTGCGGATCACGTAGCTGTACTACAGCAGCCTGTCTGGCCACCTGACCGTCACTTGACTATACTGGAAGGTGGTTTTATGTAGCTCTTTTGTAATCGCAGTATTTCACAGCACTTTACAGAATAATGAGTTAGCATGCTACAGCTATTATGCACTTAGGAATAGCGCACAGACAATCTTGAATGTCTAGAATCAATTTTATTGAGAAGTTGATGGGCAGGGCAGATGGGTTATTCTTTGCCTTTTTGTTTTGAGAAGTGTCATGGATCTTTAGTTTGCCTCTTGCAAGGCACCATAAAAGCTGAGCTGTGCCTCCAAAGAAAAAGAAGGTGTGTTTTTATTGAGTGATAGCTTGCTTAATGTGGGTGACAAGAACTCTATATCCCAAGAACTGCCTCATATTCCCTATTGGGATGATGTGAATATTTTGGTGATTAGCTATGTCAAATAATGTGATTTTCATCATCATGGATCTAACTGAGAAATTGCCTCAAAATATACACAAAGTGGAATGATTAAAGTACAAGATGGAGAGGGCACTGTGCTTGAATGGCAGGTCACAGGCACAGCAGCACTTCCCTACATCAGCTATGATTTGTTGCATTCTGTAAGCCACCCTAATGGTTATTTACCTATTATTCTCTTATGCATGCATGCATGCATTAAGGTCTGTGTGTACTTAAAGGTCACATTACACTGTGTGGCATACCCTATGAGCTTGCAGCAGTGGACCCATCCATTCTTCTCCACTGTGTGTGCTTACTGTAAGAGCAAAGCACACCACTCTTTAGGATCCCTTTGAGAAAGCTGGTTGGTGGGAAGCCCCTCTTTGACTGCTTCATTTTCTCAGCAAAGCATCTGACATGCTGTCTTTGGGGACTGGCCCAAATTGTTCTGGAACTGGTCTCAGCTTCACACGTCTCCACTGACAGAGAAATGAGATGGGCCCACCAGTGACTACACATTCTGGGCCACTTCCTGTCCCAGTAAAGCTGACACCGAAGGCCTGAATGGCCAAAACCTTTGTTTTGGTTGAAAGTTAACTCACAACAGTTAACTCAAAGCAGAGCCCACAGCTTCCAGCATAGGGGCATAGTAGGACACACAACTTTATTTTTTACCAAAGTTTTTCAATCTGTGTTTTCTTGCTTAAATGAAAGGCAAAATCAGCACCAGCAGTGTGCTACTTTTGAGTTTACATTATTTTTTAGCTTTCTGAATGCAGGCTGTGTTCAGAACTTTTCTTATCACTCCATTCCACAGTGGCTTTTTAATTCTCCTCGATGTTTCCCAGGAGAGCCATAAATACCCTTCAAGACCCCAGCAACATTTGTAACAGTGATTATTGGGAGGGGACTGCAACTGCTAAGATTAGATATCCTTTAATTTAGAAACAATAGACACAAGAAAGGCAACATGGCCCAGCAAAATAGAGTTTGAGGGACCCTGTGTTTGCCCCCCTTCCTCTTGCAGTTTGTTTAGCTCATCCTTTTAAATGTTAAGCTCAGCAGAGATGTCCTGCCTTCTCCACAGAGGACATAGCGCATGAGGGCCCTGCTATAGAACATCAGGAGCATTTTATGTAATACAGTTATAGGGCCATACTTAGGGTGTGACAATTTCCCAGCCACACTGATAGCTCACTTTCAAATGATACATAATTCTTCTTACCCACCCTGGATTTCATGCAAGAAAAGTAATTCTCCAGCCTATATGGTTACAGTGAAACTTTCAAAACAAATACAATGCAGAAAGATGTTGTGACAAGTTACCTGCAAACCTGGAAGATAATAGCTCTCAGAGGTCAAACCACTCCATTTACCCAAAAGAAGTGTTAACTCTTACATCTGATAAGAATATCAATGTCACTATTCAATACGTGACACATTTTCTTTGCAGAAATACAAAGACAATCCATTTATCCATTAGTGCAGGGTGTCACATCAATTACTGGGATAGATGCATCAGGGAAACTCAATTGCTCTCATAGATCTATTTTTTTTCCCCAGAGTTAAAGTTGCCTTTGCTCCAACCCCGAAGGAAGAAAGCATCTCCTCCCTATTATTTAAAAATCTCAAAAATCCAAGCCAACTTTCCCAACTTCATGGGTGCAAAACCCCTCAGCAGTATCCCAGCAGGATTTCTGTTCCCCTGCAATTACAGGGCAAACACTTGCCTTCAGTTCATAGATATGTGGTGCAATTGAAAAATGAAGACTAGAGCATCAACCAGTGATACCTAGCCTTTCTTTGTCCCCTCCCATGCATGCATCAGGCATTATCATCACCATTTTAGACACAAGAAAGCCTTTATGGCCATGCAGTAGAAGAACAGAGCTAGTTATCTGTCAGACATTAGTTATCTGTAAACAGGGTGTGGAATAGCATACAAAAGACACAGAAGAGTGACACCAAAGTACACCCTAATATGGCATTTTCACTTTCCCTTCACGCCCCGCACCCTGAATTTATGTGCAGTAAAGCATGCAATGCATCTCTTTTGATGGATGACTGGGTGGGGAGTGTTGAGCTTAAGGGATCTGCAACCCTTGATGCCTGGTTTCATCACTGCAGGTGTAAACTCCTTCCCCCACCCACCATGGTCAGAGATTTTCATGCAGGTGGCAAAGCAGCACCCTCAAAAGCTGTGCTGTTCCCACGTGTCCAGTCATTGCAAAAGCTGATCTCCAGACAGGTCAGGTAGCTTCCCAGTTCTCACACGGTACTAGCCTGAGCAAGAAGTGAATACAGAGCAAAGTAGAACGGCTTTCAGGGGCACCGAAGCTGTATTAGATGTTTGTAATCTTGTTAGCCTGGCTTTATGGGTTTGGGAAAAATACTGAAACACCCCTGAGGACCAAGGCCTTTGACCAAACCTGTATGTCCCTTATGTCTCTTACACAGTATACTGGATCCATTAAAAGCTATTATTTGTTAGCTTCTGGAATCACAGCTGAGAGAATACCACAAGCAAGGCTAACACCAGGTTTCCCACGACAGACAGATGTCAGGAACTCTTGAAATCCAGTGAGAAATTTCCATCTCACGAGATTTCTTCGAGACGAGGAGCTCTACATAACTCACTCAACTTCTCCAAGCACAGCTTAGCTTTCAGGTCCTGACCTTAGCTGGAAAAAGGTACTACAAAGGCAAATATGAGATGTAGTGTTTGAGAAGCAGCCAAAACTTTTTGAGACTACAGAAATTCCTTGTTCCCTCTCAGTCTGCAGCCCAGGCCTGTTTTACTCTAAGCAGTTCACTAAAGGGAGTTCATATGCTACAGAAATTGTTTAAAAGGGCAAAAGCCAAGCTATGCTTGTGGATCTTTTCCATCCTACATCCTTGTAGGACCACCGCTCTCTGAGAGTTTATCCATATTTCAAAGGACAAGTTGTGAATCCTGAGCCGATTTCAGTCTGTATCATTTCAGTCCCAAGCGTGTTGGTACAGTTAATGAAAACACACTCAACAGCAAAGCAGCTCTGTTGCTAATATTTCACCATGTGTATGCAAAGTATGCACATTACTCACGCTACTATACCGTAACCTAGGCACTTGTGTGCCTTACTAGTACCAGAGCATTTCTTCACGTTTTGGAAGTTCAGAAAATTACTCAAAAGGTGCAGTTTCAGCTCACTTAAGAGCTCCCCTGCTTGAGGATCTGCTCCTGCTGAATTCCCCAGCCCAGCCCTCTCTGCAGACACCCCAGCTTTCTTTTTGAGGATGAATAGGGATGGAAAAGACATCTGAGAAACTGGAATGATGCCATGCCTCTCATCCCACAGCCCAGAGGTTCAAGCAATCTCCCAAAAGGCAGGAACCTGTCTTCAGTTCCCTCCTCTGCCTCAGACCCCAAACCCCCACTCCCACCTTAGATGATCCCCATAGCACCCAGTAAGATGGTGGGTATTCAAGGATTCACATTTGCCACGAACCACCCAAAACAGTCCCCCTGTTTCAGCAAGGCAGTTCAACAGCAACAACCAACTAGGTTTTGCAGAGTCCTGTTACTTGTAATCTCACCTCGTCAAACATTTTCTTAACTCTGAACTTAATTTTACCACCCATTTATGAATTATTGACTTCCTAACCAAGTGCTAGCAAAGAACACATTAAATAAACTGAGCAGCAGTACCAAGGCATTTGATAAACTAGAAAGAATACATCAAAGGCTACAGTCTCATGGTAATACAAGTTCTAGTTAAAGGCCTCCCTGTGCATTTATGCCTTGATCTGTTAAGGTTATTAAAACGCCAAGCACAGCTGTATTTCTAATAAAATAATTAGCTCCTTCAATCTGTTTTGAGTGATGTTCCTCATTTTAGATTCAATTTAAGCTCCATCCCATCCAAAGCAGCGTATGATTGCAAATTATCTCTATCACAAATGAAAGTTACAGTGGTATTTAAAAACTAATTATTAACTCAATATTGTAATGGCTTGAGCCTGTAAGGCGCAGAGTCCTTGAAGGCCATTGTAATTCACAGGCATCAAGGTGTCATACAGCCTCCTACAGAAGGCTGTGAGCTACACCACCATATCCCATTGCAGAAATGTCCCAGAAAGCCTGTGTTTGAAAGCATTTGGCACTTCCTATAGACGGCAGGCAGCCACCACATAGCACAAGTTTGTGAACTTCTCTACAGCAGGGTTAGCTTAAGTAATAATAATATTTATATTCTAAAGAACATTGTTTAAATACACCTCCCACACAATGAGATTTCCTATTTTTAGAAGGAAGATGCCTTCAGATGCACTTCAGAAAGAGCAAGTAGCCAAGATCACAGCAGAGGGTTTGAAGTCAAAACTCCATTTGCGTGATTTTACTGGAGCTGGAGAAGGGAATTCTGATGAGTTTTTATTATTTTTTTAAGGCACCTCCAGTTTCCAAGCGTCTTTCACACAGAAGTCTGCAGAAATACTGAAATCCCAACTGAACTGTGTGAGGTCTGCCACAAGCACTCACTACTGATGGGTATGGACTAAATGACCTAAATGCTGCGTACTGAAAGTTAGTGCATCTGTAATATGTACATAACTTTTCCTGACAGAATGGGATCAAATTTAAGATACTCCCCATCAGGGAGCATCTGATGAGCTTCCTGCGTGCCACTCCATCAGTGTGGGTGTGGTATTACCCTCACTCATAGCCCATCCCATGCAGAGCAGGCAGGGCCTAGGGCACCACTACATGGAGGCAGCCCCTGGACTTCAGTGGCTCCAATATCCCACCTTTGGAGCAGGCATGCCCCATTTCCTCAGGTCAGTATTGAAACAATGGCTTTGCATGGTGAGAGGAGACTGTGGTGCTTCTGGTAAAAGCAAGGACTAGAGGCAAGTTCTGGGTTGGGTAACCATGCTATTCCCCATCCTCCCTGTAATGGAAATGCTATTTCTCACCCATAGAGCTGCATCTTGCTTTGGGGCTGTCTCCCAGACCACAGGGACTGGGCTTTGTGCTGAGAAGAAGAAAAAGAGCACTTTGGAAATCCTACTAAACCCACTTTCTGAATGTGGGACAAGTCATTAATTATTTTACAGTCAAAATGCCTGAGAGTCAAAGATGACTGAGCAGACTACTGAAATTAGAGGGTTTTACCACAGCGGTGAAATGGAGGGATATTTAGGATGTAATTGAAGTTTGATGTTCTTTGCTGTTGTTCTCCTTGACGGAGTTTCTTCCTGGCTTGTAGGGCACCAACCTTCCCTTGTTCCTTGCAGGAATGTGTGACCATCGCTCTTATGTCTGTAATAAAACCCTGAACCCAGGGCATCAAACAAAACCACATTTTTCACCTTGAGCAGAACAATCAAATCGGTACTTTTGAGCACTTTTCACAATCGGCAACTTTTGCACTTCAGCAATTTTACGCTCCAAGTGCAGCAGTAAGTAGTATCTCACCCTGGATGATATATTAAGAAAGGTAAGGTGATGATTAAAATTGCCAAAACAGAAAAGGTGGCAGGTAATGGCATCAACACAAAGGCATAAATGCCCTGCAGTCAGGATATAACTAAAGAAAGGAAAATAGGCTTTGCAATGGATATAAGCAGTGAGAGAGATAAAGGCACAAGAAAAGTTAATGTACTTCTACAAACTCAGAACTGGACTTTCAGAATTTATTAAGATACTGTTTATATATATATACTCCTCTAAATTCACCTCAAAAGTGCTCTATATTGTAAGCAGCCTGCCAAGAATAAAAAGAATATATGTCTATTTCTCTGTATTTACTCTTTTCTGCCAGTGTTTCACATAAACAGATCAGAGGAAGGAGGGGGGAAACACACACACGCAAATAAAATGGTTGAACACTGTGCAATCCTTTAAGGGTTTTGGCTTTGAGATTCTTGGTGGCTGCCAAAAGAAAAAAAAAAAAGGCAAAATGTTTTCACTCAAGCAATCAAACAGCACTCGCATTCTATTTAAACTCTAGTGATGGACTGCCAGTAATGCTCTGTGCTAATACCAAAGGACAGAAGATACACACAGACCTAAAACCCCACTGGTTAGAGTTTTCTCTTATCTGCCTATTTCTCCCAGGATCCTATGCACCAACAGAGGTTATATTGCTCCTTCTCTTGTTAGATGTACTAAAGTTTTACAGCTTCCGGCACCCATGAAAACCTGCACTAGCATTCACCCACTTCCCTGTTAGTTATCCCCAGTAAGCTTGTCCTGGAACCAATTTATTCCAACCCCTTTTATGCTATTTCCCTCCAGACAGGCTGCACGCAGCTGCGCTGAGAGCTCCCATTTTTCTTTGCACAACAGGTCATCAAACAGCTTCTCAGTTTGTCAGCAGGTACTGTGCATGTATCATAACCAATGGAATGGACCTGTCACATAAGGGAAAATCCTGAAAAGACCAGTTTTTCCTACTATAACACAGCTCTGTCATATAAAACTATTGCACTGATTATCCAAGAGGCTTGGACCATGACACATGCGTTCCTCCCAGTATTTTACCACTTGCATCTCCTTGTAGTTATTCTTTCTGTATCTCAACAAATGTAAATACTAAGGAATGAAAAACACTTTGGGATTCATCCCTCCCGAGTTCATACATGCTTCAAAAATAAGACTACAACCCTGTGCACCACTACATCAGAAAAAAAACACACGCTTTCCTTTTGAAGGTTTCTGCAGAGAACATGTTACCAGAGATACATTGAGGTAGGCAGGAAACCTTGCTTCTGTGATGCGAGATTACAAAACACAGAAATAGGTTCTATTTTCTAAAGCCCTGCTTTTTTTGTTGTTTTGTTTTGGGGGAGGATTTTGTTCCTTTCCCACTCCCCCTGCAAAGCTGCTGCAGTTCAGAGCTGTCAGCTTTGTTTCATTCAAGGGTCCTGGCCCAGCTCCAGAGGACAGGGCTCTCTGTGATAATGCTGGATACTTTTTTTAGGAGACATTTAAAAGCTCCATCAGGAACACAGTGGTCTGAAAGTTTGCCAAAAATCTGACTGACTTTATAGGCTCTATTAGTGGTCAGCCTCACCAGCAGATTCTGTAAGCACTGCCAAGCTGCTCTGGCTACAGTTAGACATGCTGTTCCGGCTGCAGCTGATGCAGGCTAATAGGTCTGGACCCCCTCCCCCAGCTTTCCTCTAAGCTTGTCACCACCTTCCTGCCAAAATTTACCACCCTGTTATATCTGACAGTGCAGCTTCATATGCAGTCACCCTCTTGGCCAGCTGTGTTCATACAAGCTGGATTAAAAAACATCATTATTAGAAATGCTTTAGCTAACTGAGGTCATATGGCCAGGCATCGGACAGGGGCAACTGCGAGGCAGGCAAGCTGAGGAGCCCGTGAGCTGCAGGACAAGTCAAGGTCTGAGGACATCAAGCAGCTTGGTGGTGAGTCCCATTTCACAAAGATCTGAGCAGAGAGGGCTCTTCCCTTGGGAGGTTTCCAGCAGCTCCATCCAACAGAGCAAGCTTTTGACCGCCACAAAAGGCCACTCCTCTGCACAATGCCCAATGCAGTGCCCAAAGACAAAATCTTTTGTTATCTCCAGGCAATTTCAGACACCAGGAAGCTTGCATATGTTGCTATTAATAGCAGTAGCAGATTATCTAAAAGGAATGAAAGGCAGCTAAACTTGTGCATGGGTTAGTCTGTAGACAAAACATGTTGCCTGCTTTGTTGTAACTTCTAAGCGTAAACATGAGATGTTTAAAGAACAAATCTTAACTGACTGCATGAGTGGGGTTTTCCTTAGTCTTCCCCTCCATGCATATAGAGCTGCTCCACAAATTTCAGTCCTGCTCTTTCCTAAGAAGATATATCGAGGGCAGGAGTAAAGGAAGAGAGAAGAGGACAGGGGCTGTGTAACACCCCATCAGCATAGCCCCAAACAGCATATGTGGCCTTAGGCAAACAGTGCAGGCCCCAGACCTGTGTTTCAACTACACACTAGAGTGACTGAAGCTATCCAAAGATCCCCAAGGATATATATCTACCTCCAAACGACTCCTTCCGTCCCCCCTCTCTCTGTACAGACGCTTTTACAGAATTGGCTCTCAGGCTTTATTGTGACACTCTATTTTAATTAAAACTCACAAAGCAGACAAATGATTCATAACAAAACCTCCCTAACAATAACAAACATCCAACAGACATTGCTTGGACTGGCCATTTATCTCTACTATTAAATCCTTAAAAGAAAAAACCCACCACGCTAGAGAACCGAGAGGCAGGCAGCCCTCAAGAGCACCTTTATAATTCATCTCCTCCCACAGCCTACCACAAGACTACTGTGGGCTTGCTATACTTAAACTAGCACTTGTATTCCTCTTTCTTTTTCTACACCCAGTGGAAGTTTTCCTCAGGACACCTCCCACTGCCTTCCTCACTGTTGAAAAACAGAAACAGAATTAAAATCCAGTAATCTCTTGCCACCGTGGCTACTGAGGTAATTCTGGGTGAGGAACTGGGTTCATGAGAGAAGACCCTTGCTCCCCAGAAGCAGGAGTGATGTCTGCCATCATTGGAAAAGGACAAGGGTATTAAACAGCGAACGAAGATGACAGCTGCATGGAGAAGTTCTTCCATTACAAGACCCCCATGGGACCCCACCTTGCAGTAAGCCACAACCTGTTTTCATGGGACTTCATCTCACAGTAGAATAACAACAGGAGGTGCCACTAGGCCAAATGTCCCCCAAGGGTAGAGCACCCTACCAGTCAACTCATTCCCTCCTTCACTTCCAGGGTCAGCAGACTCCCCTAACAGCCTTCCATCCTACAAGGCAGCTCAGCTTTGAGAGGACCACCTCTCCCCAACAGGCAGATCAGCCAGCCATTAGCAGTTCCACCTCTTCACCAGCAGAAAAAGCACAACACCGTCCTTTCACGCAGGACAAAAGAGGGAGATAAGTGATTTAAGGAGGTGAAACCATGGCAGTACTAAGCACTGTGTGTACCAGAAATCCCACAGATTTTGTGGTTCTTGTAGTAGCGATGGTACCCAGTGTTGGTATGGCATGTATCAGCACATCCAGCTGCGTTATTGACGCACTCAGGATCCAAACCTCTGAGTTATGAACTGCTGCGCTCATCTCAAGATGATTCACTCGGATACTAAAACTTTAAATGTCACTATTGTTAACTCACAGCTCAGCAAAACATGCAAGAAAGACTAGGAAGGGATGGATTAGGAAAGTCTGTATGATTAGCGTGAGTCATAGCTCATTTTGGCACCACCAGTGAATAGGCTGTGCACCCACCACTTTTTCCCTTGCCTTCGAGAAGCTGAACCCCAAGGCCATCTGAGCCCATCTACAAAGGGCCTAGGCTTCAAAGTGAAGCCAAACCAAAGGAGCCAAGCAGAGCTCATGGGTGTATTCCAAGCCCACAGAAGAAGAGCTCAAAGGGTCTGAAAACATTTGCACAAGACAATTTATAAGAGAAACATATGATTTTCCAGCTGCAGTCATCCTCATGTAGGCTTAAGAAACTTTTGTTCACAGAGCCTACAGTACCAAAGGCTGAATGTTTGCTCCCCTGAGTCAGATACTTATTACAGCCTTGTCTTTGCTGAGGAGGCTTCTAACTGGGACTTTCCCAGTGCAGTTACCGAAGTATACGCCCATCTCCAGTCTTCTTTCACCCAGCTTTGCATCCAAGACTAGAAATGAAGGTACAGGCTCACAATCCTGGATGAAAGATGAGTCTGCCAAGTTAACAGCGTGCCAGGGATGCATGATTTTGCTGAGGATGCAACACTGCACCTGATGCATTCTGTGGAGTGTGGGTGAAAAAGGAGAGTGAAATCTCTATCAAATACAATAGGAATAGAGATTTTGTGGCAACAGACAGGGATGTTATTGTTGCAGAGCAGAGTATAAGAATTCATACTAGCCAGTGGATGAAGGACAGAGCAAAGTGCATAGCTTAGAGAATATGAACAGAAGACAGTAACTTAGGCTAACTGCAGGATGTGCAGAAGGGAGCACATGGACAGGAAAACTCCTTTATTCTTTTTCAATTCTAAGACTGCTGTGACCACAATATAATTTTATTTAACACCATAGCCATAATATCAAGGGGACTGAGAACTTGGAAAACTTAGAAACAGCACAGCACTGCCATTCTTGCATTTTGAAAGTCTTGCCATTGTTACAGGGAAATTGTCAGTAAGTAAATTGGATATGGTATCACTAGGCATGTCAAAGGATGTAAGAAAATGGGACAGGAGACAAACAAATGCATTAACATGCAAAACTACAGTAATACTCTGATTTTGAATCTAGGTTATCAAGGCTTCCAAGCAAAAAAGAGAGGAGCTTTACAACATCCTTACCATCTCTCCATTATGTGAATGCTACAGCTCTGCTGTTGGAAGTGCTGTGCTAATGAGGGCATTCATTTAAAGATTGTATCGTCATAAATGCAGAAGCAAATCAGTCTCAACATCATTCCTGATGCTTCATTATAATTTAATTTGGTTGCCTTTTGTTCCAACTCGAGCTTTACAAACAGAAGAGCTAATCTACTCCTCCTGTCCTGCAATGGTGTACGATGTTCCTAGAGAGCTGCACAATGGTGGGACTGAGCCTGCAGATCCATAGAGACCTGAATCAGTCTAAACCAGACTTGTGGCATGCCAGCCCTCCTCCTGTTTCTGCATTCCCCCTTTCTTCATCACCAGTGCTGGGGTGCAAACACTGCTCCCTGAAGCAGCTCACTCTACAATTACAGGAGCAACAGTTTAGGTCTTAACTCAGAAGTTGCTGGTCAACACTTCAGTTGTGGCTCCAGAGGAGGCACTAGGGTGGATTCAATAGGTCTCTGAGGTCACCTTACAGCCTTCTGTCCCTGGCCTTCATAGGAAAATCCGAAGAGATGTCTTCTTTGTCTATTTTTTTTTCCACCCCTAAAGCACTCCTTGCTTTTCCTCAGGACCACATTGCCAGTGATTCCCTGTTTTCCCTACACTTCACTCCTCAATCTCACACTCAAAAAACACAAGCATACATCCACCCCCCCTTGGCTGAAGGCCCTTGGACTTCTGTCCACCTACTTCAAAACTTCTATCCTGTGCACTGGGCAGTGTTATCTGTCAGACTAATTTGGCCTAGATTAATTACTACTTACCTTTCTCTTCAGTGAGCACTGCTGCCCACCACTGCCAAGCAGATTTCACCCAGCCCACATTGGAGTATCAAAGATAATGGGCAGGCCTCTTCTTTTTGAACGATTTAAACCAAACCCTCTTATACGTTACCACGATGCTTTTGATGCTCAATATGGATTTATTTAGTTGGGGTTTCTGGATATATAACTCCAAAAAACACTTACAATGAAAATACCTCTTTTTTAATAAATACATAAATCAAAATGTCCATTCAGAAATAGATTCCCCCAAAGCATGTCACTGAAGCATGATGTTCAATATTGCCCTTTCATTTTTGATATGCTGGGAAGAAAGAAAATGGACCAAGAACATTTCAAACTTATTTCCTGCACAGTCATGTAAGCATTGTTGATATCTATTGCAGATGTTCGAGTTATGTTTGGATACAGGCTCCAGTGCCTCACAGCTTTCAGCCATACACAGACTGACAAAGCCAGAGTCAAAATAGCTCTTTTCAATTTCCCACAGCATCAATGTCATTCACCCTAGCACAGATGATCAGCATTTCCCCATTTCCCAAGCATCAAAGTTTCTCTTGCAGAGCTGAGCAATCCTTGTGACAAGACAGCTTGGGGAGAGAAGATTTCCCAAAATCCAGCATGAAATTTGGGGGCTGCTCAGTTTCTGTATGTACCTGTCATCAATTCGTTTTTCTCTCCAGGACAGCATAAAGCATCAATGTGACAGAAAGCTGCAGTTATCACTCTGCAAAGGGCTGGCTTGTTTTCTGCTGCGCAGAGCATCAACATGAGAAAGCCCTTGAGCAGGTGCAGACCAATGCCTCTTGTAAAAAAGTTACTACCACTGCCCAGCATCTCTAAAGTAAATGAACACAAGAAAGAGCTGCTATGCATTGGTAGGGGGTGGGGGAAAAAAAGAACACTGTTTCCATGTTGTTAAGTCTTATAAAAGCGGTGGTTAGTTTTATCAGGCACAGATGAATTTGAGGTTTGGATCCCCAGGACAGGAGGATTTAAGGGGTCCCTTTTTTCCAGTGTCCTTCCCCAATTTATGGTGCCCTTTTTTCTTTTTTTCCACAAGTAAATTAAGTGTTGCTGCAGTATTGCTGACCTCTTTCACACAGAGCACCAAATCTCCAAAGAGTCCCTTAAAGCCTGGTCCTTTCGCAGTGCTGTATCCTATTAGTGCACTGACCCTTTGTGCATCCAACAGAGCTACTAACCAAAAATGCCTTTGGAATCTGAAAGCTGCAGCACAAAGGCAGCCCTTGGGTTTGAATAGGGCAGAGCAAAGAGTTTATTCCTTCTTGGAGCAAGCTCTTCTCTACGGCATGGGGGTTACAGCAGAGCAAGCGAGGGGAGAGTTTGGGCCCTTCAGCAGATAGAATTCACCTATTAAAAAGGAAACAAATTGAAGTCTGTACCAAGGGTTTCCCAAAACAGAGTTCTCACCAGCTGACTTTGGTTGCATAAGCAGCCTCAAACATAGCCAATTTCCCAAGCCTAATTCACTGTGGAGGAAAAACTCTTGAGGGGAAAAAAAACCAACCTTCTGGTTTGAATCTGGATCAGAAAAACAGCAGTCTGGTTGTGTAACACAGAAAGGCATCCCATTCAGAATGTAATAAAGAGAGCACTTCAGAAATAAAACATCTTTCAGGTATTAGAACTACAAAAGCTTTCTTGAAACATTCCTTAAACTTAAAAGATGGGAGCAGAGTGCCCAGAAGCTCTATCAAGCTAACTTTTAAACAAGCTGGTGTGAGTTGGTTCAGAAAGCAGCTTCTTCCTACATGTCCCCAAAAGTTTTGAGAAAGACTGGGACATATTGACATGCAGAGAGCAAATAGGTGACCTAGATTATCTGGGACAACTTCAAACTACAGTGACTATTCTGATGAGCACAGCTGGTGTCCAGGAAGAAAAATCCAAGATGAAATGGTATCTTAATGAATTCTCTCTTACACCCCATCACAAGTCAAGGGCCCTGAGCTAACTTACTTGCAGTATCATAATAGAAGACTGATAAGACAGAGGCACTGAGCCACATGGAGTACTCCCACATCCTGAATGCTTGCTTTTAGAATCATAGAATAGTTAGGGCTGGAAAGGACCTTAAGATCATCTAGTTCCAACCCCCCTGCCATGGACAGGGACACCTCACACTAAACCATCCCACCCAAGGCTCTGTTCAACCTGGCCTTGAACACCACCAGGGATGGAGCATTCACAAATTCCTTGGGTAACCCACTCCAGTGCCTCACAACCCTAACAGGAAAGAACTTCCTCCTTATATCCAATCTAAACTTCCCCTGTTCAAGTTTTAACCCGTTACTCTTTGTCCTGTCACTACAGTCCCTAATGAAGAGTCCCTCCCCAGCATCCCTATAGGCCCCCTTCAGATACTGGAAGGCTGCTATGAGGTCTCCACGCAGCCTTCTCTTCTCCAGGCTGAACAGCCCCAACTTCCTCAGCAAAAAAAAAAAAAAAGAATATTCGTTTTGAACTGCAGCTCTGTTATTCAGACAGTTGCATGGTTTAAATATATTACATACATATCTGCGGTGCATTAGAACGATACATTTTTGGTCAGTCAGAGATGCAGCTGGGCCCAGTCAGGGCACTGGGGTCTTGCTGCTGCCCACCCTGTGCTTGCACAGCTAGTGCTGAGCCCCCTCCCAGGCTCAAACAGCAGATCCTCAACCTGCCTTCATTCCCCCCCCAACTCCCAAAGATGAGCTAACAGGACACTGAGCCCCAACCCCAGCTTCCCCTGGCAGCAGGAGAAGCTGCAGCTCAAGGCAAGCAGATGCAGGCAGCAGCCCTGGTACTGTTTATACAACCTGAGCTCAGCAACTTCTGGGGAGTGAGGGGCTTGGGGCCTCACCCGCACAGCAGGCCTGTGGGATTGTCAGCACCAGGGCAAACAGGAGCCCACATCGGGCCCCCCCCACGCTCCCATCACAACCCTCTCCCATGCAGCAGAAAAGCCACGCTGGCCCTTCCCCAGAAGTCCCCTACTCCTCAAGAGGGCCCTAGGCACAGACAAGGCTGGCACCATGCTGGCTGCACAGGAGCCAGGGAGCTTGCTGGGAGCAGGGGCAAAAGCCAAGCAAGAGCAGCTGTGGAGACCTGGCAGGAGGGATGGACCAGGGCAGCAGAGGGGGAGAAAGTGCTTGCACCCACCCTCAGCCCTCTCCAGCTGTGGATGGCGGCTCCAAGCTTCCAGGGCCACATGTTCCTCACAACGACAAGCCAACACCCCTTTCCCCATAGTTTCTAGCCGAACCCAAGGCAGCCCTGTAAGTTGTCCCTTATCTGTGCCCTCCTTGAGACCCCAGCCAGAGAACAGCCATTCATTGTGGTCCCCACCACACCAGTGGGCAGCAGGAACTCCCCCTGAGGAAGTTTCTTTCCTTTCACCCAGTTCCACCAATGAATACTTTATTCAAGATATTTTCTTTCTCAGTAAAAAATCTGGGGGAAAAAGGTCAAAGAAAGAGAACTTCTGAAGACTACTGTCACAAACAGGAGATCACATGAACACAGATGTGTTTAACATTTAACTTGAAAGCTTTAGTGGCTAGTTTCAATCCGCAATTATGTTTCCTTTTCAGTCCTCACTGACCACATTTTGTTCACAGGTCATTTAAGACTTCCAATTTCTCTTATTCTTCAATTTGGGTGCTTAAGATAGGAAACAAAGACTTAGAGATTGGATGTCTGCACCTATTACAATACTTCCCATGATCTATCTTTCACATTGTGATAACCACTTTCCTTCAACAGGTAAGTCAGGAAGGCCTGCCAAGTCTTCAGACAAGTTGACAGGAGGCTTACAATCGTACGTTTGTCACTACTACTGGAATCAAAACAGAAGTCTGTTTTTCTTCCTTTCTGCACCTCAACACTTATTATTTATGTATTTAACTAACCTACCTATTTAAGTGACTGTGCCTTCCTGCAGAAAACAGAGATTTTGGTGTCTGGTCCCTTCCCTTGATGTAGCCCAGAGGAATCCTGGCTCACCCATATCCCTGAATCACCTTGGCTGCAAGGGAAACATGGGATAAATTCCACAGAGCTAATACTGAAAACACGGCACTTAGAAGGGCACGTCAGGTCCTTCAGGCTTTGAATTTTCTGTAAAAGACTTAAAAAATACTGCAAAAAAAAAAATACATGATCCTTTAATATTTAATCAAGTTTGGCAACAGTACCTCATCTTCAAAATAAAACTTAAATGTTAATGTTTTGTGGATATTTGCAGCTACTGTTTGCTCCCGTAGTCAGAGAGAAAATGAAACAAAGCTACATACTATGGCCCCATTGTGGTCTATAAAATACACTTCTTATTGGGAGCTTAACTCCTTTAAGTGGAGCCAGGAAATCTACAAATAAGAATACTGAAGATAAAAGAGTCAAAATAATTGACTTTTCCCCCTCCTTCCAAATATTTCTATTGTCACCAAAGACAGTAAACTTAGGAACAGAGAGAGGGAGAGCTAGATAGGCCACTAAGCCAGATATACCACTACTATCCCACGCTTATTATCTGCACAGATCAACACACAAAAATCTTTCCATACTGATCACTTATTTCTCCTAGCAGCAGACCTTCTGCCTTTGCAGGAAAGGCCTGTCTTTTTCACAGCTGTGCACTCACATAAACCTTCTTTTACAAAGAAGGGCTCTGCTCCCTCAACTATTGTCTCTATTTGAGAACTGCTTCAGTTCTCAAAGAGAAAGGGTTTGAACAGTAAGAGGAAGTGACAGATTTTAAGTCTCCCTTTCTGATTTTTAGTGCTGACATTAGTCATCTATGCCCATGCAGCATCTAACATTCATATCATTAATAAAATACTCTGCTAACAGCCTTGGAGGCAGAAAAACAAACCCAAAGCACTGATTTCAAGTTTCAGCTGGAACAGGCACCCAACATTGACTGTGTAAAATGAAAGATGAAAGCCAAGGCCTTTGGCGACATCCCCATACCAGTGTCACTAGAGAGGCCACCCACCTGATTACATTTGTTACCCAGAACCACAGGACGTCAAGCATCTTCACTGTGCTGGGTTCACAGTGCTAATTCAATGAAATCTGTACCATTTCCATAGATGACTTTGCTTACAGGCCACCAGTGTTGGCCCAATCTTTCCCTACCAGCCTCCACTGCTGCAATCACACCTTCAACAAATACCACAAACTCACAACCGCACTGAAGGACATAAAAAGCAGTGAACAAATTCAACTTTGAGCACAAAAGTTAAGCACTACAGCTAACAAAATCCAGATGTTTCCCCCAGGACTAATATGAGTGGAATATAGCTCTTAGGAGTATTTTTTTCTCTATCTGTCTTCCTACTAGGTACGTAATTAATAGATTACCTGAGCAAAGTAGAGAGCAAACCCACCTCAAATTCACCTGGCTCCTGAACTCTCTATCTAGCAAATCTCCTGCTGCAGTTCACCCTATTTGCAATTAGGTATTTCCTTCATTGCTAGAAAACAGGTGAACAAGTTTTTGTTATCTCAGGGTAAATAACAGACTTGTGTTACCCTGATCTGAACATACAAAGCAGAAAGGTAAACAGAGGCCTTTGTCAACATGCCACATGCCATTGACTCTATCAGAGGGTTTCATTGATTGCAGTTGTTACCCCAGAACCACAGGACTCCTTTTGCATCATTTTCAGAGCAGTCAGTTTGTTGAGGTCAGCTGCAGACAGGCAGCACTGACCTCAGTGTAAAACTAGAGCTGTGTTGCCCCTGTGTCACAGGACAGGTCATATGCACCAGCTACTTCTAAAAAAAGTTATATCCTTGTCTTGGTTAAAAGCAAAGAGCCTGCCTCAGCTCAGTTTCTCCTTTCTAGGCTATGGCAAAATAAAGGAGGAAGAAAAGCACAGGCAGAATCCCTGACAGAAGAGCACCTCAGTGATAAATGCAACTGAAAAGGCTGAGGCAGTTTTCATCACTATCATAGAGCTGGCTGGTAGCAATCAGAAGTGTGCTGTTCAGTCCGTCACTGCAAGAGGCCTCATCTTTGACCCTCTTCTTGGTAATTATCCCCTCATACAGCTCACATCAAATGAGGCTTATCAGGAGCTCCAGCTGCACTCAGTCACCATCTTGGTGTATGTATCTTATGACTCCTTCTGAAGACAAGCAGGCAGAACCCAAAAATATCTTCCTCGTCTTATTTACACAACAATCATGAACACTGTAATAAACAAATAAGCTCTGATGAAGCTGCTTTATAGAATTACTTCAGATTTAAATATTTTATCTTCCACTGAGAAAGATAAACAGAAGTGCTAGCACTATCTTTGAGACAACAACCAAAAATGATAACTGCTCAATTGTTCCTTTCTAATGTGTGTGTGAATATTGATGATAATCAGAAGCAAGGAAAAAGAATTATTTTCCAGCTTTTTTTTTTCCCCTTCAGTTGTTACTAAAAGGTCCCAATAAAACATGTTTAATCCTTGCCCTAGTTGGCACAACCTATGTTAAGTTCCATTAACCTTAATGAAACTTAGGCAAGCACTTGATTTATCTTTTGATTGAAGTGTTCCCCCAAATCAGAGTGCAAAACCAAAGGCAAAATTCAAGCACAAAGGTGGTAAACTGCAAAAGAAGGGTGATCCCGAGAGTGAAGGAGTTCAGGTCTTGGGGGATTTGCTGTCTGCTTCGTCAAGGCAGTCAGATCAATGAGTTAAAGGTCTGTGAGGGAGACAGACAGTCTTTATGCTCCCATTGTATGCTGGAAAGCTTCAATTCCTTTCTTTTTTTTTTTTCTTCCCTGTTTGTTTGTTTCATTAAACTTTTATTAAGCTTCTATTTCAAGAAACTAAGACCAATTTGGTCTTAGTTTTTAAGACCAAGATTTTGGTCTATTCTCACAGATACCTTGGATCCAGACGAGTGAGCATGTATCGCGAAAGTGACTGGTCTTACCTTATCAGCTAAATCTCTTCTGATGTTGTTCTGCATAGCCAGATCTGCAGGACTGCAGTGAGCAAGTTGCTGTAAAAGACACTGTCACCCCTGCAGCTGGGGACACCCCACACTGCACAGACCCAGTGGAAATACCACACCACCCTGGAAGGAGTATCAGCATCTGATTGTTTCCCAAAAGGTGAGCAATCGTTAGAGCCATATGACCTCTGAAAGTAGTAGAGGAACTTGTCAGAAGATCCTTGTTTTAATCTTGGTGGTACTATGAATGTCCTGATAAGCCCCTATTAAAAACACATACCCCCAAAAAATCAACCCAAAACCCAAACACTACAGTTTCCCCTGCATGATAAACTCTAAAATGAAGTGGACTAGCAGGAGTTTGTGGAGACTGCATTTACAGCAGCTTTGAGCTTCATGCCAAAGAGCAGTTGTGGAGGACTCCTTTTGGTGGAGCTTGCATGGACATCTGCTACAAGGAACAGGCCTTAACAGAGGAATCAGGACCCCAAGACTCAGAATCATTCATTTCCACCTAAAGTACTTCCTAAAATCTGAAAGATTCAGAAACTGAGCATTGCATTTGCACATTTATGTGCCAGCATAACATATGCTTGACACGTCTAGAAACATTATGGTGCTGTTTCCATTTCCTGCCAACCACTACAACTCTTTGTTTTCCTTCCTGATTTTAGGTTTTGTGAATTGTCTCGGTGCAGGAAGAGGAGGAATAGAAGAGCACTTTGGTACCTGGGAAAATAAAGTGTTTAGAGAAAAGAGGCAAAGCATGTGTTCTCAGGATCAGTTGGCAGAGGAGGCAGAAAATACCACAGAGCGTGACACAAACTGAGAAAAGATTTTGTACTTGCTTTTCATTTGTTCCCACAACAGATGCATGCTGGCCTGCCTCAAACACTCCATGAAGTAGCAGCCATTGCATATGCTTCCAGATCCATGTCAGCCTAGCTGAAGGCAAATGCAGTCCTAGCTGGACGCAAGTTGAAGGATCGGCATAACAGCTACAACCAGGACGGCTACGCATCCTCAAAGTCCCATCACGGCCTGTAAAGTATAGGGGTCCTCTCCCGCTCCCTTTGATGCTAAAATTGCTTTCAGTTGTCTCCGCTATGAGCAGCAAGGTACATAGCAGCATTGATAAACTTGGTATGCAATTTTAGGAAGAGCTCAAATAGAGGATCCACCTTTCAAGCAGGTTCATATTTGGGAGACAGTCAAACATCTGAAAGATTTGATCCTTATCTAAATTATTCAAACCATCCCAGCACCATACAAGTCTGCACAAATGGTCTGAACTCTCTAGAGAGAGCCCTTTCTCATGAAATTTTGAGTATTTCCAACCCTGGCTTGGCAAGAAGTAACATGAGAGCAGACTCCCTTGTGGTATTTTGGTATTTCTGATTCCAAACACAGTCAAGGAAACAGAGCAAGAAGATGGATTTCAATACATTATCTGAATTTATTAGGCATATAAATTATTTTAACTTTCTTTTTTTCTGATGGCAAACCCTCCTATATTTTTGAGCACAGACCCAGTAATCTTGATCTATATGACAGCTCAACGTTGCTACATGCTTTAAAGCATGGCTTCTAGGCATTGAGTTTTCGCTCGTTTCAAAAACAAATGCATCACCCAGCGAAACAATCTCTTCAGTCTTTCCAAAGAGTTAGCTCAGTCCAAAGGCAGACCGCTGCTCAATAGAAAGGTAACAGTAAGACTCTGCTGATGTTTCTGCAACAAGAAGTCCTCTGCCTGTTACACTATCAGCAAGGTAGCTCTAGCAAAGGTTGGTGAGAACCCATGTAGTCTTAAAGGTCAAAGAGGGACTGGCATCTATAAATCTCAGGGCCAGTTTAAACAAAGTAATAAGGGGCATAGTCTAGCCTACCATGGAAGTCAAAACAACATGGGATTTCCTCCCAAAATCCAACAAAGGTGCAACCAAAACCAGGGATTAACACACTCCTCTTTACTGACTATAAGGGGAAAGCCACATTTTGGAGAAGAATGAGAGAGGGTGCATGTTCATATCCAGCAGCTACAGGAACAAAGAAAAAAAAATTGTGTTTTATCCAGAGTCTAATTCCTGAAGAGGCCAACAGTGTCATAAATAATTGTAAAATAATAGCTCATGGTGTTCTCACACTTTTTTTCCATGCTGCTAAAAGCAATTCACTCAATCAGCAGTTGGCTATCACCAGAATTCCCTCCTTCATCTCTGTATTCCACTTAGGGAGTAGCAAATATAGGGCACTAGGCTCATAACTTTTGTTTTTTTCAAGCAAGAAATTTCTTCTAAAAATGAAATAAGCCTCTGGCTGAATGGCCATCAACTGAGCACAATAGCTACGCTGGGAGCAAGAGATCTTTAAAAAATTCCCTCCATGACTATAGGGCTGAGTCTTTTATATTAAACGATCGTGGCGTGATTCCAGATGCAGAAAAGCCAACTCCTTCAGGATGGTTTGTTCTTGATTTTAGCTAATCCTCCCAGACTATTCTGTAATAAACCAACCAGTGAGAGTGCTCCCAGGGTGCAACACCCCACTCCCCAAAACTTGGATCCGCACCCAGTCACGCAAATCAGTCTTATCCTACACGGAAGCACACATTTGTGCACCCACTGCTGATTTCCAGAAAGCCTTTACCACGGATGTTCTGGGAAAGCGGTTATCTTCCATCTGCAGTTTCTTTTTTCAGCTGGTCTTCATAATCAGTTGGCTTCCCTGTACCCCTGTTGATCACAGTCAATACTTCTATAGCACAATCTATAAGACTGCTATAACCTGGCATGAGTCTGGACATTTTATACATTTTCCACAGCCTCTTCGACAAAAGGTCATTCTTCCCAGGATACACCATGGTGACCCAGCCTCAAAATAATTCAGGGCCCAACCATCTCATTAAAAACAAACAAGACTAGTTAAAAATAGAAAGAAAAAGGAATTATACCTTGCATTTATTTTGTTTTAAACACACCCAGCACACACATCTGCTAAATTGAGGACGAACAGGTTCAGTTTGGGTTTATACACCAAAAAAAACATTGTGCAGTTTCAAAGGCAAGGTTCTGTTCAGCAGTCATCCCCTGTTCCTCTCTCCTCAGGCACCCTGTCAGTAGGGCAGTTTTTCCTTTCCGGAGCATTACTTAGTCTCACTGATGTAACTATAATTCCACTACACCCTCTAGTAGTTTCCATGCACCAGCTATTTCTTCCCTCCTCTCAAACCATTCTGTGACATTATTACGCAAAATCAGGGTGTTGCGCTCCATCCCATAGTCACCTCAGAAACCTCAGGCCTCTGAGGATTAAGAAAACGTGCAAGGTAAATGTTAGATAAGTTATTATTATGACAATTAGGTGTCTATCTACTAACAGCTCCTCACCGAAAGCATGAATTTAAAATGGAGTTCTACCAACTTCCTGCTCCAAAGCTGCCCATTGCTGGCCAGAGACATCAAGAAATCAGCTGGAGCCTGGGGAAGTGAGAGACAGGGGAAGACCCTTTGACCACATGGCAAACTAAAGCAGAGACAAAAAGGCCCCTTTCAGAACCACAATCCTAGTTTTGAGGATCCCAAGTGTTTTACCTCTCAATCTACTGCTTCATTCTTTAGAAGCCCCAACATCCAAAATGTGTCTAAAACAAGGGGTGGATGGAGTCAAGCCATTATTTCACCAACAGCTCCATATGCTGTCAGCACAACATGCCAATGCTGTCAGCATTTTACCTTTCCATCACCACTCCCCCTGTGGCAGCCCACCAAAATGAGAAGTATTTCTGGAAAGCCACTGGGAAAGACCATGCCAATGGAGCAAAAGCCCCAAGTGGAGCATGAGCCAGCAGTCCCAGATTACCACCTGACCAAGCTGACAAGAATTTCACTTGAGCTAGCTAAATTTACCCATAATTTGCAAACATTCTCAATTCATAAATCAGCAATGATTCAGAAGTGGTTATTGTGGCATTACATAATTTTCTAAGAATAGTATCACAAAGCAGCTGCTGGTTACATCTGTATGTTATGGATACTATCCACAACTAAAGGAAAAATATTTTCTGCCAGGACTCACCAATTATTAACATGCTGAGAGAGTAAAGGTAAGCTAAAATGAGGACTGATGTACCATTCACCTCTTATGAGTTACAATTCTATCTCCTTAAACCTACAAGTGAAAGGAGCATGGCACACTCTTTGAAGCAGTTAATTTGAATTTCCGTCCCCAAACCCATCCTTTCCAATTTGGCATAGTAGAAAGATTCGCCATAGAGGTGCAGTGCAAGTTGCTACAAATCAGGACTCAGGTGCTTGGCAGGTATCTGCACCCAAAGCTCAGATAACACCTGGCTGTATCGTCCATCCTGTAGCTAGAATTATGATTATTTATGTACCGTAAGTTCAAGAGAAGCAAAAACTGCAGACACTTGAATAACAAGCATACAGCAGATTTACAGAAGCCACTGTAACTGGCTTCTGTAGGAAGCACTGAAACGCCTGAGTCTTATGATACAGCAAGGAGGCAACCAACTAACTTGGCTTGCCCTATCTCCCTTGTCTTACTCTTGGATAATCTGGTTTTCCTATCAACAATTTTAATAGCATTTGCTGAATAAAACATTCCAGGTTTTCAGGATTTTGCTTTTAATAGTCATGTGTTTTGTGTGTCTTCTGAGGTTTAGCTATGTAATCCCCTTTGGCAACTTTTCTATCAGAGGTTCTGGAGACAATATCAAAGTTATGCATATATTTATCATTACGTACAAAGCTGGCATTATTCAACTGCAAATCTGCAGCCAAGAGAAGAACGGAAACTCCCTAAACCAAACATGATTAAAAAAAAGTAATTCCTTTCAATCACACAAGGCCTGGTGCATCTCAGGTTGCCCTTTTCCACCTGGTCCTTCCGCTCTATGTCCCTTCCCTGTGGACGGACACACACAGGCCACCGCTTAATCCTCGCACTCATGCCCATATGTTTAGGCTGCCATTAATGTCACGTAAGAGACTAGCTGGAAGAGACGCACTCCAAGGAAAGCAGAGCCAGAACATCCCCCTTCTCCACAGCCAAGTGCACTGTGCTGCCAGCACATCTGCTCCCCAACCAAGCCAGTGAGCCTCAAGGTTATTTTTGGACCTGCATTTACTCTAAATGGTGGCACAAAGCACCAGCAGTATGAAACACAGTAAGAGCCATATAGCCAAAGCCTGCAATTCAGGGACCAGCCAGTACAAGGTTAACTAACCCCCCCCAAAAAAAACAGAAGGCAGACAAGTTTTCAAGGACATGAGAGCCCACAGGGAACTAGCTCCTGATGCACTGAGTAAAACAAGTGGACACAAAGACTCCAATGAGGAGGATTTGGGGGTGATGCCCTGAGGCTCGCCCTCCAATTTTGGCTGTACCTTTACCGAGGCAAAGCTTTCAGAAAGAAAGCATGGTCTCCAGCGACTTCGGGCTGTCAAAGACCACCCATGGAGTGTGCCTTGGCCACTGGCCTTTGTCCCTCTCCTTGGCAGAGAGGCAATGGGGCAACTCACAGTCTGCCTTTTCCTTGGGTGAACAAACAAGGCCTGCCACTCACAGCTTGGCCAACCCACCATATGGGGCAGCACCTTGGGATCAGCCAAAGGGCATCTCACAAGAAAAGCAGCCCCCCTCTGGCTTCGGGGGAACACCCAGGCTTGGCAGCAGCAAGCTAACCCCTTCTTGTAGCCAGGGGATCTGCTTTTTTGTTATTGCTTCTATCAGTTATTTGCCATGGGGGTAGGGAAACTGTGACCAGGTGCAGCTTTCAGGGAGGACCCCATCCCTGGTGGGAACTTAGCCTCTTAACCGCACAGGGAACCATTTATGCCCCGTTGCAAGGAGGAGCTGCCTGCCTGGGTACCTATGGCCCATAGGGCAGCAAGCACAGCTTGGCCTCAGGGTTCCAGACGCTTTCCCAACACTCCTAACTCACCCACCCAAGCACAGTGGTATTTAGGGGCAGTAAATGCCAATGTGGTCTCAAGTGCCACAAACTAGCCCCCAGCCTCTCTGTACCCAGAAGGTGCAGTCCGAGCCATGCATGCCTGCAGGGTCAGCACCTGGTAGCTAAGAGTGAAATACAGCTTCAGAGGTGGGGAAGGAAACGCAGGGAGACATGTCAGAAAGCCACTGCTGACAAACAACATTTAACAACCTCTCCCAATAGGAAAATGAGAACTGCGATAGCTAAAGCTATGAGGCTTCTCTGCCTCCTCCTTGAGAGCAGTGCAGCACTGCCTGAAGTTTGCTCTCTCTTGCATGCCTAGAGAAGCACCCACAGGCTCTAGAACATGCCCAGTCACCTGCAAAGCTACATGGCTTGCTCCTGCAAGAACATACCCCTCCCTCCATACAAACCCTGCTCATTTACAGTCATACATCCATCCCAGCAACAACGCTACTACTAGTAGTAGTATTATTTACCCAATTGTGAAATCAGTAAAGACCGCACTTAGGAAAACCAAGTAATGAAAATCCCGAAACATGAGTACCTTCAACTCTAGGAAAGTTCAACTCTCAGGCCCTTCTGCAGACCTTCACTAGCACATCATGTCACACCACCACCAAGAAAAGTAAATAGAGGAGAAGACACCCAAGTAAAAAAGAAGCCTATTCAGGATCCATCAGCAACAGCCTTTCACACCCCCCAAATTTCCCTGAGGGCTACATACCCCTGCCAAGATCCTCTCTGCTGTGGGCGGCCAGAGTGCACAGCAAAGGCGTTGCCCGGCCAAGACCCAGCCTCTGGATGAGAGCAGGGGTGCACAGGGCTCCAGCCACAGATGTCCTTACAGCCCTGCTTCCCCAGGGAAAGCTGATTTTCAAGGCGGGTGATACTTTTACAGCATCGCTGTATGCAGAAAGCAAGTGTTTTGCACTGTTACTTATGCAGATACTGAAAACACAGGATTGTTCCCACACACATACTAAAAATATTTTAACAACGAAATTGCTGTAACCTTCCTGTGAAGCCCACAAAACTAGTACACTGCACAAAGCCATGAACTGGGTTGGAACCTATATAGAACTTCAGTTTCCATACATATATTATACTGTTGGAGCCATTCTGTACATCAAGATCTGATCAGACCGCAGTAACTATCTGCTGCTGAATAGTCCGCGATTTACACTTACTGATCATGGGCACATAAAAATAAATCTTAAGACTTGACTCAAATGAGCTTTGGCTTCTAGATATTTAAACTTAGATGCCAATGTAAATAAAATGTTAATCTAGCATGAATTTATATACAGTCTATTGTCTGAATGGCTTTTCTGCTCATCACCTGAACAGAATCATAGAATCACAGAATGGTTAGGGTTGGAAAGGACCCTAAGATCATCTAGCTCCAGTCCCAGAAATATGCTTTTTGCTTATTTTGAGGCATACTCCAAAAATATGCAGGTTCCACCACTGCATCTTGGACCATAACAGTATATAAATTACAATAGTTTCCATTTGTTTTCAGTGGAGAAAATATTCTTTTTTGCCAGTCTTCACACTCACATATCAAATGGCTTATAAAAGCATTAACTGCTGCTGATTGACTAAGAATTATGTGTAGCAACTAGTTTCCTAAAATACCCTGTGTTTTTGACACTTCTCATTTCCATTCAGTTGTCTGTCAGGTGCACTTTTGGGGCAAAGAACTCTTTTTAATACCCTTACAGAACCAAGACAAACAGAGGCTGAAGGCGGGTGGATTCACTAGGCTCTACTGCAATACTAGCACCTAACAGCATAAGCCTCTACCAGTTTTCAGTTACAAAAAGTAGGTATGTCACACTAACAAGTATCAGTCGGGGTCCTCATCCAGGGAAGCATGGCCAGATTTTCACTTATTTATCAAAAACCCAGCTGTTTTATCAAAGAAGTAACTGAAAGAGAAACTTTGAGGAGTGGTGTTAAATAATTCTTACAGAACAAGCAGCCTGTAACATAAAACCACTTAAACCCCGGAAGGTCTCCTAGTAAGGACTAGTACAGCACAACCACTACACTTGACACGACAGGAAAACAAGCAGACAAAACTACCAAGATGTATCCTGCATCCAGCTCTGATGAACTGTCACAGGGGAGGTCAGGTCATCCTGTAGCCAACAGCGTGCCAATAATTTCTATTAAATTCTGGTAGAAAAACGCAACATCCGGGCAGGGGGGAGTAGGAGAGGGAGGCGAGGAAGTTTCCTTTAGCTATTGTTTCCTCTCCAAAGATCATTTCTTCAGCTAAAAGGACAGGGAAGAGGACAGAAAGAAAAGAACTGGATGAATAATGCTCCATGACTAATAGCCGTGGTCTGACCAGTCTGAAACAGCTTCAAGTACCCATGACCTTTAGAAGAGCCACAAGTTAGACACTAACAAAAACGCCTAACACAAACTCTCACACCCCCTTCCTTTTATCAAATGGGCGTTAGGATGAATAAGCTGACAAAAACAACATGAAAGTAATCTGCTGAGTAATTCCTCTAATATTCCACTGTGGGTTGGCTCAGAGTTTGAAGAACACAGCTACGAAGGCACAGTGCTGACTGTATTCCAGATGACAAATTCTCATTAATCACACAAAAATACTACATGTTGTTCCACAGCTAACACAAATGTTCTCCTGAAGCAGCACTCAAGTCATCAGCAAATCGCTGAGCCCTCCCATATCTCTCATTACACAATTTCTCCAAGAGGATGTGAAAGCTCTCACCCAGCTACTCCACACATCCCACTCCCTGTTATCATCCTATGGGACTCCACTCAGTGCATGCCATTTAAAGGTCTTTGGTACAAATCCTGGTTTTTTGGGGTGGTACACCAGTTAACTGCTGGGGGTTGTTTCACATATCTCTTCTGTTGATCAACTCAAATCCATCCCAAGCTGCAGCATCATTAGATCAGGCTTGGCAAAAGCAGATAATAGTGATGATAATAATAATAATAACTTCCAACTCTAATACAATATTTTAGTACTTTTCATGGGCAGATCTTAAAAAAAGGTCACCTACACTTTATAGAGGGGTGCAATATTTTTCTGTGGCTGCTCCCTTCAGACCTTCAGCTGCAAAGAAAGTGCTTAGCACCATTCATATTGCTGGACCACGGAGACATATTACACTAACGTAATGCACACCACTCCTGTTTAAAAGGAGATGTAAATATAATTTTTAAGTCACCAATAGGCAAAAAACCATCGTGTAATTATTGTTGAAATGAACGAAATAATTTACAGGACACAGTTTACTTGGGTCTTTTTTAAATCACAGAATATATAGCAGTTTTAGTCATTATTCACAGGTTTAGTTTAGCATTTAAAGTTCCATACGTTTTGGTTCCAAAATCACTGTTAACACACTGATCTTGACCTATTAATATCTAGATTAAGTGATCAGAATTACATAGAATGCTGTTTTCTTTCTTAAGCAAAGAAGTACACAATTCTGTTTCAAATACTGAAATTCAAAAACATTTCTTGAAACAACAAATGTCAAAGCAATACAACCTATTCTAAGGAAAATTACAAATCCTACACTGGTTACTTGCTGGAAAGTTCTCAAATGGTTGCACGATCAGAAAAAAACTGCACACCATAAACTGTAACTACCTAGCAAAGACAACTCATTCAGTAAAGCTAAATGGAAAATGCTCAAAATTCCCAACTACATCATCTGGTAGCTGCAAAAATCAAATCACATTTACTTAGATGCCTATGTATTATTTAGCCAACACTCAAGTTGAGAACTTTCTCCTACCTTGGGGGAAAAGCAACTTGGGCTAAAGCAAGAACTGCAATATGACTGCCACCCAGACCATTGGGGAAAGTATGGTAGTGCATCCAAAGTCCACCATAACCACATGTTTATGTAAGGGAGAATCCTAAAACCTGAATGTAACCGCTGAAACGTAAGGGAAATTCAAATTTGAGACCGTACCTCTCTAGAGGGAAACTTGTTTAAAACTGTGCACAAAACTCATGATCCTAAAAAAGTGAAAAGGCACTATGCAAACTTCATGCAGGTACAGAACTGATTACAGAATAACAAAGCAGAACTTTGAAGGACAGCCTGACTGGAGAGCACAAGAAGCCAGGACTACTCCTGACTTGGGGAAACCTTAAGGAACAGACATACCTAAAATAGCATGGTGGCAGAACAGCAAACTGCGGGGAACTTCTCAGTTGCACTCATGAACAGGAACAAGAAGCCATGGATGAGAACAAAAGAGGAATGGGGAAATAAAGAAAGGCTCTGACAATTTCAAAGATGAGAGGTGACAGGACAGATTTTGAAAAGAGGAGTAAACAGAGTGGAAGGCACAAACAGGAGAGCTGACAGCCAGAAACTGTTTGGATTTTAAATGAGTTCAGTGGACAGAGAAGGGGAAAGATCATTGAACTGTTACCCATGAATGACAAGGATGGAAGTGGAGCACTGTGAGAAAGAAGACATCCAGCATATTTGGCAGCAATAGCTTCAGGAGGGTCTTGAAAAGGGACACAGTGGCAACTGATCCTGCTTAGTCTCTGACATGTATCAAAGGAGAGGGAGATGGGGTAACTGGAAAAGTGTCCAGTCTAGGAGTAGAGATGAAGAAGAAAGAAGCACCAGAAAATTCAGCAAAGACAAGAGTGGAAAAACCCTTGGGCATGTGCAGAATTGCTGATGGAGTGTTTACTGATGCGTGGTGAAAGAATCTCATCATGTCAGCTCAATGAGCTGGGAAAAGCTCCTCAAGACTGAAAAAGGGGCAGAAGCAGCCCCTAGAACAAAGACAGCAAAAATGCAAAGGGAGTTCAACACGTTCTTATGAGAGCATTTTTAGTATAGTATGGGGAAGCTGAGCAGGAATGCTGCAGCACAGTCCATGGGGGATACAGAACTAACTCCTTTCTTAGATCTGCAAGAGATACATTTCTTCTCTCACCCACCCCAAAGAGCAAGGTCACCTTCTAAATTTAAAATAAAGCTTCTATATATTTGGGGTGGAACTCAGGTGTGTATAAAGGATTAGAGGACCTATGAAAACTCATGTACTGTGGATAAAAACCTTCCTAACTCCACAGGAGAGGTCTCAGCAAGCATCACCTAACAAAGGAGTAGGGAGGGCTAGCAATAGCCATAAGCCTATGCAGTGCTCCTGGTGACCCACCATGCAGTGCTTGCTGAAGTAACACACATATTACTCTGATAACACTTGCCAACAGTTTCACACCCACTGTTTGTCCCCTCAGAGTAACTAACTTCAAGGTGACTCCAGAAAACGGGTCTCAAGTAGGTGGGCTGAGATCACCAGTCCCAGTTTTCCCCCAGGTACTGTAACACACTTTGCAGAGGAAGAGCCAACAGGAGCCCTTCAGCTGCCATCAGGCCATTAGCTCCAGTGTGACAATGCCAACACTTGGTTTTTTGAAGTTCTTAGACTCCCCTGCTCTGTAGTGGTGGTGCTGCTGGGCCTGAGCCTATTCAATAGGGGATACTACTGCTACTGGGATTAAGTAATTCTGAGCCTTGTTTACCGAGGGCAGGAGGCTTAAAGCACAGTCAGTAAGCCAGGAAGGATACAGCCAAAGGAAGAAAAGAGCTCTGATAGCTCTAACAAGAGTGCCTAAGTGTTAGCTGCTACATCTGAAAACTTAGCTCCACCAGGAAGGTGCATGTGTATCAAACAAGGTGAGACACCTGCAAACACATACTAAAATGCCCAGGCCAATGCACCTGAACATGCCACTCAAGCAGCACCAAGCCGTTGCAGCTAAAAGCCTCTTCTCCCCTAATGAGTCTGCTGACCTCTCAGAGGACCCCATGCTCACCACTTGACAGGAGTCACCTCCATCTTGATCCAGCAGACCCGGTTCCTGAGCAGCCTGGAGGGCTTGCTAGACACCGTGACACAAGGTGCTCTGTCCTCCTCTCCACCACACTGAGCAGGGAGAACAGACACCTTTTTCCTGTATAGTGGAGCCTCTCAGCCTCCTACAGATTAAGCACCTGTGAGAGGAGCACTGGAAAATGCAAGGTGGTATTGTATTGTATTAATGTCACTTAATGGTAACTGTCAATGATCATGATGGAATAAATATGGAAACAGAAATTACTGTAATTGATTGACAGTCTGGAAGCTTCCACATACGATCTAATGAGAGAGACCTGGGAGAAGCTGCTGCAGTAGAGGCTATTAATGCAAATCATATGCACCATGCCTGCTCTCTGAATTATGCAATGCCATGTGAAAGTCTAATCCGTTCCACCAGGCTTGTCTCTATCCAGAAAGAATATTCCACTGACATGCTGATTAGTATATTAGGAGAGTTTTAGAAGTTCAGCGCTTGAGAAGGTGCCATCAGTGTTATTAATTTAGTTGAGAATAAAACAAACAGGTCTGTACAGCCATCAAAATCACTACATAAGTCTACAAGATAAGTTTGTCATGGATGATGGGAATTTGCAGGATTGCCTTGTGAGTGGAGTGGTAGGAGTTCACAAACAGATACAGAGGGTATCGCTTTTCTAGGAAACTACTGTTGAGAATTTGGGAATTGAAGACAAGACAAAAGGTTTGATACAGTTCCATTATATTTTGTATGGATTTCCAGGAAGAGCACTGTGATAACAGAAACAGACGGGAAATTTAGAGGTACTAGTTGGCATATTTACATCGCAGCAGTGCTACAGACACACCAAGTAGCATACACACGCATTGGAAAATGATGTCCATCCCAAGATCTCTGGGCTAATGCCATTGTATTTTTGCTCTAAAAATATATTTAGACCAAATGCCATTTAGATCAGTGATTTAAATTATTTTGATAGTGTAATTATGGTCTCTGGGGACCACTTGTCCTTTGCGCAAAGCCATAGCACAATTGGCACTACAGTGTCTGCTAAAGGAAAGCACACGTCTGGACCACAGGAGACCTCACACAGTTTCAGATTAAGCTTGGGAAGAAAGCTTGCATAAAGGTTCCTGTGCCTGTGCTGGCTGTTTCTCCCTCATTTCCACTGAAGTAAAAATCACTCGACTTTAAGAAGAAATTGAGAGAAGGCACCACAATGTGTACAGGATTCCTCACTGCTTTCTAAAAACAGCCATTTTACAAGTCTGAAACCTAAATAATGAAGCTGAACATTAGCCCTGTGTCATTCGCTTTAGCTAAAACGAACAAGTAAAGAAACCATTCTGCCTCAATACGATTTGAGTCAGAGGATCACAGGCCAGCTATGCCTGAAGAGAGGTAGAGAGTCCATGAACCCAGCCATTAAAGTGGAAAAAAATTGGCCGAAGAACAGCTTTGTCTCAAGATAACTGTTGCTCTCTTCTTTCACTAAAGTCCCAGCCCTGTGAGACACCTTGTCCTTTTGTACCTGCCTACCCCTGCCAGGAGACAGGAAAGCTTCATATGGGGCAACTGCATGGGCACAGAGAGCCCAGGGCAAAGCCAGGCTTTCCAGGTGAACCAGTGTTGATGGCACTTGCCTTGCCTCATTTAGAGTAAAGGAAAAGCCCGTTTCCCACTCCTCATGGTCATTAGAGTCCCCTCCACTCCTCTTATGTGGAGAACAGGAAAGACACCATGCAGCAGATCCTCAGATCACTGTTTTCCACCAGTTTGTCTGCAAAATGCTAACAATAAACCTTCACTTTTGTGCAGCTGCTAAAATTCCATAGAGTTATTACTTGTGCAGTGACAGTACAAAACAGCCCTGTAACAGTCTAGGCTTTATGGCACCTGGATATGCCTAGGGACAGATGCTGACAGCAGAGCCAAAGGGATCTTGAAAAGAAGTACAAGAAACAAGGTAGGGTTTCATATTTCGCAAGTCAGCACAGGGGAAGCAGAGATCCACATGTCATTGTGACATTACATACCCTTGTAAGGAAAAGATGCTGAAAGCCCGCCTGGATTCAAGCATTGTTACTTTGTAAGTGTTATTTGCAGGGCCACATCACCCCTGCAAATACTGCACAAGAAAAAGGAAAAGAAGCCCTTGACCCAAAAGACTTGCAAGTACATCAACAGCCGCTCAATACAGGACACTCATTTTCTGAGCTGGATGCAATGACCAGCTCTGATGAATTACATTTGAACATCACATTTGCAAGCAGGTGAAAGACTGCCTTCACCCACACAGGTTGCCCATTGACCAGGAGTCAGGTCTGAGGTGAACACTGGGCACTCGAGATCAGCAGAGCCCTGGGTGCAGGGATGCCTGCTTGGGACCTCAGACTCCACAGCACAATGGGTGACTTCACACCCAGCCCTAAAGGGCCACAAGATAACATCTTTGCAGGGAAATCTCAAATCTCTTCCCTTGGGATAAGCATGTGCTTGGAAACCAGTGGTATAAAATCCCTTCTCAGTGATTTCAGAGAAGAGATACATGCACTGAATTCCTGAGAGCTTCAACTGTACAACTTCCTGGCAGTTACACAACTCCCAAGGAGACTGCAGGCACCCTGGGACCAAGAGACCCCCAGCTAGGGACAGGAGCACCAACACATTTTCCTGTTTATTCCCCTTTCCTGAACTGCCCCACCTCAGAGATTGCTTTGGGAAGGAAAGGATTAAGGATGTTTTGATCAGACTTGCCTTGTTAACAGAAAGGATAAGCTCTCCATGACATTTGATGTTTCGAATTCACACAACAGAAATTTATTAATATTTCTTGGGGGGGGAGAGGGGATGGAATTTGTCTGGGAGGGATGCACAGTGCCTGGGCAGGGATGGGGAGGGGTTTTGCAAGAAACAGAAGGCTTCCCTAGCCCTGGAGAAGCTATTCGCCACTCAGGGGCCAACACTTTCAGATTTTTGCAGAGATTGATGTTTTCAACATGCAGAAACACTCCGAGGGGAAAATATTTTGCATGTGCTCAGCATCCAAGATTTCTCCATTTTACTTGCAGAACAGACTGATTCACTGTGCTCATTCATTGCTTTTGGGCAGGATGGGCCAGAAGGCAAAATTTGGGTCTGGATTTCAATTGCTCCCAAAGTGCCGTCACATGAGGACTCGGACTGCTGTGCAGCTAGTAGCCAGCTGTGAATTAACACTCCTCTGACATTGGGGCAGACTAAGCTTCTACAGGAAAAAATGATCCTATACCTTAAACCATGTGGCATGCTGCTCCAGAGAGCCCGGTAATGAAGGAGGACGGTATTAACATTCCAATCAAAACATCCAGGAGGAGGAAAAGGAGAACTGGTACTTCCAGTGTCAACTCCAATTAGAAGGAAATAGAAGCCACAGATGAGAAATAGGAAGCATCTGTATGTGAAAGCATATTTAGCTTTGAAGCTGGTGTGGGAATATTGGCTTAGTCCTCACTTTCCCCAAGTGTTATGTCATCTCATGTGTAATGTTGACACTTACAAGGATTACTTATTAAATAATTCCTTTACAAACAACAGGGAATAATTCTGGCCTTTGATATAGACAGATTATGATCTCAGATGCTACTACAAAGATCTTATATTCATCTTAACAGACCGAGCACATTAAGGATCAGGGAAGAAAACACATGAGTGTGGAAAATGGAAACTAACCCAAAGAACAGGAAAATCAGAAAAAACACGCTGAGCCACAGATTTGAAGTACCTGAGAAAGGGAAATTATTAAGAGATTAAATCAGTCTGCACCAGCCTTCAATTAAGTAAAAATTGTGTTCCATGCCAATCTGGGCAAAAGGCCTTCATTCTCTATTCCCCACACACAACTTTTTTCTTTCTCTTCCCCCCCCCCTTTAATTTTTTTTCCCCAAAACAGTTTCACATTTTGGGACTGCAAATGGAAAATAAGGGGGTTAAGAATAGCCTGCAGACATCTAATTAACCTGACACTGCCCTCCGGTCAGGCACAGGCAGCTCCCAATTACCTGCAGGAGCATTATCCAGGTTGTGGATGAAGCCTGGCATGATGCAGAGACTCCGAGGCCAGCTCTGTATAGGTGCAATACTGCACGTACACTGCTATCCTGCTCCTCCTAGTCCTGGAGCAGTTCAGCCTGTTTCACACAGCACAGAGCCTAAGTTAATAAGCTCTGCCAAGCCTGAAGCAGCTCTCTGAGGAGCTGGCCTGGATATCACTGCATGCTGCAGAACCATGAGCACAGCACATCAGCACCCATCATCACCTCAGGCTCCAAAATGCTGTAAGCAGACTGAGGGACCAGAGCAGTGACCTCCCTGAGGTTGTTTGTCCCAGGAGGGCTCATCATTCAGGCACAAGGATGGAGAAGCACAAGACCACCGAGCTTGGACCATCTCACCTCACCCAGGGTGCTGTGTCCATCTGCATATTGCAGAGTACCCAGCAACTTCCCCACCATCTGGGGTGTCCACAACAAAAATGAAATAGCTACAGATGCTGAGCTGGCCATTACCTGTGCCCCAAGTGCTTTGTGCCACAGTCTGTATTATAACTGAGTGTCAGAAATCATACCTGTGCTGATGGAGAGTTTGAATTCAATACCCGCATCAGGCCTGAAGCAGAGCTGCATGGCTGTGTCTGGAGAACGTGGACCCATTATCACAGTCCAGGCAGGCTCTGCTTTGTGGAGAGGCAGCAAAACTCCATCACATTTTACAGCAAGCTTCAATATCTTTCTGCCTGAAGTCCTGAATGGGCAGATGCAAGGGGTCAAATGATTCCCTCCTGTTACAGTTTCCCTGAACGCAAGGTGCACTGTACTCGGGGTCACTTTGGCACCAAGCTTTTTTAAAATGAATCCTTTCACTAGGACATTCAGTCAAACTGTCCCCATCTGAGCATCTGCTATAACATGGATGTGGGGGGATGACTCCTTTAGAAATAAGCTGAATCAAAAAAAAAGAAAGCATTAATTTAATTTGTTTTCTCAAACTGCAAACCCTTGTACGTGCTTGAAGCAAATGAGGCATTAAAGCTGAGAAAATGCATTGAGGCCCTTCAGCAGCACTTCCTTCGGAGGAATGAGAATGGGAAAGGCCCTTTTCATACTGTCCCATTGTCCCAGCCACCCACTAGGTGTTCGGCCCTGGAGCTCCAACTAGCAGCACAGTATGGGGTTAGCCAAGGCAATGAGCGACAAACAATTTAAACTTTTCCATAAATCTGAAAAACAAAGAGGCTTTTTGTCACGGCACTGAAAAGAGTAAACGAGCAGAGCCTCCATCCCCAGAGCCCACTGCACCAGGGTGATCACAGCAATCAAGCTGATGGTCTGACAGCAGACCTGCAGCAGGCAGCCCTGTTCTTACAGCAAAGAGAAATCGCTCAAGAAATTCTTCCCAGTTGCCTGCTACAAAAGGGGAGGGCCTTTCCCCTGAGCCCCAGGATCCTTCCTGCTGGAAGAAGTGTGGTGCCGATTCTCCTGATACTCATACCATCAAGAGGAATAGCTCCCTCAAACCCTAAGGGTCACAGCAACATGACAGAGGCACAATAAGGCCCACTATTAGCCTCTTCCTGAGAATCTCATGCTCTTTAATAAATCAAGCTAGAAACACCTTATTTTTCAAAGCAGCAAGTGGAAAAGCAAAGCGAGAATAACTTTTTTCCAACCTAGAATGGCACAGGGAAGAGAATAAAGACTGAAATGACTGAAAGCCTGCAGAACATTTTATAAAACAGTTATTTTTCCCCCCAACAATGGTACTCTGTCCCTGACATGAATCAAAAATGTCACAAGGCAGTTTGGTGAGGCCGCATGTGAATGCTGGGTATTGAGCTGCAGCAGCTGCAGGCAGACTTTGTGGTTAACCCTGTGAGACTTTCACTGCTACAGCTGGCTTCGATTCTGTCACCACGTCCAAGCAGCTCCTTCCCACTGCGCTGCAGCTAAATATAATTACAGCCTTATCAGTGTCTGTGTTTCATTCCACCACAAACATCACAGGATCAGTTCAATGGTAAAGATGTCAAACTAAGACATATATGTATTACATACAAGCCTCCTTTCTTTTAAGATCTTAAGTTTGCACTTCATACGCTTTAAAAATCTAACAGCCCAAAGTGACCCAAACTTAGACCTGTGCTTATTCAGGAAGCATCAGTTCACTTTGCAAAATCTCGAAGAGGAGAATTAATTACCTTTGCCTAAGAAACATCTCTCCATCACTTTGAAGCCTTCTCTCCAATACCAGTACTAAGAGGTCTGTTGCCATTCCTTTACAACCCACAGCGCTCAGACAAGCTACCCACTTGCATTTTTACATCCATGGTATCCAGCTCTGCAAGAGGACACTCTCCCTAAAACTTTCAGCATAAATGTTGCTCTCTGCTTCTGCAATACCAACAGAGTCCAACAAGGCAGTAAAGTTAGGTTAGTGAAAAGCAAACATTTTACATCTCGAGCATCGTGAAAACTTCTGCAGTTCCTCAAGCTGTTGTTGGAAGCCTACAATGTTTTCAGCTTCCTTGCTTTTCCAAGTCTCTTCTTTGCAATATGCCTTCCCCACACAAAAAGAGGTAAGGAAGGCAGAGCTGAAGAAGAGGTGCGCAGTTTAAGTAACACCAGCCTGTGTTTGTACGAAAAGTTTCAGTTTAAAAATAAATCTTTTAAAAATTACTTTTTAGCAATGTGTAACCAGCTTCAACCACCATATCTTTCCCAAGGCAGCATTTTAAACAGAGGTCTTGACTAGCATCCTTAAACAGGTTCAGAATTGCTCTACTGACTCTGAAGTAAACTCCTCATGGAAAAATATGGAATTGGTTTTCAAGTCTAATCAAAGCAGTTTAGCTTAGTTCAGTAAGTTTCATGTACTTCTATGCACCAGTGCAAGCCCTTGCATATTGATTTGTTTCATTACAGAGGTACAGGCTACCACAAAGGTACTAGGCTCCTGGGGGGACTGGGAGAAAAAAGAAACCTGAAAATCTTGCCTTTCATCGGTGGATTTATACACACACAGGGATTTACTCATTGGGTCAAGCTTTATGCACTTGCATCAGCATAAGCCCACAGCTAGGTTAGCTAAGTGGAAGATCTGTTCACTACTACAGAAGTGGTTTCAAACAAGGACCCTCTCATCCTCCACCTGTGGTATCTGCAGGAATTCCTCCTGGGGTCCCACTTTCTGGTTGTGTAATTTTTTCCTTACAGGAGAGGCCTGGCCTTCCGTAGACAAAAAGCTGCAGTCCTTTCTGCCACTGCATCATGCTCTCCCAGCTGTATCACCCTCTGACACCTTCCCCTCCATCAGACCCCCTAAAGTACACACCACTTCCCTGCAAACCAGCCCTTCAGCCAAATATTGTCTTCCCAGCTCAGATATGTGATAGATATTTTTTAAAGCAAGGCACTGGAAGACACACACAAACTAAAAACTGAGGCCCTTCAGATGTAGCCTCTCAAAACATGAAGGCGTGTGAACATGCATTAGCAAATTTCAAAGGAATCAAATTGCTTGTGAGCACACATTATGTGTACAGGATAGCAGGGAAGCAAGGAAAGCTCCTGCTTCTCTCCATCATCCCAGCCTTCTCCACCTGACAGTGTTTTAGCCTGGAGCACACCTAAGGGCTACAGCACAAACTGCCCACAAGGAGAACAGCAACATGAAAAGCTTCATTGCATCATTAGGCCACAATTTGTGCTAATCCCCCAAATTCTGTGGGAGAATGTAAGCACCTAGGAAATAGCCTGCCTTTGAAGAGGCAAACTCATGGCTGGATTTACACCAACTGTCATCCTTTTCCTTTACTTAATCCCTTCTCCATCCCTGAGCCCCATTTTCTTTACACTACAGAAAAAAAATTAAGTTCCTCTTTCTCTAATTCTAATACCAGCCTGTGACAGTGAGCAGCACTGTTTTATGGCAAAGCATGCACATTTTTAATCACACAATTAGAAAAACTAATTAATATATTAGAGCCAGAAAGAGGAAGAACAAGTGGGAAAGGGACTCTGGGCTGTACACAAGTGATGAAAGTGGAACATGGTGCCAATGCAAAATGTGATCAGTTCACACCAAAGCCAGCCCATGGTACCCACCACAAGGTTCCTGCATGGAGTCTCCAAATAAAATCAAGGAGACAGGGTATAGGCAAGAGGAAGAAACCCTTGTTTCAGTGACAGGGTGAAGCTCAAGAGAGAGCTCCCCAGCAGGCACCCTGTCTCCCCCAAACCCTCACCTCTCCATCACGCGCCAGGGCACTGAGCTATGCAAAGCTTGGAGCTCAAGCGGTGAGGGCTACCAGAAGATCTGTGGTGGACATAGGTGGTCCCTTCTCTTTCTCACCACCTCTTCCCCTTCCTGATTTTGGCTTGGTGAACAACACTTCACCATACGAGAGCAGGGTTTTGTGCTGCAGGGGCTCCTGCCTTTCACATGGGCAGCAGAGCAGAGAGCCTGACTTTCTACAGTCTGCAAACCTCCAGTATCATGTGCTGATGAGGAGGAAGGGTGTTTACCTTTTACCCTGGCCAGACTTATTACACATTTAATTGTATCCAGCTGCCTAAGCACTCCTGCCCCCCCTGCTGCAGGCAGATCTTTACCCACTGCCTTTATCAGTAGGTACCACCCACCACCCTGCCTGGCCCAGGGGGCAGAGGTGGGTATCAGCAGCATCACCCCCAGCACCTCAGGTGCAGCAAAGAAAACATCTGTAATTGCCCAACAGCTTTGTCCCTCTTCCTGAGATTATCAGTACACCTGAAACTGATCAGCCAAGCAAGGGAAAGATCCTAGGAGTGCAAAGCGAACAGGCGACAGCTGAACACTACAGTCCCGTACAGGTATTGGCATCAACTCACACTTCCTCCCAGGGCAGAAGCTGTCATAGTAGTTACTAAGCCTCCTTAGTTGGAAGTATACCATACTTGTATTGCTACCCCGTCAGCATAATTTACACCTGGACTTACACCAAAAAGCTGTTGAAATAAATTATCAGCATTTCCCTAGGTCTCCTCTTTCCTTAGGCAAAAGTCTCTGAGTGAGGGCCTATGTATAATTTTTCAATATTGATTTGCCATGTGAAATCAACGGGGCAGCTCACACAGGTCAAGGCAAAGCACTCACAGTCCTGAAACTTCAGCTATGCAACATTGGCAGATGAACTGGAAACAAGCACTATCATTTTGAAAGTGTGCTTTACACTCACACCCTCCACAAGGACAGGAGATGCCTATCACATTATACAACCAAATTACCTTAATAGTAGTAGATGCAGAGAGACTTGGATGTTCTGTAGAAAATTCTACAGCTTTGCTGTAACAGGTGTGCGGTATGCAGATTTTAAAAAGACTGTGAAATTGATGTTTCCAAATTTAAGATGTTTGGACACTTATTTACCAGATTGCACAGGCAGGCATGCCCGATTTTAAAATCACTTTTCTACTGTAACATACACTTTAAAAGAGCTCAAGTCTCATCACACAAGCCCCTCATAAAAAATCATCTTAGTCAACCGTACACTGCCCATAACAAGGCTACATTTCTCTGTAGCTTTACTTAAAACAAGAGCACTGAAGAGAGGATCAGCATGTGACAGAGCTGTGCCAAACCTCTGACAATTTCTACATCTCAGATTTTGTTTAATCATTTTTAAACAAGATTTTAGTCACCACAACATTTTAACCCTGTTTGACGCTGTAGCTGAGGAACAACACAGCTTTATTCTAACCTCTTGTGAGATTTCCCACATTTTGCAAGCTCTGACTAAAAACAAGTTATGGGACTCTGAGACAGCCTAAACAAATCACGCTGCAAAAGTTTTCTGCTACAAGTTTTGGGGATAATATATTGGTTAATCACATGCAGGGACTATGCCTGAGAAGCAAGTCCATCAACAGCTATCGAAAGGGAAGAAGAAAAAGAAGTTGCACAAACTCACAAATCCACCAGTGCAGCTCAGCAGTATCTGCAGAGATACCGACACCGGTAAAGACGCACCTTTGCATCTACTTGCTTCAGTTCTTTCCATGTACTTCTGGAGAAAAAGTAGCATGACCCACACTCAGATCTCAGCTGCTATAGAGCATTCCTGCTTAGCTAGTAGTAGACAAACATCAAACAGGGAAATCTTAACGCAAAGAGCCATAACTGTAGGCTTTTGGGGGGAAAACTTATGATTTGTTCTGTGGCTGCCAAGTGCCTAGCGAGACTGTGATTGGTAGCCAAGCCTCCTAGACATCACTGCAAGATAGATAAGTAGCAATTAAGAAAGGCAGAATCCCACTGAAATCAAGTTCTGTTACTGAAGCAACAGAAGAAAAATCAACAAATCTCCATTTCAGTGGTTTTGGGGTTTCACAGGAAGGATTTCCCTAAGACTTGCTGTATTATTTCTCTTTCACTTAAACTTACCAAATTCTAGCACAGTATAGCCAAGAAAAATACCTGCATGTGAAGAAAGTCAACAAAGAAAAGTTTCCTTGTTTAAATGAAGCTTGGAAAGGCAGGAGAGGGCAAGAAAACTCTGTTTCTTGCTACTCCAGATCAAAGCATACATTTGCTTTCTGCCAGCAGTCACACCTTTTTGGACCACCTTACCCCAGATCTCTGCTCCCTTTTCTAAAGCATCGCTCACTTCAGTGACTTGGAAAAAAACAAGGGAGAGAAGGGAAGTTGCAGGGAAAGACTTATTTCATTGCAGGGCTCGCACCCCACCACCCCAGTTGCATAGAACCCTGGCACAAGCTCTGCCAGTTCAGCCTCAGTCCTGCCCCATAACTGGTACCTTACCCACCACTCGGCTTCTTGCAGAGGAGGGACCTCATAGTCAAGGGGCTCCTGAAGAAACATAGCTAGCCCTGCAGCTCCAGCACACCTCCCAGCTTGGAGATCTACACTTAATCATTTTTATTGCAGTTAACTGATAACTGAATGAGCAACAAAGAGCGAGAGCTCAGATATGTTGTTACATCTCTCCTACCTCCTGGCCACCGTTGAGAGATTTTGTTTCTCATTAGGACAAGCACATCCTGCCATCCATCCTCTGCCCTGCACAGGGCTGATTTAAAGGAAAAGATGAGCAATGCCCAGCCTGAAATCCTGCTGGTACTCAGCTCCAGGCTGTTTGGCTACAGTCTTTTTAAGCCCCTTCCCCAAAGGCCATTGTGTTTATGGTGGTGGCCTGGCTGCCCAGTGTGCCCCTCTGACAGCCGCCACACATTTCCCACTCATTGTCCCATCGCCATTGTCCAGTTTCTCCCTCTGCAGCACTGCCACAACAGCACTTTTCATCCCTGAAATGCACCGCACAAATGGGGAGCACAAGTCAAACAAAAGCTACAGCCGCTCTGTTTACTGTGGAGAAAGATCAATGAGCTTCAGTGAAAGGCCAGGAAGCTGATGTTCTCACTGTAACTTGTTGGTAAAACAGTGAATAGTGCTATCAAGGCTGACAAAGGCTCATTTTTTCCCCTCCTGGTTTTCTTTTTTAATGAAGAACCCAATGGAGAGTGTTATCATGTAGTTATCAGCAGGCCATGAAATGGGGAACATCAGCAAGTTCATTCAACTCTTTCTTTTGCTCCAAGTTAAACAGGATCATCAAAGTGCACAAAAGAAAAACTCACACAAAGAGGAACTGTTAGGATTTAGGGAAAAAAAAAAACAAACAAAAACAAAACAACCAATCAAACAACAAACCAGGAGCAAAAATCGAAGACCACGTTTATTCAGCACCTTTGCCGTGTCAGGGGGCATAATAGAGCATCTCAATGGATTGGCAAAGGAAGAGCATGGCCAGCCTACAGAAACAGCTAACCTCTCCTTGCATCCCAGCAAGGCCACTGCTGTGACAAACCAGGCCTTAGGTCCCTATTTGAAGCACCACACCTAGTGTTTACATGATTAGGCCCTTCTTCAGGAACATTTGGAGCACACTGGGATGCTCTAGGCATCATCTATATCTTGGCATTTACTACTGGGCACCATAAAAAGGGAGCTGTGCTGTGGTGGAAATACCACTGAACTCAAGCCTACTCATAAATAAGGAGTGTGTTGTCCTTCCAAAGACATACCCTCCCCTTCTATTACCAAGGGGTATTCCACAGGATGAAGCAAGATAGAATCATAGAATAGTTAGGGTTGGAAAGGACCTCAAGATCATCTACTTCCAACCCCCCTGCCATGGGCAAGGACACCTTGCACTAAACCATGTCACCCAAGGCTCTGTCCAACCCAGCCTTGAGCACCACCAGGGATGGAGCATTCACAACTTCCCTGGGCAACCGATTCCAGTGCCTCACCACCCTAACAGGAAAGAATTTCTTCCTTACATCCAATCTAAACTTCTCCTGTTTAAGACTTAACCCGTTACCCCTTGTCCTATCACTACAGTCCCTGATGAAGAGTCCCTCCCCAGCATCCTTATAGGCCCCCTTCAGGTACTGGAAGGCTGCTATGAGGTCCCCACGCAGCCTTCTCTTCTCCAGGCTGAACAGCCCCAACTTTCTCAGCCTGTCTTCATACAGGAGGTGCTCCAGCCCCCTGATCATCCTCATGGCCCTCATGGACTTGCTCCAACAGTTCCATGTCCTTTTTATGTTGAGGACACCAGAACTGCACACAATACTCCAGGTGAGGTCTCACGAGAGCACAGTAGAGGGGCAAAATTTTGCAGCTATTCATGGAGGTGTTCTTAAACCTCTGGATATTTTAAAAGTGTGACAATATGACAGAAAGGCTCCTGCTGGAAAAGGGTCAATGTGTGTATAAACATCATATTCTCCATCACCTTCAAGTTGTGTATCTGTCATACAGCCTACATGCATGCATTTGGCTTGTGCATTAAAAGTACACCCGAATATTTAAGTATACCCCACACACTGTGCACACAATATGCATCACATATATGCTTAGATCTGCAATACTGGTAAAGAATTATAATGCTGTCATACAACTAATGCCAAGTGTTTTGAAAACATGAGAAGTGAAAATCTTTTTGCCCCCCCAGGACTCCTTCACAATGTCTTACATATAGAATTCCAGGCTCCAAATTCAAAGTGAAGCTTAGCAGAGGGGAAATTGCAATTTTTCTTGAAGGCTCAAAGGAAAATTCAGGATTATATGAAAGACATGAGGTTAGTTATTAGCAATGTTGTTCTTCAAAGGAGTATGGAAACTGAGAAGACTGATGTCATGGGAAACCCAAGCAATTGGTGAAAATGTTTTTAAAGGTTAACCCTTCTACTGGTTCTGAAGAAGTGTAGAGACTTGGTAAGATTTCCTGCTTGCTCTGTGCCAGAAGTATGATTCCTTAGGCTTATCACTTCCAGTGAGCCTGTTTTCCTACTTAAAGTTTCTCAGCCCCATTTTATTCATTGATATAAAGCTGCTACCTGCAGCATTATAAACACAACAACATATCAGCAAGAGCAGTCCTTCCCAATTAGCACATACTGGCTACTGCAAAGCCACCAAGAGTCTTCCAGTCCACATTGACCTCCTAGGGGCCCAAATAGCCAGAGTGGCAGACGTGCATGGGTATGGTCACTATTGTTTGCTCCATGCAAGCACCATTTGCTCAAGCTACTGGCATGAAGCTAAATTAAACCAGAAGCATGTGAGTATTGCACTGTTTGGGCCTAACATCAGCATGCTTGAAAAGCAGATGGGACAAATGCTGGTCTTGCATCTGCCCTCCACCTCGTTAGTCTCTGATGTTGCCTGCAGCCCACTGGTCTTGCCTAAGACGTACATGGATGGAGGGATGCAAAGGCAGGTTTGAAGCAACCTTGCCCACATTCAGATTCGCCCACCTCTGCCTCCTATGTCCTCTGCCTCAGACCTCGACTGAGCCAAAACAAAGGTAAAAGCATGCTGCTTTGACAGGATCCGTGGCATAACTCCATGCACACAGGCAGCCAGAACATGGTCCTCTTTCTGTTCCTTCTCTTAATGAAAATTGACAGGCCAGTGCTTCTATTATGGTGGCTTGCAGCAGAAATGGAGAACATGTAGCCGTGACTCACTCCAAATAAAACACACACAATCCTTTAACTTAATAAAAACATTGCTTCTGCTAGTCATTACTTTAAATTTCTGTAAATTCTTTGGTACGGTCCTAGCTATACACACTTCAGGGTTTTTACTGATCACACAAAACAAAATCATCATCTTCCAGGAATCGCTGAGATGCATTTTGTATCTATATACAGATAGTATCAAAAACAGACATCCCTTAGCGTCTCTGAATGTGTGTGCTCCTTCCAGAATAATGGTTTACATGATAAGGTATTCAGCAACAGTAATTACACTTTAAGTGTATAACCTGCCTTAATCCAACTGAACTTTCAGCTTTCTTTTGGAGGTATAACAGTTGAATTGATCTTTTATACAGAGGGACAAATTTAATTTTCCAGCTCCAATTTGGAAAAGAACACCTATTCAAGACAGGACTTAAGCTTCACGGAAGTCAATGGGACCTAAACACATGTTTACAATTAATCATGTGCTTAAGTGGTGGTCTGAACTGGGGTAAATAAATGTGAAGTCAGTAGGTCTGCTTGCATAAGAAAGAATTGCCAGTCTGGGAGAGATTTACAGAATTTGGCTATAAGAGGAAGAGGATTAGTAACAAATGTGTCATTCCTGAAAGTAATTTACTTGAAGAAAGCCATGGCAGAGCTGTTTAAAATATGCACTCAGATTAATAAGAAGGACAGACTTAGAACATAATTATCAACCAAGGACAACTGTAAATTTGTAATAATATATCAGAATCATCAACTGACTTTCAAATGAGATCTACAGAACCGAACATCCTGCTCAGATTTAATGAGTTCCAGCTTGTTTCAGGGCTAGGTTGGGACTTCACACAGAAAACTGAGTAAGTAGTAGTGCAGGCCAGAGAAGTAATTGTGGCTGCGAAAAATGAAACCAAAGAGCACATGTCGGAGCTCCAAACTCTCCAAATTTCTTTTTGCCATAGCAGCATATGATAAAATATGAGAACCCATCAACAGTTTAAGAGGTTTAAGCTCCCAAATATCATTGGCTGATAAGGGCCCTGTAGATTGTCAGGAGTTTCTCTTGGTACTACTGAGATAACAGTGAGGATAAATCCCCGTATTTGCCATATTTAAATAAACATTATGATTTCCAGGCAAGTTTATCATGTACATCACCTATCGTCCTTCTTCCCAGGCTTGCTCAGTATTACTGACACATGAATAGCTGGTACATCTACATTTGATGACCTTTGCACACTCCCCTGTTACACAGAAGATGAAAAGGAATCATCTCCAGACGTCACCCCAGCTCTGTGAGATCAATGAAAAGTTTAACAAGTAAGAACACTTAGAACAAAAAACTTAGGTTTAGGTTTTTTTTTTTTTTTTTAAATCAGTGCTCCTGCTGCACTTTTACTGCATTATGGTCATGGTTTGCTATGGAAAGTGACCCTCCAAGCTGGATTGACAGCTGTTTTTTCAGCGCTAGAAGCTAAAAAGCCAAATCAACAATTTGAAGAGCACAGAGGCAACTGCAGCCCTTGGAAGTAATGAAGGGCTTCAGCAGCTCCAGTTGAGCTCACCCCAGGGCAGCCACATCTCACTGCAACCATGCCAGAAGGCTGCAAGTCCCTGCAGGACCTTGAGGCAGCAGTGGGAGCCATCACCTCCAGACATCTCCCTCCTCCTTACCAGCAACAAGAGCAGCAGAAACAGCAACCTGGGCATCTGTGAAGGCTTTTTCCTTTGCAACAGATAACGCTAGTGTCCTTGCGCTCACAGGGCATGCAATTATTCTAAGGCTTTACCAGTAATAACCCAGCTCCAGAGGCTGCACCAGCTCTGGAAGTTACTAATTAATACACCACAGCTGCTCTGCCTTCTTCCACAGCACCTAGATGTGGTGAACTTGTGGGTTGTCAGGCTAAGGAGTGCAGGGCTCTGAGGCATGAGAAGGAATATGCCATTTCCTCAGATTTTCCTCTCCTAAACTCCAGGTACAATTCTCCAGGGAATCAATACATTAAAAAAGTGATCCTTCAGATGGATGCCAAGTGCCTATGTACATAAGGCATAGCATGCACATGAGCAGGGATGGCATAACAGCTACTGAAGTAATTTGCATGCTTCAGAGCCCTGGTAGGGCTGCTGCTACATTCAGACATAGTCATGTACCTCTGAGCTCCCAGGCTAAGCTGCAGCATGGTGTCCTTCCTAGAACCCTCTCAAACACACCCAAGAGGCAGGCTCTGTGCCTGAAGACCTTTCCACAGGATGGGGACTGCCCCACTGCCAGGAAAAGTGCCAACCCCCCAGTTCCTTTAACAAGCTACCCCCAAGAATTTAGACCTTACACACAGCTGGCCTCAGAGACACCAGAAAACTGATGCAAGCAACACTTTTGACTTCTAGCAGAAATACTTCTGTCTAAACAGCAAAAAAATACCAACATCTACTTACCTGCTGCCATTCCTTCAAGACCCTGAGACATCTCCGAAACTAACAACAATCCTCCACAGGTTAGAAACCTTTACCTCCACTACACATAACCAAGCCTCATGCTAAACCACTCAGTACAACTCCAAACCCCCTTTCCTGAAACAAGCCCTTGAAGGGCCTCTTTTAAAATATCACAGCCTCTGTTTCAGCTGACCCACCTGATTACCATTAATAGGTGATCAACATCTCAGTCACATCACCTGTTCCTTAATTACCACCAGCTCAAGCTGGGAAAACAAGTTCGGAGGCCAATCCTTTGCCCAAGCATGCTCTGCCCCAGTGTATGATCGTCCAAATGTCATTACCACTACTGTGGACTCTGGGCCAGGTGCAGGAATTTCTTTTGCTGCTTGCTATGGAATTTAGATTAGCACAGAGGCAAAAAACAGAGAGAGAAGGCAAAGAAGGCCTATGCTTAACCCGGGATTTGTAATATGACATGGATACACCCAGTTCATGCATCCCAGGGCAATTCCCCAATTGGCCACACCATGTTCAGGACAGAGCAGAAGTCTGCTAAGGAGGGTCTAGATATACCCTCCCATTTTAGAAAGTCTTTGCTGTGCTGCAGGTGGCAGAGAGCAGTATAAGCCCCTCAGTTTCAGAGCTGATCCCCACATCGGTGTCAGGGGCTGGCAGCTTGCTCACTGAGCACAGAATTGGATGTGGGATGTGGGTGACAGAGCTGGTCTCTGCCTGATTTCTGCATTACCAGTCTGACCCATGTTCTGTGATCAGCATCAGGCAGCCATCACAGAGGAGCATAAGCTCCACAGCTTCTGGCTGGCTTTGGATGCACCAGATGCAGCTGGTCAGCAGGCTGATCAGCAGTATTTGGCACATGGGCTCCCAAAGCCAGAGAGAAACCACAGTGCAATGCTGGGAATATATGAGTTGTCAGCACCGCAGCAGGAGAGCAAGAGACAGGGATGAATGGAGGCCACTGAGACGCTTAAATCTGTGTCTGCACACACAACGCCTGCCAGAGGACAGAGTGATATGGACAAGGAGGCTGGGGCATGAGGGTTTGGGCAGCTTGGCCAAGGACATGAGATGGCACGGTCAGGTACCTTAAGAAGGGCCCAGGATTAGCATGATGGAAGGGACATAGCTTCCTGTGTTTAAGTCCCCTCTCCCTGTCCCTACACAAAACAGCCCCTGTGGATGTACTGTGCCTTTTCTCAGCTTGTTCTCTCTCATCCTTATTGTAAGACAGGGCCCCAGCTTCCAACATGCAGTACCTCTGCTCAGCAGGTCTCATGCCCTCAGTCACCTGCTGCCTTGCAGAACCCTCCATGCCAGAATGCCGCACTTAGCGTGTCCTGCTGCTGCAGAAGCTGCTGCTGTTAGTGCTATCTGTCACCCAGCACAAGCAGCAAGTGGCAGTGTGCTCACAGCAAGCACAAAGCGAAACAAAACAGGGCTGGAGTGGCAGAGCAAGCACCTCTGGGAAGCAGACCCCTTGGTCATTGCAATGCGCAGCCTGGCTACAGCATGGTTTGGAAGCAGCAAAAGACATGCCAGCATCAAAGGGGCACTCAGCAGCCCAGGGCAGCTTCTTGCAACCATTATTCTCATTATTCTTTCCTTTTTTTCCCTTTATTTCCTTTTCTTTAGGAAACAGACTTCATGACACATTGCACCAAGTATTTTGCTCATCTCATTCACCTCCCAGCCAACAAACTTGGGGTGTTCTGCTGGCACTAAGAAACTGCCTCCCACGAGCCCACATGCATGGCATGTGGCTCCCCACACCCTCTGCAACTCGTCAGACCAAAACATTGCTCCTCCTTCATCTCAAACATATGCATGCACACACACGTATATGCAGAGCAACAAGATACGCTCCTTCTGGCTGTTGGATGCCCTAAGGAGGTACATTCAGGTGACCATCAGTCCAGCAGGCCAGGCAGGAGCCAAGTTACTCCTTGTATGATTTGATGTCTCTCAGATCTCCCCTGGTTAATATGCCTTCGCATCTTCTTAATAGAAATGCATCCCACAAACTGGCCTGCTTTCTGTTATTTCACTGTTATGCACAATAAATTAATTGTGTTACAGAGCTCTTCTGTACCCAAAATCTACCTGGGGGTTCTCCTCTAGGTGCACGATAGCAACCTGTTTTATGTGGCAACAGCTAAGGAGGGAGAGCCTTGGGAGGGAGGTTGCTGTCTCCTCTGTAGCATCATTTTGGATGCTGGGGTCCTTCTCTGCAGAGGATGGATGTGGCACTATAGCACTTTTTTCTACACAGGGAATGCGGATCATCCATTAATGGCAGAGCAGGGAACTCCTTGTCATGGGACACTGTGGGCAGTGGGGGTTTCATGGGTTCAAAAGGCAACCAGGGAAATTCATAGCAAAGACATGCATGGAGGACTAATGCCTATGATGACTTTGATCCTTTGATCCTCAGGCACTCCCTGAGACACAAATTGCTGGGACTGGATGAAAGCCATGCACAAGTGACATTGTCTGCTTGCCAAGTCCTCCTGCTGCATCCATGCTGTCCGTGCAGACACTGGACACTGAGCTAGGTGGACCACTGCTCCCAGTGAGGAAGAAGGGAGTGGGCCCAGCATTTTCCCAGTCTGTTCTTGTTCCAGAGAGGTGTCTTATCTCCTGGGGTCCCAGGAAGCAGGGGAGATTCACAATCCTGCCAGAGGACCAGTCCTGCCAGCATGAGACAGGGAGAGCATGCCCCTGCACATGTGTTGCTGCTGCACCATGCCACTGGCTCCCCTGGGGCAGCCAGGGATGTGGCACTGGGACCCTGCAGCCTGCTGGCAGGAGGATAATGTGGATGTGTAACACTAATGACTGGCTAGGGCAATTTATCAATGCCCTTTTGTGGCAGCTCATGCCCTGTGAAGACAAAAGAGACTCAAAGCATTAGATCACGAAATTTAGGGCCTGACCTGAACTTTGAAATAAAGCTTCATCTGAGAGAGAAAAGGGAATGACAGAACCATGTGTGTGCACATGTGTGTGTGATCCAGGCAACCTCCCTTTGTTTCGGTCCACTGCTCTCACAGGGCATCTCACTGCCCAGCAGGATTAGGCACATCTGGGGGCTTCAGGATTTCCACCAGCCGTTGGGATGTTTCATGAAGCAGAGTCAGCCAAATACAAGACACAGCCCAGGGCTGCTGGCACAGTCCCTCCCCTGCTGACACAGGGGCTGGCAAGCAGAGAGTCTGGAGATGGAAAGGACCATGGAGAACAGACCTGTCAGATAGCTTTCTCTTGAGTCACTGCTGAGCACATTTTACACTGCAGCATCTGGAAAGAGCTCATGTGGCACATACAAGCTATGCTACAGATGTATAGCACAGTATTCTGGCCTGCCAGTAGGCACAGTGCCAGTGTTTTGCCATATTTATATATTTAAGTTTGGCTAGTTATTGCGTTGCCTGTCCCACTTCTGGATGGGATCCTCCTCCAAGTCCTTTGCAGTAACCCTGGAAGGCAGGAAATGGCATGTTCCCACACTGGAGACTGGCCATGGCATCACACCAACAACTGATAGGAAACACTCCCCACAGCTGCACCAGCAGCTCCACCCTGCCAGCACACACAGACCAGCCCACTCAGTGCTCATCGGGACAAGAAGGAGCCTTCCCGTTGCACACTCACCCCAGCCAGACCAGAGGGACCTGGCTGCATTTCATGCAGATGTGCAATTCCTACACTGTGGAGGAAAGCGAACTGTGAGCTGGATGGCCCAGGAACATCAGCAGCATGAGCAAAGGCTCCTACGTCCCCAGGGGAAAAGGCACAGAGGTAGCAAGCACCATTTATCATTCAACTTGTGCTGAAAGACCCTGTATCCTCCCTGAGGAGCAAGAGCAGAGGCAGCACAAGACGCATCAGGGAAGAGGTCTACAGGGGTGATGGAAATAGCCTGAAGAGACTTTCAATTGTGAGGTTATTGTTCTGAATCTGGCCCAGTCCTGACTTATACAACACCTATTTCATGGCCATAAGTTGATCGTTAGGTTTCTTAGGTAGCAGCTGTTCACATCATTAAAGATATCACTGGCAACCCTGGCCATCTTATCAGAGACACTGAGGATTTAATTGGAAAGGACACCATAAATATTCTTCTGTTAGTCTAGATGATCTGCCTCGACCAGGCCTAAGGCATATTGATGGAAAAGCTGCTGCTACTCTGCCCCAGATCCAGTGAGTTTAGTCACCGGAGTGATGAGAGCAATGCATCAGTGATCAGTTTCTGGGAAATATTTGTTTAAATGGTAAAGGATCCCTAGAAAGCAAAGAGCAAACTTCTGCTGAACTGCGAGCAGCTTGATTTATCTCACTATTTAGAAAACAGTGTATTTAAGAAAAAACTAGCAGATCAGAGCTGGTACGTGTACACATTGGGAGTGAGGGCTTCCAGCAGCAAATTCTTGCTACAGAGGAGGACACAGCTAGTGCTTTTTGTTATAATTATGCAGGACAGTTTTTCCGCAGCCGCTTTCCTAGCAATGCTGGAAAGTACTCCTCAAAGGAGACTTGCTATGGTAACAGTGGGAGTTAATATGTTTTTTTTCACTAGAGGTGCACATGAAGTAAGGTTTTATCTTCAGGGGTGTCTCTCCATTTCTATCTGATGTTTCAGCCTTCACTCTTGGAAGAGAAACTGAAAATAAAGATTTGGGGGGGTAGTTGTGTAAGTAATTTCTAGGGTTCACCTCTCCTCTCCCCCCATCTACCAGACAGAAATTATCACGTTAATCCCTGTGATAACGAAATGGCAAATCACCTCTGAGTCCTGGGAAAGTGTCTAGTAAGGAAGTAGCTAGGATTTACTTCAGAGAATGAACCTATAGATTAATAAAATTTACATGCTTTATAGCCATAAGTGAGCCTGGACCAAACAGGCACTCAGTGCTTGCAACTGTATGAGTTCACCTGTCAGAATCTGACCATAAATACCACAGCTATACCAGAAATTTTGCTCTACCAGAAGCTGTTCATCTTTACCCAGAATTCCAGAAAAAGTTATCCTGCAGTTCTGTCCTACTTCCATCCCATTTCATTACTCTTTTCCTATACAGGTATATTTCAATTATATATATATATATATTATCATGAAGGATATGTATATAGTCTACCTATATTACACCATGTATATATTTAGTATCCATATTCACATACTATATTTAAATGTTGGTTTCTTAGGAAATGTATCATAGAAATACACTACATTCCTTTGCTGCTTCAGTCGTGAGTACCCTGAACCGCAGCTGTAGAAATAAGAGGAATAAAAGTCCATTTTATGATGTGTCATCACTTAGTTTTACCATTTACCCACTAACTCAGTGTCAAAAGGCTCTAAGGCATTCTCAGCTGTTAGTGTGCATTCACAAAGTTCCTGCTTCACTTACGCTTGTTCTTGCCTTGAAAGATCAGATGTGTAGTGGTCAAGGATGTGATCAAGAGGGCGGGAGTTTTCACTCTGTTTTCACTCTACAAAAGTAGCCCATAGTGCCTAGGACAATGTCTAAGCCCAGAGCATGCCTTAGAAATCAGTAGAAACAATTCAGGGCCAACATGTCCATCCTTACTTAGGATGCTCCATCTGCTCGCACAGCTTCTCCAGCCACCTCCGTCCCCACACCTGGTTAACCACCTCCTTCATCAGCCTCCATCACCCCATGACACCTCCCTACTCCCAGCTTATGCTGTGCTGCAAAATATCTCCTGGGGCACCAGCACTACCAAAACCCCTCCCCTGCAAGCCTGGAAGTTAGACAGGGACAGGGCAGAAGTGCTCCTATCACACAGCATGGGCAAGGGCCACGCTGGGTGTCACATGCAGATCAGGGCCATGGCGGAAAGCTTCCCTCTCTGCTAAATTTGCACCTGCAGCCTAAGGCACAACCTGCATCACATGTGTTTATGGTTGTTCTGCACAGCAACGGTGGAAAAGGATGTCTCTGGATATTGCTTCTGACTTAGACAAATCACTTCAGCTACAGAGGCTGTCTTAGGGCTGCATTTGCCTACATGTGATATGCACATGGAAACAAGCTGAGCCTAGGTGTATGCTTTGAATATGTTCCCATGCCACAGGGACAAGCTCCAAAGGCTTCTTCAGAAAGCATTTGTCCCCAACGCTGAGTTGAGGCTAGTTATTTACTCTCCGGCCCAATCTTATCAGTATGTTCTACCTCAGGGCAATTAATGGGCACAATGCATCCTAAGGCAAGAAAACAACAAAGAAAAGGCTTTAGTCTTGCTAAAATAAGCCAGGCAAGGCCAATACCATTCCTGTGAAGGAGGAACACACGCCCTTGTGGTTTATATAAACCATTGAGACAAGCACTCTTAGGAAAATGACAACTTTGTGCCAATTCCTATTTTTCTGGGTTCTTTTCTTTTTCTTTCAGTCGTATCTTGCCTTTCCATATGAAGACTTACTGAGCTGAGCAGAGCCCAGCAGTAATTAACACACAGCATTGTGCTCTGCTTTTGAGAAGAAGGTGAGGAAACATGCTGGCTCTTACGCAGAGACCACAGAGATGAACCAAGAGTCACACTAATGAAGACAGGAAGGATGATGAGCTCAGGCTCAGGAAAGTGAATGAAAGCATCAGGCTGAAACACAGCAGCAATTTTATTCTAGCAGCTACCTTCTGAAACCAAAATTGGGAATAAAAACATGTTTATAATGAATGACATCCCCCCTGCAGCCCAGCAGCATTCATGTGGAGGGCAGATAGCAGGGCAGGATTAGGATTGAGGTAAGCAGGTGCAATGGGTAGTGAAGCCCCACAGACGTTGCTCAGGGCAAATCCCATCAAGAAAGTGCAGAGGCAGCCTGTCCCAGGTGGAGAGCTCTCCCCAAGGCAGCTTATCATCCATAAAATGTAAAAAAGAGTGAAAACAAGGGCAGTGATTTGTGCATTCAGCTCTTCATTCTGGCCAGCAATATCTTAGGGCAGTAACCAGCAACCCCAGCCATAAAATATGAGCAGACCTAGAAGGGAACTTTTCCCTTTCTGCTTTCTTCTTGGCTGAGCCACCTACTCAGAGAAATCACTTATCCCCCCCAGCTCCCCTGCTTCCAGCAAGCGACAGAACTAGCAGTTCTGCAGGCATTAAGGTCCTGATCTTGCTCTCAGCAAAGTCAAAGGCAAAATTCCCATTGTATAAAAGATCACAACTAATTTCCTGCAAGCTCAGTGAAGTTGCTCGAGCCAGCTTCCCAAAACAAGCCAATGCATTTTTAAAACCACAGCTGGGGGTTTACTGCATTATAACATGACCCCTGAGAGGGTAGAAACTGCTGCAAGGTGAGTCCTCCTAGCTATTGTTTTAGGCTGCTGACTCAGGAAGACAGGGCTGCCTTGTTTCACATCTGAAAGGACTTTTTTATTTATTTCGGGACCACACAGGCTAGAAATGGCTCAGGGTTGTTGGTTTGTGGGTGGAATGGGGGGCCTGGGAGTTTTCCTTCATCAACACGAACTGTGAGTAAACTCAGGGTTTAAGAGAAGCTGCTTTCCGGTGCTCCAGGATGTTGGGAGAACAGCAGGGCTCTTGCTGGGGCTCTCTGTTCATGCCAGTGCTGGAAACTGGGGTTCCAGGGCTGCAGGTGTAGCTGGCAGAGCACCCCTAGGGCAGCTGGGTGGTGGGAGTGACCTTCTGGAGAAGGTGGGAACAAGATCAGAGGGTGCTGTACTGGAAAATGCTGGGGACAGCCAAGCTCAAAGAGGAAGCCAGGGCTGCAGTGGGTGTAATGTGGTTCCTGTGAGCTACTAGTAAATGCCAAAGAGGAAGGGAGTTGAGTTGGGATGCTGATTAAGGCCTCCCCTGCTCCACAGAGGGTGAAGGAAGGCCTCTGACGATGCACCCCTGGTCGGCACGGGGATAGAAGGCCAGCTGCTGCTGTGGTCAAAACCATGGTGTGCCAGTGGCACAGCCTGCTCCATCCTGTCTCCAGCACACAGACCATGGGCAACTCCTATTGAGGCTATGACCGGTCAGCCTACCCCAGGCGTGATTGTGAATGTTGCTGAGGAGGCTGTTGTCTGGGTCTGTTTGACCAGTCTGAATTAGTCCTCACTTAAACACATGCAGAAATAAAATGAGCCTATCGCTTTCCTATCAGCAATTTATGGAACATTAGAGTCTGAATTGGCAAAAGTCCCACTTTGCTGAGAGCAAGATCAGGCACAGCACTTCACGTACAATTACTTTTAATTCGGCTCAGTTACCAGTGAACTATAATATCTGTGAGAATTTTTAAATGGATCATTTTGTCAGGTTTTCTCCTTACACTTTGCTCTGCCTTAGACACTTGTCACCAATTTTATTTAATTAGCACCACAATTGTATTAACACCACATTTTTTTAAATTTAATTATGCTTCTGCAGTACCCCAGCTTGTTTCGTGCAATTAGCGCTCTACTTTCATACAAATTAATCTCCCTGGAGAACCGCATCAAAAATAGAGAAAAATAAGAGACCCTGTTCAATGGAAATATCAGCATCGACTGACTATATATGTATATAGCCCTCTCATGTTGCCAAACATGCGATTTGAGGTTTGTGCCTCCTAAACACATGAAATGATCAATCAGTTTTCTCAGGAGAGAATTCAGTGATTTTGTCATGGGCTTTCTGTCCTGGATGTAGCACAAAGAGTTAACTCTGTCTTCTGCTCTATCAGGCAATTTAATCTAAAGAGGAGAGGAGGAGGACTGGTTCCTGTGTCTGGTAAACATTTGCTTTATCAGGGAATGTAAGAGTGGCTCTAACAGCCCTTTCTCACTTTAACTGAAGCCACAGAGACTTTGAGGCTGATTTAGGGTATTTAAAGCCACTGACTACTCAGTCTCTGTGATGCTTTTTCAGCGCTGAGGTTTGTTCAGTGTTTTGACTGCCCTCCACATAAACAGTGATGAACCTGAACCACTAACTCACCAGCTTGCTTATATGGCAAACAACAAAACACAGCTAATTCCTGTGGAGGAAGACAAGACGCCAAGCAGACTGACTTTTCCCGTCGTCCTTCTTTGTGCCATGGCGTCAGAAGCAAGCAAGAAGCATGGCTCAGGAAGGAGTGTTTTTCCCAGTTACTTGCTTCCAATTTTTTTGTACTGTCTTTTATATTAATTTGCCATCACCTGCAGAAATGTCTGTGGAAAGCCTATGTGAGAGCACAGGGTGAAGAGGCATGCAGTCAAGGGGCTGGTTGGTATGATTCATGTGATATCACAGCTAAGGAACACAGCAAGAGTACACAGGGGCAGTCTGCAATGCCCATGTAATGAAATGAAAAGACAGTGACCGTGATGGCATGGTGACCGCTGGTAGGTCCCATTCAGCACAATCCAAAAGCTACTTCTGTGTTTTATGAAAAATCAGAGAAACCAGACTGAGGGTAGACACTCGAGACCATCACCAAAACCACCACTAAAACCAGGACTTGGTGTGTTTTTGCATGTTTCCCCCAGCTGGGTTCACAGGAGCTGACACCCTTGCTACTGCCCTCAGAGACTATTGATCACAGCAGCAAACCTCTCCAGCCACCCCAAATGTGGCGGGGTGGCAGAGTCACGTCATCTTCAGGCATCCCTTCTCAGAGATACCCACTCCTGGGGCAACTACAGCTGCACAGTTTATTGCACCATGAATTGAGCGACTCCAGAGCAACCCAAGCAGGCTTGGCTAAAAGCCATGTGGTTTTAATCTCTTTTTCAAGAGATGGAGGAATTTGTGCCTGAAGTGTGCTCACTCATCTTGGCCCTAAAGCCACGGTGTTTTTCTGCCAGCCTTCAGACAGATGGGTCTGAGGAATCTCATATTGGGTAACTATAAGAGGCTTATCCTGCAGAATGTTGTCTGTGTCACAGAGGAAATAACTGTAGAGAAGGAGAATTTGGGCAGTTCAGATATTATCCCAATCCCTTTTTGTCCTTTGGAATGGTACTAGAAATTTTGCACAAAGATACATTTACCGTTTGAACAGAAATACTACAAGAATAACGCTTACTGTGATGGCTTCTCCTGCTTGCTCAAACTGTGATGGAGAGCAGACACACTGAGGAAAAAGGCACAAATGGAAAGCTGGCAAAAAAGCGAGGAAGAGTCAATCAGCCACACAGAACTGAAAACAGATCAAAGACAGCATCAATGATTAACAGGAGTACATCAGGGGGTCTTGGTTTTCTAAAGCTTATTCTCAACCAGCTGAAAGTGAAATGTGATGTGGTGCAACCTTCTGGTGTGTTTCAGAGCAAAAGAAAGTCCTGCTTAACATATATCAGCAAAATACAGGCTCAGTATTCCTTTTCATAGCTGACTTCTTGAAACTTTACCCTTTCGCCAGTCAAACAGGCCATTTTGAGCATCTGACAACCTTACCCTAGCCAAGTCAAATTAACTATCAAAGAAATAAAAGCCCAGGACTTGCCTGATGTTTTCATGTTCTGGGATAGCTGGACATTAAAACAATGCCAGAATGACACTTGGCTTCGTCCCGTTACCACCAACCTGCATTTTGTTGGTTTGGCATCTTTCAGTTTTAGCTATATAAGACGGAAGGAAATTCAGCATCCCCTAGTTTATATAGTGTCAGAGGAGCTTAATAAGGTTGAAAAATTCAGATTGTTGTGGAAAAGCAACAAAAAGTTCAGAAAATGTCTTCCCCACCATCCCTAGATACTCTCTGAAGGACGCAGGAGCTGCAAACAGCTTGGAAAGAGCAAGCTGCGAGCTGCATCAGCACAGTCCTTGTGTGGATGAGTCGTGAGCCCTCTGGCACAGACCTTGCATGGGAGTTGCTTTGAGGATGAGGTGGAGCCAGAGGAGCTGTTTGCTGGCCACCTTGGGTGGACAAGCTGTATTTCTGAGCTGCTCCAGTGGGCTGCAGAAGCAGGACACATCCTCATGTGGGAAATCAAGCTTTACAGCCACTTTTTGCCTTTGCGCTCCTCACAGGCTATGCTAGGGTTGACCTCAAATCAATCTGCAGCCCTCTCTCTGTGATCGACCATGATATCTGCAGTCCTGTCTCTGTGATCGACCATGACATCTAACACAGGCAGCTTATCCCTCTGTTTTTCAGTCCTCTCCCATCCTGCCGCAGGGTTGCTGCGTATGTATGTGTTAAAATGGGTTGTGCAGGGGTTTTCCTGCTCCAGGCAAAGTGTAGATGAAGGACCACATTTTCCGTAGCCACTATGAAATGTTTGCCAGTGCAACAATGCTATCTTTCTAAAGGTTGCTATCTGGTATGTCTGAGTTCACTAGAGTGGTCCAGTGAAGGGCAAAATACCTACATGATACCTCAGGTAGGCTAGAGCCAGCACTCTCAGGCAGCCTCAGAGGTTCCCTGGGCAGTGACTCTCCATCTTCCCCTATTTACACCCTGGGGGCCAGCACTGAGAAGGATGACTTGTGGCCACCACTGCCCCCCCTTAGGGTGCCAGGCGGAGGGGAGGCAACACTTCATCCCTCTTCTCCCCTCACCAAGCCAAGGACATATTACCCCTGCATTTGGGGCAGCTGTGCTTCCCAGGCATTCCCATGGGCACCAAGAGCACAAAAGGCTGCAGCTAAGTGTCAGGGCTTAGCTGTAATTATTCCCAGGAGATAATCCATAAGGGCTTTGTCTATCCTGGCATCTGCCTTGGTTGCAGCCAGCAGTGATCTCACCAGTGGCAGAGGTCTTCCAGTGCAGACAGACAGAGCCATGTCAAAACACCATTCACACCTCCACTGCTCACCCGGTGGGGACAAGCTGTCGGGAGAAAGCTGCATTCGGCAATCCCTTCTCAGGGGCCTGGTGTTACACGGGTGAAGCTGTTAGCATCGCCAGCATCAGTGCCTGCGTATCACAGCCCTTCTTCCCCACTGGCAGTTGTTTGCTCTTCTGATTGCTCAGATGCAAAGCACACGGAGGCTTCTGCCAGCCTCACAGGACTGGCATTTCAAGGCTCAGCCGCATGCCTGGGTGATACCTCCAGCTAAAGGGTTTCTTGTTAGCACATTAAAGTACTCCCAGCGAAAAACCCCTTGTTAGCCCTTGCTGCACAGAGCAGTTGATCACTTCAGCAGCAGACCAAGTTACTTTGGAGATTAATGACACAGTCGTTCAGCTTTGTCCTTTCTATTTGTTAACTAGTTCGCTCTGCAAATAATAAATACGGAGGGGAAAGAAAAACAACGATCCTATTCTCCAGAATACCACTGTGAGGAGACAGGATTAGAATGACATCAAGTGGCTTTCAGCGTGACTTTGTGCAGTGTCAGGGTAGACATTCATACTGCAATACAATTATTCAGTCAGTCCCACTCCCTGTGAAGTCAATGGATACTGTGCCAGGGACTTCAAAGGAAGAAGGATCATGCCCTCCTGTGCATTTTAGGGCTCTAACAGAGGTTGCTAAAAGCAGTTTTTAAACAAAGTAATCCCATTTATTTTTCAGAGAAGCATGCAGAAACACTAGACTTGCTAGCTGCTAAGGGAACTCTTTCTTTTCTTTTCTTTTTTTTTCCCACTTAATTGTGCTCCTAAGCACAACAAGAAGGAAAACTAAAATCTTTTTTTAATCTCCTGAAAAATTAAAATTCCTAAAACTGCAAAGCTCAGTTTGAATCAATGAAAACCCTGTTTTCCAGTTACATCAAAACGTGGGGTTTGGGTTTGGATATCTGCTTCATAAGAGATTATGTTTTGTCATAAAGCATGCAAAATAAGTGTTTGAATGATGCTGTAGCTAAATGAAACACCAGAACAGTCCAGCCTGTCACGGTCCATAAGGAATATCTGGACCACACTGCAAACTTTTCAGTGTTTTTTGAAGTTTGTTTCATAAATGAAATCCAGAATGCATTAATTTTTTATTATCTGATTGACAGAGAAAAACTGAAGGTTTTGAGTAATTTTAACCATCATCTACTAACTCACAACTTGCATTAAGGGAACATTTATAAAGAGTTAATAAATGACCAACAGATACTACAAACTTGCTACAAACAAAGATATTTTATATTATAAATACCCATAAGCATACAAGTGTTACAGAAATTGAGAGAAGCTCATTGACCTCCTGTCCTCTACAGTAACTGATTAATCATATACTAAATAATCTATTTATCCTGTATTAACCAGGAGTCCAGTTTAGTCTATTGTAAAGCCTATCCCGCATATAAAAGTTGACCATTTACGCAAAAGCTACTTCGCAGCAGCACCCAGGGTGATATTCCAGCTGTGGAAGTCAGCCTCCACAAAGGCTTTGCCTCCATCCAGGGCAAAGTGCCCCAGATGAGACACAGAATGCAGTACAGGAGGTGTTTATACCCCCGCTCACTTCAGTGTGGGCTTAATGTACTGTTTAGAAGCTAGAGCAGGGAAAGCAAGTAATCTGTCAAAATGAATTACATTTTTTATTTTTTGTAAAGTCCTGTCAGCAAAACTGTCCCCTGTCAGCAGTGCCCTGAGTTTACCCCAGCCCACATGTGTTCCCGTTTTCAAAGCACGGATGCTCTTCATGCACATCAGGTGATGAAGCGGCACTGCCCAGCAGTACACAGGGTGGCTGTCAGCAATCCCACCCTCTGCTACAGCAACTGCTGCTCTAGATTCATCTGTGAGATGCAGAGCTCTGATGACAATCTCGGAAGCAGTAATTTATGTACTTCTAACACAAAGAGCCAGTTCCTCTCCATCCTCCGTTCAGATACTCCTCTCACAAAAATGGAAACAAAAGATGATCGCAAAGCCCAGGAGAGGCCGTTGGGGCTCGGCTGTTCAGAACAGCCATTTCCTACCCAGCTAGAAAATGAGAGCCAGAGCGGGAGGGAGATAGAGATAACCCACAGCACAATTTACTGCCCCAAAACAGCCTCCTCAACTAAAGGCACAACTGTAATCATCGGTGAGAAAAAGCACTCCCCGCTAACATGTGAGAGTGATTTACAGCACTGCTCCTTTCCCAGCGCAAGGGCTCTCAGCAGTCAGGAACACCAGGCACGTCAGCTCAGGGCTGCAGCACATGGGACCGCATGCAGGTTGGAGAGGTGTCTCACAGAAAGAGGGGTGCTTTCTCCTCCACTAGCCCGATGCTGTGCAGCCACAACATTTCAAAATGCATCCCTTTAAAACACAACTGCAGGTATGATAATGGCAATGAACAGTGCACTGGAACAGCTTTAGCAGCTGAGATATCCCAGTTAATGTTATTCATTTACAGAAATCTGAAGAAGCTTATTACAATAGCTCTGTTTCCTTCGTTAAGCAAAATCAGCTTTAAATCATTCTTCCTTAGGAGAGGTAAATGGAAAGTATAGGTGGTATATATAAGAGAAGCTCAGATTTTACCAAAATCAGTTTAAATTACCACTAATATTTTCACCACAAATATTTGCTATCTCTTTTAAAACGAGGCATATATCAGTTTAAACTGAACTCTCCCAGAGCTTTGCTTCAGCTATTACAGAATAAACTAGTTAAATAGACTGCCACCTGTTCTAACGACCACTAACATTATTATTACTTCTAAACTGAACAAGACACGCCAGGCTCAGGGTTCTATCTGCTGCTGAAGATGTGAGATGTCTAAAGTCATCTTTCAAATTTAAATACCAAAGGAATAAAGGTGGGTATCTATCTCAAGAAGGGATTACAACACATGCAAGGCTTAAAAAAGAGCCCAGGAAGAAAGATCTTCACTGTGAAGAAACACTCCTACAGTTTTAAAAGGTGGTGGTAAATTTGGCATCAATGCTCTTGTGTGCAAGGCTATACATTTCAGCAGAGCTGTGATAGCTCTTACAGTGTCTGAATTTTGATCTACAAAATGGCCCAGTGCCATCACAGTTATTGTATAAAATAGTCTCTTCTTCCCGTAGCCTACCTGTTGGCATCCTCGAAGAAGCTACCTTGTGTATCACCGTGTCCCTGCATGTCTTTTCTGCGTCCTAGTGCTACCTCTGGACCTATACAAGCAAACCTGTAAGTGCTGGGTCTGCAGCTGCATAGGTGTTTCCCTGTGACCCTTTAGCTGCAGTATCCGGACAGCAAGATCCTTGGGCCAGTTCCTGTGTCTCTAAAGCACAGATAATTCCCAGGAACTAAAAAACTGTATCCCTTCACCCAAAGGTCATGACCATATGGATTTGTACATTACAAATCCAAACAAATCTATTACCCCTGAAATACCTCTTTCGCTTGCAAGTGTTTGAAAGCAGCATGTGCATGGAATAAATAATGCCTATATAGGACTTTAACAATAAAACTAATCACCCAATATGCTTCTCATAGGGCACTACCATGAACTGCCAGCTATTTCCATGACACTTCACAGGCAGGTACTGTTACTTTTTGCAAAGTCAACATGGCTCAAGTCAGTAAAAATACGGTCACTACTCATAGGATTGCAAGCTTCATTTAGCAGGATCACTAACAGAGTGAGGAAAAAACTTGCACAGAACTAAACAGGAAATAAAAGGCAAGGTGGAGCTCCATTTCCTAATTCTCAGTAGTCCATGTGTAAGTCTCCATACATTCCCCACAAAAGGCCTGTCATATGCCAACTAACCCACACTCTGGCTAATTCTCTTTTATTTTGCTTCAAAATTATTCCCATTTTATTACAGAAAGGGGAACTAAGGTTTGGAAAGACAAAGAAAGGGAAAAAGAGCCTTGTCCAAGCTCCAACATTGCCCTGCAAAGAGCAGATGGCACACTTCCAGTCCTAGCAGACACAAGTCTTAGAAAACTTACTTACACGAACTATTTCAGAACTTAAGCAACCAGCCGTTATTGCTATCATTAGTATGGAAACTATTTTACTACCATAAGTAAGTAACAACACTGACCCTGAGTGCAATATCAAGAGGCAGCATCACAAATTGGCTAAGCGTGTGCAAACAGTAGAGCCACATCTCCATATCAGACCAGAGATTCTGGCCCAGTATTTCCCATTCAGCTCAAAAGGTATTTCCTGCACAAATACAGTCATATGTCCTTCACCCTAAAAGTATTTTTCTTCTATAGATTGATTTATCATTTGCCTTTCTTCAGGCAAACATCAGGTGGTTGGGTAATTTCCAGTTCCTTTTAGAAACAGGTAATCATCACTGTCAATAGAGCAGAGGTGGCTCAATAAAGATGCAACAAGAGGCATTAATTGGGTCCTGAATGAATGAATGAATGGTTCGCTAGATCCTAATAAATCATCTGCTACTTCTGCAAGCATATCATGCAAAAAGCTTCAAAGATGCCTAGAGGGTCAGATTCCCTCATCAGTGGCAAAGACCACAGAGAAAACTACTTGGAGTTGAAGGTCTACAAAATAAAGGAGGAAAGGGCAAGCTATGGTCAGGTGTACTCAAAACTTGGAAGAGCTCAGGCACATGCCTGCTATGTGGGAGCTCCAGGCTGCTTGGGAGGTAAAGGAGGAGGAAGACAACTATATGGGGTGACAAGTCTCCATGAAGAACCTGATGCCCTCCTGCATCATGGGGAAACACCACAAGAATGAAGGAGCCAAATGCCAAAGTGAGTGTGCAGTGGCTAGAGGTTAATTGCAGCCATCAGAGTTGAGCAGTCACATGGACATGCTCATTTAAAATTAACGAGGCAGTTATTAGCTTCTATAGCACTTCAGAGAAGAGGTTGTATAAAAGGACAGAAGCTCCTCAAAAGCAAAAGAAACAAATCAAAACATTATTATGCCTTCTGAATGAGAACAGGTAAAGCAGGAAGGAACAGATATCTGACCAGGAACACAAAACTTCACTGAAGGTCTCAATGGACTCAAGAAAAAAGTGCTGACCAGAGCCCACTGACATATAAAATGTGTGCAAGTCAAGACACCCAGACTGTTCTTTTACAGGACATTTAGTGCTTCTTAGGACCCTCCAAAGAGGAAATTAGAAAAAATAGACAAAAACCTTCTGTCACAGCTCCTTAAAAATTATCCCTTGCACAATGTAAGCTGACTACGTATGGCAGCAGATGGACATTATAGTAAGCACACTGATCTCCCATGTAGCCAGGGTAACTAAGACTTCTTGGTGTTACCCATTGAAGAAACAGTAGTTTCTCTTTTCCTCCTCACCAGCAAATTGAAGCCTGCTGTTGGCAAGGCAATGGGTGACTTGCTAGGGGGTTAACCAGTGGGTATGCTTCATCCCGCTGTGCTGTGCAGGAGGGTGATGCTCGCATGTTTATACAAATGAAAGCTTCACTGCCTTGGAGTGCTGCCGAAAGCGAGAAAGATATTTCCATGCAACCTTTTAGACTAGCTGTCCTTTAATGTCTTTATTCTGTTCAATTATTTAAATGTAGTCCATGATTTCATGTTCCTGGAGGTACTGTAAAATTATAAAATACAAAGACAGGCCCTATCTCAAGGAGTTTACAGTCTAAACACAAGTCAAAAAGAGAATAGATGAACAGGCAAAGTAGGGAGCACAGCTGAGATTAACCAGGGATAATATACAGAGGAGGAAGAGGTGGGGATAAAAGACTCAGCCGAATGAAACCCATACAAAAGTTGGAGGAAGATAAGAAGGTTCTCCAAAGGACATGCTGAAGGAGATTAAAGAGGTAGGAGGAGACGCAGGAAATGATAGCACCGTGGAAGCCAAAGCAGAAGGTTTCTAGAGGAGCAGCCCCAACTGCCTCAATGGGGGCACATTTTTAGGTGAAAATTCAGGAGTATCCATTGCTTCAAGTCATCGGGGGGAAACGGGTTATTGGTTTCGGGGTTTGGTTTAGTTTCCCTTTAACAGTGATGGGGCTTGAGAGATTCCCTAGAGCACACTCTCTTTATAATCCTTTTGGGATTAAATAACTCCAGACATGTTTCCCTGAGGGCTGGATCCCCTTTCAGTTTGGCAGGGTGGATAGGCAGCTGCAACCTCCCCCTGCAGAGGGGGGGGATGTTAACTATCTCCCTGCCACAGATTGCATGGCATACCTGACATCTGGGATCAGCCTGGCTTTTACTCTCTATGATACACTGTGGCAGAGGGGTGCACTGCCGTCCTTTGACGACAAGGCTCCAGAGGACTTCAGCACACCCAGGCATGTGGCAAGAGAGTGAATGGCTGACCCTGCCTGGTTTCCAGATGCCAAGCCGAACACTGCAGCCATGCTGCACAACAGAAGGTCAAGGAGGGGAGAGTGGTACCGGCTAAAAGAGCAAACTAAGTGTTTGTTTAGGCAAACACTTCCTTCTGTAGTACGCATATTCATACATTCAGAACATCTACTATACTTAACCACTGAAAAATGAAGCTTATTTTCCTAGTATGTGGAAAAGAGGAAACTCCTCTCTTGCCCCAATAAGACAAAGCACTCATGAGAACATAAAGCCATATCATCTCATCAGATATGGAAGCTTACTAATTTACCCCAAATTGCAAGTCGATCTGTAGGGAGTGACCTGAAACCTGAGCTTCCCTGCTTCAGAGATCATCAGATTTATCTCCTGATCAAAAAAAAACCAAAAACCTACTACCTGACTCAGTGAGAAGAAAACTAGAAACCAGTCTAACCCAAGTAAACCGCCCCTCTGCATTATTTTAGTCTTTCTACCAGCAGCTTTGGTTTACCCCTCCCTTTCAAGAAGCTCCATGTTACAGCATGCCCACCTACTTGATTTCAGTATTGGGTCTGTAGCTGACAAAGAACCTGTCCTACATTTGCTAGGAGAAGGCAAACATGACAAACCTGCAGTTATGCATCTCATTTTGCAAGGATGTGATGCGCAGCAGAGCAAGAAATTGCCTATGGAGACAGCGAGGAAGAACTGGGAAATGGTCCTTATGCTCCCTCAAAGTGATAACATGAAGGGAGTAGCTGGTGTAATAATTTACACAAGTCACTAAACTTCATTAGTGAAAGATCAAGAAAACATCATTAGAACCTGACTAGCCCCTGCTCTTTGCATTTGGGAAGCTCACAGCACTGAGTAGAAGGCACTTTTTTCTGATCTGAACTGGAATGTCCCTACCACATGCAGGGACACATCTTTCTCCTTGCTTAAGCCAAGCTCCCATGCAGCATGTGTGGGAACGCAGCTATCACTGCTCCCCCTTTACTGCTGAGATGGAGGGAAGTATCTGCAAGTTTATAAAAAGATTTAATTAGGGAAATAAAGGTTTCAGTGACACCAGTCATGCTGCGTGAGCTGTCATGTGCGCATGGCCCAGCAGATAAGTCATTTGCCTGGTGTTCCCCTCAGCATGGAAAATCAGCACGAGCCCCATGCAACTGCAGCTGTGGGGCTGTATCTTCCTCCTGGTCCAGCTGTGCTGGGCAAAAGGGCCATGGCTCCTTCCCAGGGGGAGGTTTTTACCAGCACAGATGATTTTGTTTGATGTGCATTTAGGGAGCAGGCACACTGAGCCAAGAGGAGGAGGAAGGCTGGGTAGCATAGGGTCATATGGGTGGGTAGCACAGGGTCACATGAGTGGTCAACACAGCCTCTACAGCACCCAGAGAGGACAGATGCCCACAGCTCAAAGAATCTGTTTTGATGCTTCAGGATAGGAGTGCTTGAAGACAGCAAGTGCTCAAGGGCACAAAGCTGTGTGCGGCCTTTCTGCAACAGGGTCCACTTCAGTTCTTTGCATTGCAGATTCCCTGAAAATAACGTGACCTTTATGTAAATGGCAGGTATATCTGTTTATTCTCTGTGGGCACAGAGTAAATCTAATTAAATCAGAAGGCTTCCAAAGTGCCATTAAGGCAAATTGGTGAAACATATTAAATTACACTCCCACTATTTTCCTGTGGTTTTGGCCCAGGAGTTTAGAGCAGATAAACTGATGGAAAGTTTCTCAATCTCCAAGGAAAGATGGGAGAATGAGTGGTCTGTTCACATTTTCCCATAAGTATCACAGTAGCAGTCTGTGAGGGAAGGGTTTATTTTAGGAAGAGCTATTTTGAAAGCTAAAGTGTCACATCCTGGCTGGCTCTTTTCATGGGGTTACTATAATCATTCAGTTATGACAAGCTTAATGCAGAAAAAGCAACCTTTTTTTTCCCCTTTCTTTTTTTAGGAAAAAAACAATGTAACTGGCATATTTTTGGACAAAGGCTGTCATTTTCTTTCTTTTCTGGTGTTCTTTTTACTTTTCCCTGTCATCTAACCCTATTTATAACGCACTAGACATTAGATCTAGGAACTGCCTGTCCTTTTTGTAGAAGTCCATGCTGGCAGCTCTTCCTAGCCTCGAACACTTGGGAGAGTTTTCTGAGTCTAGCACAGCAAGCAGTTCACTGACTTGCACAGGCTCTCCTGAGGTTCCCTGCTCTCACCCTTCTGTGGACAAAGGTAGGAAACCATGGAAGATGAGAATTCACCATCTCCTCTACCTGAGTTAGAGCTCTTTGACATTAAACCAGTGCATCCAAAGATTGAAATCATCCTGCAGGTACCTGTTGCCACATTAGGCGCAAGCTTACTCTTCTCAGAGTGATGCAACTTAGGTGGGCAGCTGTCTTGCTGCTGAGTCTGAACTAAGGAGCCAAGCCTCAGCAGGCATAGGAGCTGGGGAACGACCAGGCTGGCTGGTCCTGCTGGTACCACACCCAGGAGCAGTCAGGTCTTAGACCTCCCTCCTCTGCTTTGCTCGGCAGGCTGGACTCCAGCTGAAGGCCAGCGTAGTTCAGAGCAGGACTGAAAGACTGGGTGCTTTCATAAAACAGAATTATTTTCACAGCTGGAGATGCAGCACAGTGGCTCATTTTGACTTAAACTGCATTTTCTGTAGACCAGACAAACAAGACAAACACAGACTGCATCTTCCTTTAAACTTAAGTAGCTCCTGCTTTGAATTCAAAGGGCATAAGTAGGAAATTTATATACTTTCTAATTTATTTGAGGGAAGATAACTCTCGGAAAACCAAGGAGACTGCTCTCAATTCATGAGAAGCGGGCACTTTTAAACAGTGAATGAGTGAATGTTGAAAGAGTCCTGCTTGTAGAGCTACATGCATTTAATATTCAGAAGACTCACAGGAGATGCTAAAGTGCCCTCAGCTCAGAAAATTAATAAAATACTATCTCATGAGTGAACTTCAAAAGCATTGGCAGTTCCATTAATTTCACTTCAGATAAGCAGCCAAAATACTGCAATATCCTGCTAACCTGATGTGAAACATCCAGCTTTCCTTGGCCAGTAACGTTAAGCTGAAAATGTGTGAACAATCTTTATTATTAAATATTTAGCCATTTCATCTGATCTGTTGTGCCTCCCTATGCCTAGATCCAGTAATTCCTGCTTCTAAAAGTGGATCTAGGCGGAGATACTCAGCAGGACTTCAATGCAACATCAAGTGTCTGAAGACACAGGATTTAAAGGCTGTATTTGGCAACCCTTGCAGCTCTGTATTTAAGGGGTGACCTGTCCAGAGATCTCTCTTTCTGGGGCAGGAAGACCCTATTTGGCTGGTGGGAAAAATGATCAAATCTGCAAGATGTGACAAGAGGACACTGTCTGAAGAGAGGGCATTTTAGAGAAATCCCAGACTTTGGTGGCTTTGTGCTCACCTCAACTCTCAGCAAACCATCTGCTCCTGGCTACTTCAGGAGCAGTTTGTACAACCTTGGATCCGGGCTCCCAGTTATTTCTCTCTCCCTTCACACTTTTGGGGGTTTTAATTCTGTTTTCCTCAGGCTCCTCCTGCCATAACAAATTACCGGTTATGCTAGAATGTAAGCTATTGACACAGTCTGAACCTTTTAATTTTGAGCCATCAGGTGGCCCTGCCTTTCCTCCGAAGGGAGAGAAAGGAGGCCTCAGGCCAACACATGCCAACATGTAGGGTTCTATGGTTCACACTTTACAGCACTGAAACCTGGCCATTGCTGAGGATGCAGGAAGGGGGCCTAACACTGAGATCCCAAATTAACCTGATGCCTGTGGCAGTCAACATGTACTCAGCTTTCCCTGTTACATCTCCTCTGCTGCGACAGCAACTCACCCAGCCAGAAATGGAACAGGCCATCTCAACAGCACACCTATGTGAGGCATCACCAGTGAATGATGTTTTGGCATCATAGCAGCATAGCCCAAGACCGAGAGACCCTGTGGTCCTCACCTCCTCTTCATCCCTTCCCAGGTGCCACTTCTCCAGGAACCCCCAGCAAATATAAAGGACAGCTACCTCTCTTCACTTTCTGCTAGAAAAAAAGCCAATCTTAAGTACTGGTTAACAGATAAATTCCCCTGTCCATGACTGGATGTTTCTGGGAAATAGGACAGAGATGCATTTCTTGGCCACCAGTTCCATAAGAGGGAATAACAGCCAAGAGTCAGCATCATCTCAGGGCCGTCTGGTTATCCACATGGCATCAGTTGTCTCTGTTAGCCCAGATAGTCACTTCACCCCGGCCCAAACTGACACTTCTGTCAGTGTAGTCTATAGACAGAACAAAATTAAATCCCTGCAGCATTTGATTCTAGTCTCATCCCTGCTGCCAGTCCCTCCATGTGAGGAAGGGAGCCCAGGGGAAGCTTTATTAGTCTGTCGATGAACATAAAATGATAGCGCTTGCAGGACTGTCAATCCAGCACAAGTAATGAGTTAAATATATATATATATATTTATATTTAATTGCCAATTCGTCAGTAATTCCCGACAGATGGAATCTTTGCATTTCAGGTCAACTTGACATCATCAGCGCTCAAAGGTCCAAGTGAGCATTGCCAAATTTAATGAGCTGCAGTAACAATGTTTCCACATTACTGGACTAATTACTGGCTTCTGAAAAGAAAAGAAAAAAGGAGAGGGGGAGGAAGAAAAAGAAAATCCTTTAAACAGACGAAACTTTAATTAACAGCATTTTGAGACATTACTTGTTATGGAGCAAATGCCACTTCAAAGTGAAAATAGCCTCTAGGTGGATAATAGATCTAATGAAAGGTACAGTAGTCAATTTAGTACTGACTTCCTTCATATATACAGCTTAAAACCTTCAGAATAACCAGACTTCATGGCAACAGCCAGTGCACACCACTGCTCCTGGTGCAAAGTCTCCATTTCCACAGGGCATAGACCATTCAGAAGGGTTTGGCATGAGGGCAGCCTGGTGCAGGGGCATCTGGTCTATAGCAGCAAACGACAGCACGTGGTCACTTCAGCTGGTGGCCAGTGAAGCAAAGGCCTGGCACTTGAGTGGCTTACACTGAATTTCCAGCGCAAGATTTCCACATTAAAACAGAAATGTTTTCATTACAATTTGTGACTACAGTCTTGGACTTCCAGGTTGAAAATACACGTTTGTTTGAAGCCAGTGGAAATGTTGCACATTACACTTGTAGAACTAATAATAGAATGTGTCCTCAAATGAATGAGGAAAATGCAAGGTTAATTTCTTCAAATTAACTTTCAGCAGCTTCTGTTTCTCTCTCTCTCATACACACAAATGCACATTCATTCACTTATCTAAACAGGCAGGAAGAAAAAATAATTCTAGCCTTCAAACTAGTCAAAATATTTTTCCCGTGAACTGAGAAGGAAAAAAAGGAAGAGGTTTGTTGCTATTTCTGTTTTCAAATACTAAACATTGCCTAGCTCTGCCATGATGAGGGCCCATGTCAAATTGCCTAGTTCAGGCAACAGTGGGCTGCAAAAACATATCCTTATCCTGTGGAGAATGTAATGAATCTACTCATACCTTACTCACTTCACATACTGGTGTAACCACCTTTACAAACCCCACTGATGTGAACTGTGACCACACCAGCCCAGAGCAGGTTGGCAACTTCCTGCAATAAACTGCAGTGATTGGGGAAGTGCAAATCACACCACTTTGCACTGGAAGAGCTTGGCTGATGTAACAGTATTTGTGTGCATTTAGGTGCATTCCCCAGACGGGACCTAGAGAACAAAATTCAGCACTTACTGACATCCTGTGGGATCTTGCAGGATTCACCCAGCCAAGCACTGCCCCCCAGGCAGGAGGCTGGTATGATAAAACTTGGCATTGTCTGGTAAAATACACGCCTGCTGCACATTGAGCCTGAATGCTGCTTGGAGGGTGGGAGTAGGGGGAGACATCATATTTGTTTAGGCATAAGGACATATCTCAGTTTTCTCTTTGGTTTTCTGCTCACCCCTGTCCCAGTAGGCCCATTATTTCCCATTTCAGAATTAGCATCTTTGCCAACAGAACATAAAGGTAACAGCTAAGGAAATCTGCAGCCTCTGCGCTTGAAGCGTTTTCTGCCCAAATGACAGGACCTTAATTGAAGCCTTTTGCTTTGGGAACAGAACAGCAAGTGCTCTGTGCCAATATATGGAAACACAGGGGACTCCTTAAATCTGTGTTTCCCCAGGACGCTGCCAAGGCACAAGCCTGGCAGGATGGGGAATAGTGAGTTCCACATCCCCAGCCCCAGCTCAGATCCAGATCCTGCTCTGCAGAGCTCTCCTGCACACGTTCAGTGTTGCCTTAGGTAGTACTGCTTAATTTACTTTAGGTAGCTCTAGCCATGCATCACAGCTTCTTACCTTGTTCTTCTGCTTGCACAGGTCTCTACCGTTTCAAAGCAGCACAGAGCAGATTAGCAAATTTTCTATGCTTTGGTAAAGACCCGAGACCACACCTACAGCTGGTCTGGTCACAAACCAGGAATTTATAATAGCTTAACATGGAGAGTTCCCTTTATCATCACCTCTCCCACCTCCTTCCTTGAACTAAAACACTTTATAAAAAAAAGAGGTAGTAGCTAAGAGGGTGATGGCTATGTTTAGCTGGAATAGGATTTGAGATTTTGAGGGAAAACACCTGGCTGCAAAGCACCAGGCTGATGCAATTCAAGGAAGAGGTACGTTTATCGCTATCGGAAGAGGGATCCTGACATTGGTTTGTATGTGGCTGTTCAGTTACTGAGGATCACAGGACAAACAAAGGTGTACATCAGCAGAATATACTGTAGAGTGTGTGTCGCAGGGGCCTTTTGGTGGCTTTCATACTACTGAGTTGCACTCAACTCATAGCCTTACAGTGGCCCTCATGGCCATCTCCCTGCATGAGCCTCCAAAATAATTATTGGATAGGTTCTAGTACATTTCAGCTATGACTTTCCCCATAACAATCAAATGATGGCAGCCATCACTTAGCCACACGTAACCTGGCTCCTGCTGTGTTGCCAGGTCCAGCCCACTCTGCTCACCTAAGACATTCCAACCCGGGTTTACCTATGAACTCAAGTTTTCCTTAGCCATCTGCCTCAGTGGCTTTTGTGAGGCTTCATGCCAGTGCTCTCATGTATATAGGAGTTGGTTCCAGCCATTGCAGTCTCTTCCAACACCCTCAACCTTACTTTTACCCATTATTTTCAGGACACCCTGACCACCGGAGTGGAAGCTGACAAGGCGCCTGTGGGATCCGAGCAGCTGGCAGGTTTCCAGGCTTGTGGTTGCCCTCTTTTGTTACTGGAAATACCCTAATTAGTTTCTAATGCACTGCATTAACCTGACAGCCAACCACCTTATCCCACATCTGCTGGCTTCTTCAAGGCTTGCTTTTCTTTAACACCAGCTGCAGACTGCAAACACTTTTCCCATCACAGTGCTCCTTGCTCTGCTAACGGCTGAAGATAGCCTGTGAAGACACTGCCCTCACAAGTGGTGAGTTTGGCTGGAGAGCAGGACATGGGCTGGTATCTCCTATGGCTGCTCAACCAGGTATACCCACATCAGCAATTCCCCTTCCCTGACCACGAGGTGGGTGGAGGCAGGAGGCCCTGGATGGGGAGAGGTGTGAGGTGTCCTGAGGTCCCTCAAAACATCAACTCGGGACTTTCTCCTCTGTGTCACCTTCTCAGTGAGGAGGTCAAAACTCACCTGGGAGGAGCACTTAGCCAAGAAGGCAGATATGTGTCATTGCAGGCATAAGCACAGGCGCTGCTAAATAGCCAGGCAGAGTTTAAGCCCTATTAAGAGGACAATTAAGAGTCCTGTACTATAGATACATCCTAACTTGCAACTTTCTTGTATTCCCTTCTCCACTTGCTGCACACAGACACAAACATCCCACAGCACAGAACAAGTGACCAGCATCCTCCTATTCTCACTCTTGATGCTTAAAACCAAAGCAATTAGAAACTACTCTCTCTCACCAAAGGATGAGAGAGAGATATCCCCAGTGAAAGGTATTTCTCCCAACCCTCTGGTATCCACGTGGCACAGTACTGCAACCTGAGTCGGAGCTTTAGCAGCTGTCTGCAGAATGCCCCCCCAGACCCAGGTTCATGTTTCAAGCGTCTCTTAGAGGCCACGGGTCTGAGACGCATTTGATTCTTGCCTAGTTAGCTCTTACCCCTGACTTGCAATGAAGAAAGCTGGGGAAACGGTGGCTCAAAAACATGATGTTGACAAAGGAGGTGCCTGCACCTTGATTTACTTCAAGCCCTTGAAAGCCTGTTGTTGAATGTAAAAGATGAATAAATAAATAAATAAAACAAACCCCCACAGTAATAAAAAGCAGCTAATGTATCCAATTTTTATGGCCAAAAATAAAGGCACTGGAAGGCAGGCTTTTTAATGGCTATCATTCCTCCTGTGTTATTTGAAGATCCCTTGTAAACGGGAATCCTGGGTCTGTTTTGCCATCTGTTCCCTCTACTCCTGCCTAGGAATCCTGAAAGGGTATTTATTGTATATGCAGGTTCAGTGAGGCCCACTTACTATAAACAAATACTGCATGAAATATGGTGGGGCCAGCTTTTTCTACAGTGCCTGTATTTATGAGGAAACAGTATAAAAACAAATATGTAATCTGGAAATAAACCTGTTACATGAATAAAAAGTCCTATGGAGCAAAACATAATGATTAGCAGAGCCATTCAGTGAAAGACCCTGTTAAGGGAACACATCTGCTGTCATCCACTTTGCATTAGTGCTTTTCCCCCCTGATAAAAATCCATCTAAAAGCAGCCATCAGAAAGTCATGGGGGAGGAGAGGAGGGAGAAGCAGGAGATGATACAACCTAAAAGCTACAAGGCCGACCACAGCACTTTTGCTGGTTCTTGAAATGCCTCTTGAGTCCTGCACCCTGCTGTCCACCAAACATAATCTATGTTATTTACAGCATGTACTAGGTACAGATTACAGTCAGTCAGCTGAATGGAGACAAAAAAAGGGGGAGAAGAAGTAATTATAAAAATAAAAATAAAGATCAGCAAAGCAGCTGAAGGCCAATAAAGAACTTGAAGTGCAACATGTTAGTGTACACATGCACAGAAAATCATATTTTGCTTTCAGTCAATTGCACAGAGCCTGAACACAGGTTATATAGAAGAGCAGAGCAAGATAAATCTGCTATGGAAATGCAATTCAATCGTGGCCTCTGACTGCCAGCTTCACTTGTGTGCAGTATCACTATTCAGATGCAGGAAGTACTATTCTAGCTACCTGTTCCTATTAACTCTGTATTTACAGACCTCAAGTAAAATCACGACCTGCTCCGCACCCACTCCACCCCACTCACACAGGCAGAGCCAGCTACACACAGGTGAATAATCACACCTGTCACCCTCTCTCCCCACAATTTACATTTACTCCAATATGTGCTGGGTATTTCCTGTCTCAGTTTCTTCTTTCCACTGTGGGTTGCCTGACTTTCCCCATGGAGCCAGTTATTAACACTCCAGTCTCTACCAACAACACAAAGTAAGTAGGTACAAGCTGATGCAATCCTGGGAAGTGCCATACCAAACACTGATGCAACCCCTCTGAGAGCTGCTATTACTCCCCCAGAGAATGTGGGACGAGGATGCCCTGCCTGCTTTCAGCTTGAGTCTGGCTTTCACCTTTGCCTGCCAGCACAAAAACTGACAAAAACTCGTGTCTTCCCAGTCTGCAGCTTTGAAAAGCTCTGGTCTTACCCTCCCACTAACTATTCCCAGGTAAAAGCATTACACAGACAATGTGCTTTTCCTTTGTCATGCATGTGACTTTACGGTCAAATTGAAGTGCATCGCCTTGGTCATGTTTTTAGCATTGTTTCTGCTTCTTACCAATCAATCAAAGTAAAGCAATAAAACCTTCCCCATTGTAGCAAGGAAGACAATGCCTGAGCTTCAGCTGGAGAACCGAGCAGTAGACGACAGGCCTATGTCTCCCCTTCCCCGCCCAAAGCATGGAGTAAGGCATGATGTCAAATAATTTGAGTACTAATTGGCAAAACAGGCGTAATAATTTGCTTGAACATGCACTGTGCTGCTGGTATACTGTTTGCAAATTATTAACCAGTGTAGACTTGATGCCTTTGGTGTATGTGAGATGTATATAAAAGTTTAATGGATTTATATTATTACAGTTACTACTACTGCTCACTGACACACTTTAGTATTTTTATTGCTTTTTCACAGCTGACAGGATTCTGATGGTATGTAATTAAACATTTTACAAAGATGGGGTCTGATCTGACAACCCTTATGCACATGAATAATCTCATTATGTTCAATGCATCTACTCATGTACCAAAGCAGGAAAGACTGGGTTCCTATTGCTACAAAAGTAATTTTTCCCCTTCTTTATTCCCCTTTTGGGATTTTGATGGAATTCATAATACTAATAATTAAAAAAAACCCCAAACTTATTCACATTTATTTTGTGCATTGAAACCTTCACCTAGGATTTAAAGAAACTACAAGAACACACTTGTGGCAGTTATGCTTGGCCAGGGATGGAAAGAAGTAAGAGTTTGTGTTTTCTCAGAGGCTGAAAGACATGCTGCTTTTCTGACAGTCTATATCTTAGTGTGGTTTCCTGAGACTGATTAAGGGCTTGAAGGGGAAATTTTTTCCAAGAACTCATGACTCACTTTAAAAAGTGGTGTGTTACAGGCATGAGGGGGATTGCCCAAATGCTTTTCTTTATATTACCTGCAAAATATGTCACAGTCACATGCTTCTTTCAAACCGATACGTATGCAAAACGCTCACGCATTACAGTCTTACAGGCTGCGGACATCCTGTTCCCCACTGACACAACACATCTACATGGGCATCTCCAGGAGGAGGTGAGCCTGGCCCAGATCTAGATTGGGAGTTGAAGATCTTCATTACAAAGCTTGGTTTGGGATTGACCTGTTGTAAAACCAGCTTTTCAAGCTTTGATTCAGATCTGAGCCTACAGGCAGACCTGTCCCAGTTCACTCCATTGCTACTCACCCAGAATATCCCAAAACGGTTGGGCAGAAGGGAAAAGGCACAAGCGGATCTTCTGATCTGAATTTTAGATTTGGATTCATGTAAGAGAGACATATTTAAACCACTGCAGCCATAACCAAAGCACGAGCAAAGAGAGAGGGCATCTGGGCCACTGTGAATCCCAGGAAAAGCACTAACCCTAAATAAAAACTTGTCACTTAGCAATGCCTCTGTAGCAGAATGAAAGTATTTTTCTGGTTTTCCTCACACAAGGAATGCAGAAAGGTTCTGAAAACAGCCAGTGAGGCTTTCTGGTCATTGTACACATACTCCCTTATTGTTTTACTACCTCTTGGACCTCTGAAAAAGCCTTTCTCCCATCTTTGGGCAAAAAGGGAACTAAATATGGGTTTATGGAAACAAACAGGCCTTTTATATTAAAGCCTACTGAGTTATTAGCTTAGTATGAAAACCAAGATATTGCAGAGTTGCACCTAATCTGCAACTGGGAAGCATTAAACCCGATCACAGCACTGCCCAAGCAGGAGGAGGACAGCCATCTGGCTTTAGGGGAGCTCTGTCAGACTAATAACTTTGAGTGTCACTAAATCATAGGATCATAGAATGGTTAGGGTTGGAAAGGACCTTAAGATCATTTAGTTAATCATAAGCCATGACATGAGGTGAAGCCTTTTCAGCACACAAAGTGCAGTACCCAGGCAGGGATATAAAGCCCTCTCCCAGTCCTGTTTGCTCAGCGGGGGTCACACCACAGGCTAATCGCATTACCTTTCAGCTGCTGCACCCTCTGCAGCAATTTACTATTGCACCACAGAGGGGTGTTTTGAAAACAAGTTCAACTTAAATCTAAACTGAGCTCTGGACAACGATCACAAATTTGTTTTGAAACCCAAAGTGAAAGGAAAATAAACAAAAAAGTCACTGATAAATAATCTGATCCAGCAATCCTTACCTGCTAGCTGTACAGTAAGGGACCACTACCCTGTGCCAGCAGCTAAGCCCAGAAAGGGGATGCTCCTTTTGAGATCTACCAGTGTAGCACAGCTGGGCTCTCATCCTCTGTCATCAACTGTTTTTCCAGGATCTGTGTAGAAAAAGCCAAGTCTACCTTCTAGCTTGCCCATCCTTACATTTTGGTCGGTATGGGCAAATAGGCTGTCAGATCTGGGCGTCCTCTCCCTTCCTCCCCTCTGGATGGAGCACAGGTTTGGTCTTCAAGCCTGCTTCCCCTGACCTGACACACTGTTGCCAAGTTGCCTGAGGGACAAAATCAAGAGCACTGAAAGGGCAGAAGCAAGCCAATCCCAAGTGATGCATCATGGAAAGACAACACACACCAAGGCCTCTGGAAAACAGTCTCTCCAGGCTTCCCAGCCGTGTGCAAATTTATGAGGTTTGAATGAAATTCAGGTAAAGCACCCAGCCAGTGACTGCTTCTCCCAAATGAACTCAGGCAGGAGTCACCTGATCATGCTCCATGCTGCCTGAGGTTAGCCCTGTCAATACCTGAAATACCTCAAATAACATTAACCCTTTTGTTGGCACCCCAGTGCAGGAAGAACTTTACAAAAAACTTTTCAAACCATGATGAAAACACACAATTCGAGACACTGCAGTGACCCCAGCACATGGATGTGTTACAGGGCTTCAACAAGTCAAGGGCAGCACTTAAGAGAAGCGGAAGCAGGTAGTTAAGTGAGACACAAGGTTTACTTGCTCCTACGCACCTATGAACATATGGATTTCTTTACATCTTGACCCCAGAGAACGGGCATAAAACTTGAAAATTGCCACCTGGTTTCTGCAGTTATTTTTTCCATTTAGGGATTAAACATCTAAACCCGCGTGTATTTTCCTGTTGCATACAGGCAGCGCAGACAATTGCAAAGCAAGGAGATGGGTGTGAGAAAAAGGATTTCTAGTGACCCAAGGGGGGAAAAATACAGGGATGAGCTTGGGCCTGCCAAACAGCTGGTAAAACATCAGAGCTCAGTTTGAGGCTGTTCTGAAGTTTGTCTACCAATAGCAGAAAAAGCACCTTTTCCTCTGCCTGCTTTTCTTTTTGCACTGCTTCCCCAACACCAACACGCCAGACAGTACTCCATGCTTGTCCCCTCACCTGAGTGAAAAAGCAGCGTGTTTTTAAACACCGTTTTCAGAGAGAAGTGCGCTGGTCTGGTCAGAGGAGTGCTTAAATGCTTTTCATGTGTTAGTACTCCTTCCTTCAGCTGTTACTGGCTACTCCCATCCCCCTGGGCCCCTACACACTGCTAACCCATTGCAGTGCAACCTGTGGTGGGGTTGTTGAGCCCATCTCGGCACAGCGCCAACCCACCACTGCCTTTGTCTTGGCTGGGGTCCCGACAAGAGACTGCAATGCCTATTAATCATAAACCCTGTTGATTAAATCCATCTAGCTATTTCACTCAGCTACAACCAGGGGCAAAGGCTGTCCCACAAACGGCTCCATCCTGTGATCCAGCTGCCTGGCTGTGCACGCAAAGCCAAGGCAAGAACTGGGTCTTCATCTATTTTGAATTTGCTGCTGGTGCTGGGTTTTCCACCTGCATGCCACCACAGTCTGACATTGCCAAGTGTGAGATTTGTCAGGATTACAGGAGAAACTGAAAAATTCCACCAAGGCCTGAAGGAGACTGTTAAATCCTTCACTGAACAGTTGCAAGGATGAGTAAGGAAGGATTGTCCCTGCTCCCATGCTGCAGACTCCACGCTTCATGCCCTGTGAAAAGGGTATGCTGGGATCTCAAGCACAAGTCCAGAGCTGTTTAGAAAATGAAACACAAAGATCCCTCGAACATTTCTTTGTTTCTATTCATAACCACAATTTCATTTGCATTGATGTTTCCTGACCAATTCTCTCCTCAAAATAATTGATGGGGAAAAGATCAAGAGATGTAATTAAAAGAGAAACAAACAGAAAACAAAGGGAAGAGGGTAAATAGGCATGAGACTTCTGGTCAGAGAAGGAAGAGGAGCAGGTGGTGGAACTGATGAGGGAGATTTAATGAACTGCGATTGACTTCGACTAACAAAGAAGGAGGAACCTAATCCTACCACTGGATCTGTACACATACGGACTTACAATAACAAATGGTAATCAATCCATCAGCCTTAAATTAAAGATAAGATGGGCAGGAAGGAAAGGACAGAGTTTATTCCCTCCTTCCCCCTCCTCCCATCATCAAAGTAAATCTGTGTGTGCCCTTGTCTCTGTTGTCAGAATGAGGGACTGCCAACTCTCCCTTCTCAAGGAAAATGGTCATCTTCCCATGCCTCACTATGCCACCACAAGCAGGTCTCTTTGTGGGCTGCCCAAGGAATTTAGGGTCTTGGTTACCCCGATTCTGCAGTGTACTTCACTTGACAGCAATCAAGACTCAGCAGCCTCAGAAATATGCTCGCAGGACTCTGCGTGCAAATGCTTCCTAAGCTTTAATCAAATGCATATCACAGATAGTCCTGCATGACAGAAAGCAGAGCCACCAATCCACAGACCTGCCAAGAATAGCCTCATCTGCGAATCCATCTCTTTTCCTCTTTTGTATCATTTTGGCCCTCGCTTTCTCATTCTAGGACAAGCTGCAGAAACAGTCTGGGTTTTATATGTTATCTCCTCGTTTCAAGCTGAAGGCAAGTTCACTAGATTTTCTAAATATACACCCAAGTTTTATGAATCCTCATTAAGTTTTCTAGGATAAAGTTTCTATTTTAAAGCCCAAATCCTCCAAAGAGAGCTGCACCAGTTGGACACCCGTTTCCCATCTCTTCAACCAAGCATGGCTGCACACATGGTTTTCTGTGTGGGATTTGCCCTAGTGTTTAGGCCTGGCAGGCAGCTTCTCCCAGAGAAAATGCTTCTAACCCAGTGTCTCCAGGGCCAGTAACTAATACTTATTTCTCCTTGACCAGCAGGCAGAAAATGAATGAGCAATTCATGAAGATCACTGTTGACATACATTTAAAAGTGAAAACCTGTGACTTAGAGGCAGTATCAGAATGTGGGTAATGTAATTTTCTATTTCTGTGATAACCTTCCTATGTGATTTCCCAGCATGATCCGTATTTCAGTATACTCCAGTTATTCCATAAGAATACTGCCAGCCAGGTTAGGAGGCAGCAGGCAGGAGGTGCTCAGACATGGGGTTGAAGCTATACAGGACTGCAGTTTGGGACATGGGCTGAGCAAGACAGGGTCTGGCAGAGAGGGCATGAGGAGGGCTTCCCAACCAGAGGTGTTTCTACCACAGCTACAATTTGAACAAAGCATTTGTCCATTAAAATAATTCCACCAGATCTCCTGTACTCTGAGGAAAGGGCAGGGCAGGCACAGATGGACAAGGACATGATGTCGAGCCCTGCCATATCAGATCAGGAAAGAGGGAAAAGCAGGGGAAACAGAAATTTGTGGAATAGCCACCAAATTGTTCTCCCTATTCCTAACTCTGCAAGAGGAGCAGGAAGGACATCACCCAAGCACCCCTCAAACGTTGTGTTTCCCCTTTCCCTGCTTGCTCAACCTGTACATTGACATCTGGGTGTTCCAGCTTCACAGCAGATGAGAAGCCCTCACCGGGCTGCCAGAGCAGAGAGGATCATGCCTCACCCCTGGCTCAGGGCATGCCAGCAAGCACTTTGCCCTGTCAGCATGAACCCCCAGCCTGAGCAGGTGCCCCATTCTGAGCTGTTCCTACCTGGTCATCAAAAGAGAGTCTCAGCATGTTGGATGAGAACTGTGGGAATCTGGGATACTGTATGCATATGCCAAGGAAGTACAGTCAAAAGCATGGAAAGCACTAAACCACAACACTGTGGTATCTGGTCTCTGACTTTGCTCCTCCTAACTTCCACATCTGAAATAACATCACCCCTGGAGCGTGAATTTGCACTGCATGAGTGTTTTCACTGCATTTCAGACACCATGTGGGCTAACCAAAAAGTGAGATGGCACATCCTGTCACCTCCTTCAGTGGGGCACGCTGATGGCTGCCTGCTCTCCCACCAGACAAGCAGCCTGCTGTGACCACATCTCATTATGCCTTCACCAAAGAGGGCAGTTACCCCAGCCGGCTGAAACGTGACCATAGAACATCCCAAGAGGTATCATTCATCATGACCAGCTCTTGAGAAGAGAGACATTTCCCAGTGAGAGCACATTATCACTCACCTGCTTCCATAGAAGCAAACCCCAGGTTTTCTGGAGGAGCAGTCAGAGACGTATCCACACACACATTAGTAAGTCACCACCTCACAGCCCTCAGCTTCCTTCTGTTGACAACTTCAGTTTTACTCAGGCTTTTTGCTAAGGGGCTTCTTCTCTTGTTGTTCAATGGGGGCCTGAAGCAAAGCACATCAATGGCGAAGGAGCAGGGAGAAGGCTGAAGCAGACCTCGGCAATGCATGATCCCCCTCTCAGTCTTGCAGTTTTGGGACCTCTCCCGTCTTCTTTTTACCTAGGAAAACCTGGCTGCTCGCCACAGCATAATATAGCAATGGGGCAAAGAGAGGAAGAAGGTTTAACTTTTATTTATTTTAGTGCAATCATTAGGATTATGTCAGGGGAAAAAAGCATTAATACATAATCTTTTCACTGTGCTATACAACACTGGCTGCTTTTAATTTAGAATTAAATTGAAACACTCACTCAGAGCGGCTTTGAACAGCAGCCAAGGCCTTCTCTTGCATTGTGTGAGCAGCTGGGTAGCCTTTCCACTCTTTTTTTTTGGTCCATGGTGCCTTTTTTGAGGCCAGCACTGAAGGTCGGTCAGTGAAGGTACTCATCACCCTTCCACAAATGCTAAAGGTCCCATTGGCATGAAGCTGGCATACCGAGCACAGGTGAAGGGGGAAGCTTCCAGCAGGTTAAACCTCAGCAAATAGAGCTCCACACCTACAAGTATTTCACAAATTAAAGAGAGAAGGGACATACTAAAAAGTACATGAAAATGCACATTTCTTAAAAATGCTAAATAGCAGGGATTTATTCTTTTCTCGATGGTACACATAATTTTGCACGCTTTGTCACACATGATGAGGCAAGTTCACGCAAGGAGAACGCTGTTTGGAGGTGTAAACAGGACAGACAAGGTTGGGTGGGGTAAAGCCAAATTTAGTTAAGTGAACTGGTCATCCTGTTTTGTTCATGCAACAAGCCTGCTCCAGAGAGTTCTCACCAAGCCGATGAGAAAGGTGCCTTGGTTGCCCTGTTCATTTTAATCTATATAAATACTAGGTTTTGTCAGGCTAAAGAATCCACTGCAGACTCAAGTGTTTTCCTTAATTATTGGCATTCACTGAAAGAAAGAGTAAGTTTAAAGCAGGGGGAAAAAAAGATTGCAACCCTTTCAGTGCTGCTGTGAAGGGAGCTCTGCTTATCACAACAGGTGCAAAGGCCACTCACAAAAACAGAAGCAGTTCAACACTGAAAGGCTAAGAAATTACTTATTCTCTTTGTCAGCTGCTCACACAAGCAGGGTAAAGGCTACTTGGAAGGAAAGACAGGGTAAAAAGAAGTGCTAAAGTTTGTCACAGAAGAAAAAAGCAAAAAAAGACAAAACATACACAAGCTCACAGGTTCACAAGAGACTGGGAGATATACTGACCTTAAAATATATATTTATATGTATTTTTAAAAAGGAAGAGAGAATAAAGAAAGCAAGAAAAAATTACATCCCCACATACAGCAGGAACGAGCAGCACCAGCAGGCTGGGAATGGGGGGGGGTGGGAGGGGGGGGGTGGCGGAATTTTAACAGTCTGCCACTCCAGCTGAATGGGGAGGGGAACAATGCTGGTTGAAAGCGCAGCATTCCTGCCCCTGCGCCCCCACAGAAAGGGGCTGTGCAGGTCTTTCTGATGGCTCCCTCTAATTACACTTTCTTGTGTATGGCAATTCATTGCCAGCTCAGAGAATGTACCCGTTTCATGTCGGAGGGGTGATTTGTACACACTTACGGAGACAGCACGTTGGGAAAAAAATATAGTTTGAAAAAATAGAAACCTCCTCCGATGAGGAGCCCACAATTTTCAGGGAGCTGTTTCCCCTTGGGTTCTTAGCTGGGTTTGATTTCCTGCACCCTTCCCCTCTCCAGATAAAGGCATCAAAAGTAACTGAAACTAGAATTTTGTTTTATAGCACCCTTCCATTAATCCCTAGATCTCTCTTAAGTGCTGCACAAATTTCACCTCTTCACAGAGCTCGAGGTGGTTTTACACCTGGTGCATCTTATTTTCTAAAGATGATGGTTCTGTTTATTTTAACCAGGCCTGGAACGATGTGCAAACCAGCCATGCCTGTTAGATGCTGATTGTTCCCAGTACCAGATGGTCAAACCTTCCTCTTTTAAGACAGCTAACTCAAAGCCATAAAAGAAAACATCAAAAAATGAAAATATTCATAATCAACAACATCAAAAAACACCCTGGGGTAGGGAAAAAAAATAACCCAATGTGTTATAGAAAATAACCCACTGTGAGACAGCAAAAACTCAAGAAAAGAGAACCCTAGAGGTCCAGCATGCAAAAGAGGGAATTCATTCATCGGGAAGTTTCCACCAGTGGCAAGCTAACAGGAGGAATTCCCTAGGTTAAATATGATGGGTGTTCATACCTCTGCTACCCAGAAGCAGTAAAAGCCCCCGTAGTTATTCTGACTGCCCTGCTAAATGAATGCGAGTTAGAGTATTAATAAAACATAGTGATGCAAGTCACCACTGCCTACACCTGCAGATTCTCCAGTACCCACTCCTGGCTTCACAATTGACAGCCAAACCCAAAGTACTTCTACTTCATTTTAGCACCATGAACTATCTCTTGCCATGCTCATGTTTCTCCTCTTTCCCAAACATTTTCTATTCACAAAAAGTCCTAGTTTAACTGGGCCATGAAAGCCACTGAGGGGGCAGTAAGGCACGCACCTCTTACAAAACTAAACTTGCCTATGGTAGGTTGAGCACAGCACAGGGTTAAACTGCTTGTAAAGCTACTCCAGCTTAATTAAGCCTGAGAAATCCTACTTTGAAGGTTAAATCAGTCCAACATCAGGTTGCAGGCAATCCTGTGTATGTACAGCCAGCTGGTTTGTTCGGGTTTAATAGACTCAGTTCCTCCCCACCTTCACAGAAAATCGACACAGACTTTCACACCACTGTAACTAAAGTGAAAAATATTTCCATTAAAATCACAGCCAGGTTATGGGTAGAAACAAACAAGATGCCACAAAGCAGCTTGTGAATTTTCCACACAAAGGTGTAAATGTAGAGCACAGCTGCTCTGCAGTAGTGGCTGGCATGCAGGCTCTCACCCTGGTAGACATAAGGTAGCTTTTCCTCTTCCACTGTCTTTCACCTCTCCAGGGGAAAATAGACACACAAGCTGCTTAAGGACTCTGAAGAACCAATCATTTGCTCTTTAACCAAGGTAAGAAATAGAAAGCCACGCAAATAGAAGAAATGCCTGTATGCCTTTCAGCAACAACTTTCCGTAATTTTCCCTCATGTTTTCTAAGAAGTATGTGATCCTGACATGAACAGGTTTTTTGAGCATTTCAAGAAAGACACAAAGCCCCTTTCAAACATTACAAGGACAGGTGAGGTTCCAGACTTCTTCAGAGATTCTCATTCAATTTTCTACAGTTCTAAAAAATTACAAAACCCCAGTTAAAGGGTATATACTCTGTGTCTACACTACTGCAAACTTAACCTAAACATAGGAATAGACTTAGCAGAGAAGGTCACCTACAACGCTGTTTATACTTGAGCTAAAATAGGGTTTCAAACTAAGTTAAATTGCAAAGATTAGATACACAGTCAAGGCCTCAGTGCAAGTATTTAATGAGAGTCCTATGGTTGTAGGAGTCTTTCTATTCCCATCAGAGTGTTAAGACTCACTCCTGCTCACAGTTAAGGCACTACAGGTGGAAAACCTGAGTTCAGCATCTCCTTCTGCACATAAGCATTCACAAAATGGCAGTGGCAGAAATAATTGCATACCTTCATGAAGTATCTCAAAGCGTATTGTCATTTAAAAACAAGCCCCCTAATACATGTCAAGTAAATAACAACTACACAAAATATTTGGTAGATAATGCTGTTGAAGATATGCTGCTGTTGTCTGAACAACTGAAGACACCCCAGACTTGTCTGCTCTGGTCTGGGGATGTTCTCTATGCTTGCAAAGTCCTGTGGACAGTGGGACTCTAAACTTCTTGCTACCTATAGACACTGGCACAACATAGATGTTTAATAACAAGGACCACATGCCTAGTGCACACAGCACTTACTCGTCAATGTCCCATACGCTGAAAAATATTTTCTGTACTAATTGGCAAGGACGGCTGTTAATCCGCCATAGAATAGCTCCCTTACAAACTCCAGCAAAATCCACTTAGCTTTGAGCCAGGCATACTTCAGAAAGTATTTGTCCTCTTTGCACTGAGATTGAGAGAGACAGAGAGAGAGAGGGTGAGACAGAAATACTGTACATGTCGTAGGGCTTTAGTGAAACTTCAGAAATCACGTAAGAACATGAAAGAAGCCACCAGCTCTGCACTAAGGAGAGCAACTCATAATTAAAACCTTGACACAGCAAGTCTTTTGAGTTTATTTAAATATATACTTAAAGATAAACGCATTTTGTTCAAACATTTTGAGGAATATGATCCTTAAGAGAGATTAACAAGCTTTTAATAACACTTGTGTTATGAAATGTCATTATAATCAAGCAGTAAATCAATAGTATAGTAGCACATGCTGCAGAGCGCAAGGGCTGTATTTTGAGGAAGAAAGGGCAACCTCCTCATCTTTTATGACAGTGACACATGTTATATATACCTTCGCCATCCACACATTGACATTTTTGGTACCTCTAGTCACCCTTGAGGCCATCTGTCTACATGGTAAGGGGTATATGAAAAGGGATAGTGATTTTTTTACTTCAATTTACACAACCTTCAAAGCAGGTTAAAGGAAGGACCCATCACTGCTGAACGGCTGCCTACACTGGTGCGTTGCCTTATTTTATTTTACAGCTCCCTCCATCTACTCCCCTTGCAGCAGCAGTGGTCAGACCTGGCTTGAGGCTGCTCAGAGCACTCAGGGGGCAGATAAGCCAATGCAAGACCCACTGATGCCCCCCAAGCTTAGAGCTGCAAGGGGCCAGTTGTGTTCACGCCATGGTGCCAAAGCAGGGGGTGCCCAGCCAGGGGTGGTGGATGGGGGTAAGGTCAGAAATACAGGAGGAGAGATTATCCTGAACTGAAGCTGTCAGAGTGGTGAGTGAGATAACCCATGCATTCCCCTGCCTGTCCCAGGCTGAATTAGCACATCTGGGGCCCACATTTACCACTGCTTTGGAGCACCTTTGCATTAACACTAAAAACACATCCCAGAGGACATAAGGACTTGAGATGAAGGAGGTGAGAGGGGAAATAAGACACCTCACCTCCCCCTCACCTTGTTCCTCCCTCTCACAACACAGCTCCGAAACACTTTGCGACTTGAATGCTGTCAATCTCTTTATGGGAGATATATATTTACAGAAACCCCATCTCTGTGGCTGAACACTTTTATGGTAGCAGATGTCGGAGGACATGAAGTTGATAAAATAAAGCATAGTATGAGGAAAAGGGTCAAATTTATCTGCTGCCAGAAGTGAAAATTACAGCTTCTCTAACTTCCATGGAGCAGTGCCAGATTACCCCAGTAAACTTGCTGCTGCCAGCTGGGTACAGACATCAATGATTAGACTGGGTATGTTGTTCAGACAAGAAGACACTTGTCCTTCACAGGAACAATTTTGCTAGAAAGGGTTAATGTTTTCTCCTTTGAAATACGGCACAGCAGCTGCAGATGACATCAGATTTTCTGCCATACTGTTTTATATCAAGGAACACGAAGCATCCAGGCAAGACCAAGGACTGCTTGAGACTATAATGAGAGTCAGAGATATCAAAATAAATCATATCATTTAGAGATTTCTTGATCATATGGTTGTGTTTAAAAACAGGGATATCTCCATAATATTGGGTTATATGCAGATGGAGCAAAAGCACCAAGGGTTCAGACAATCAACCCACAAGAAACATATGGATCTCCAGTACACATGTGAAACTTGCCTGCTTTCAACTAAAGCCAGCAGCCCAGGAAGATGCCAGGGTTCATAACTGAAGGATCCATATCACTGTATTTTGGCACTATGCAGCAAAGCCAAGGAGAAATAGGTTAATTAAAATTCATATGTCATTTCCATTTCCTCTGCATGTCTACAAGACTGTTTATTCTCACCATCTGAAAGAGATTCTCACCATCTGAAAGAGATACTAATTGCTGCTTTTGGTTGGTGAGAATAAACACTACAAGAGATCAAGTTCCCTAGTGAAGCCTTCTCAGCTTTGCTTTTAAAACCCAATGGAACAGCTTGAAAGGGCTGCCTTTATCTGCACAGCAATTGGCTTAGGATGCAAGCCTAGGGTGAAGTCCATTACCACTTGTCCACCAAAATTTTGCTTACAAACACTAGACCAATGTTTTTTACCTGTTTCTATCAGCCACAGATCAAGGCCATAAGAAGATTTCATCCGGAAATTAGGCCTAGGTGCTAGGGAGAGTCCCTTTCTTCATCACTTGTGCCAGCACTGTGGCTGCTGAAATGATCAGGAGCAGACAGGATCCCAAAACAGGACATTGCACATAACCTGGAGAGACACAATATGGAAACAGTGCATACGTTTGCTCATCAGTATTTCAACACTGACGCAGAATCAATACTGAGATGAGGTCTAACAGAGCATGCTCATAGTGTGTATCTTGGAGATCACTCATTTCCTGCAAGCTTAACACCTTGTACTAATACACAGCACACAGTTTAGTGGTGATTTCTTCCTCCTAACCACAGATCACAGTGACAGGTGTGGGTACTGCAGTGCCAGCCAGCCCAGAGCTGCGTAGTACCCACAACTGGTTTGACTTCAGCATCACTTCATGATGGCTGCAGGTATGTTTTAATTCCTAGGTGCTTAGACTTGTAGAGCCTGACAGTGACTGTAATGCGAATGCTTCCCCTGTGCCAACATCGCTGCTTTCCAGGCCTTCAGAGCGACTAGAGCTGAAAACCAGTAACCCATGTTTCAGCAGGTTCAGCAACGTAGGCTACTTCAACTCTGGGAACATGAGGCAAACAAAACTTGACAGAATCCAAAGCAAGGTGAAATCTGCCTACTGTCAGACCGCAGCCCACCTCACAGTGATGCTGCTTCACATGCCATTCATCAAGTCCTGGGGGAATATGGTACACTTGCAGTGCAGAATAATATACCCACAGGTTTCACTGATGCCTGGCAGAGGGCTGCTGGTACATAACCCTGTGACCCAAAGCAGCAAAAAAGTACGACAGGAAAAATTAAGGTACATGGCAAAGTGAGGTGTTGCAGAGTGAAATACACTTCTAGGATGCTCTGACCAACCCAGTAAATTAATATGGGTGTGCTACTGAACCATCCAGCAGCAACAGGAGAAAGGCTATATACAACAGTCAAAGCTAGGCTATATCACTGCACATACTGCTGCCATTTCCCAGCTGAAAACTGTTCACGAGAACCTTTCAGGAGGATGTGGTATTCATAGATCATTGTATTTCATAAATATTTGAAAATGAACACCCATATTACTAAACACCAGTGATGAAAAGGATTGGCCAGCCCTTCAGCAACAGAAGAAAGGCTAGCAAGACAAAAGAAATGGGGCTATGCTACATATGCAGGAGGGCGAGAAAGCTCCAGACAGGAGCAGGTCTCAGATCCAGGAAGGGTTTTGCCAGGACTGTAGATCAGGCTCATAGTATTTTCAAAAATGGCTGAGCTATGTAGAGCCAAAACTGGCAGTACAGAAATGTTGGAGGAAGTGCATTAAAAACAAACAAACAAACAAATCTGTTTTGAAAATTTGTCTGACACTTGTCTGCGTTTATAAAAAATCAAGTTGTTTGTGCGGTGTTTGTTAGCCACTTTAGTTACATGTGCTGTGGATGGAATGGATTTCAACTAAGTATAAAGCAGTTACTACGGCATATCTTCAGCCAAAAATTCTGGAAAGAGGTTATAAGTAATGAATTTCTAAGACGAGACAGTCTGAGAATACAGTTAACAGTATCTCTTTTGTCTCTCAACCAGTCATTTACCTGAACACTTTAGATCTCAAGAGACCTGGAGTGATGCAAAAACCCTACCTCTCTTGCAGCATCTGCTTATAAAAGCTGTACTTGCCGAGGAGCCATCACAACAAAACAAATTTGCCTTCGGTGCTGATGTGCTCACCAGAAGTGTCACTGGAGACAAAAGCTAGACCTGGAGTAACAGACAGCAATCTCCCTAAACACATCCAAGCCAAATACTTTGGTAAAATGAAAGCTGTGAAAACTGATGAGAAAACATACAGAAGTTGAAGTAGTATCATCTCTAGGGCATTTCTGGGCAAGCTGAGGTATATGCAGAACTTTTCCCATTTTTTTGGGTACCTACATTACATTAATTCTGCATACAGCCCAAATACTAGGCTGCTGCTTTACAACTCATCCCCGTTTTCTTGCATATACGACCTTTCTACTACTACAAAAATATTAAACTGACTTGATGGGTTTGGGAAATAGTATTTTGAACCTACTTGTGACCTACAAGTCAACAGGATTTTTGCCAACAACTTAAGGACAGCAGGAACATGCTTTTACTGAGAAATAAAGAGAGGCTGTTTGCTATATTTGGACACATGCACCTCTGTTACACTGCCATCATAATCTGCTGCAATTCTCTTGGGCCTATTTCTAATACAAACACATAAACCAGCTCTATCAAATGCAAGCAGTGACAATTTAAAATAATGAAATATTTTAATATCAGGCTTTGAGGACATCAGTGATTTCTAATCAATGCATGAACCCCCTTGCAAAGTGACAGAGTCTCTGTGAAAACACATCATGTATACTTGAATTTTCCAAAATAAAGTTTTGGCCATGAAATGATGAGCTGTAAATATGTAATATACTTATCCCTGCATCTTCACAACAGTGCAACTACCATTATTGGCAGTGCAAGATTCAGATACTAAATACTATCCATCACTTGAAAATGTCATTCTAATACCCGCCTGACAGCTCCAAGGCACAGCTTCCCTGGAGATAATCTAGCCCTTGTACAGCTATTTTGAATATCCACTTCTGAAACTTTCTTTTCACCTCAAGGGCAAACTTGTGCTTATTTATTATTATTATCTATAGAGAACCACAGGTATTCATGCTTTCTTTTTTTTTTAAAGCATAATGCCTTTGTCCCCCAGAAACAATCATACTCAGAGCTATCCCAGTCCACAAACAAGGTGGTGATCACCTGGAGGCCAAAGGAGAAGTGGCATTTCCAGACTCCCTTCCCATAAAGTTCCTGGTTGATGAGCACAGTTACTTACATGACTGCAAGGCACGCTGCAACAAAACATATTTTCCCCCTTGACCGGTGAAACATCTGGGGTTGCTCCCAGGTGTCTGTAGACACTAGGCCTACACCCATCAGACCAATATTGTATGCATGGCAAAACTCCAACAAAGAGCACCAGGAGCAAGGTTAAATATCAGACAGGGAGGTGCAACACCAAATAAAAGGTGAGATCCAGTGGGAGGCAAAAGATTACAGCAGCGCAGGATCCTGGGGTGCTCCTGTTACACACGCATCCTAAGAGCTCCTCTGTGCTTTTGGTTTTAATTAACATTTGTTAACATATGGAGATATTTACCCAGAAGGAAGGTTGGTGGAGCAGTTAAGAAACAGCCTCTCTCTCCCTTTCCTCCATCCCCTTCCCACTGGGGCACTGGGTCCAGTTCTCCAGCTGGTATAAACCCGCAGTGCTCCACTGATTTACACCAGCTGAGCATCTGGCTTCAAGACATTTCCGATTGTATATAAAAAGAACAGCAATGTGGTGTGCTACTTATAAATCTCTCTCCTGAGCCAAGGCCGTGGTCCTCACCGGTGCCCCACTTGGCCAATGTGCCCCATCCCATCTCCCTTGGCATCAGATGGACACAGCCAGGCCCACTCCTGGCTTCTGTCATGTGGAGATAATGGGTGCAGGATCCTACTTCCCATTTCCTCTTACAAAATGGAGGTGGGAGAGAGGAGGGAAAATTCCTGCCTGCTCTTTCCCCTGGCTGCTTGGGGAGGATTAGTCAGCCAGTGTTTATAAATCGCTCTGAAGGGGTCAAGTACAGGAGCAATCGATGTCCGCTTCTCAGCATCATATTTAACAGCTGTCCAAGGGTTGCTTTTAATTTCTTTTAATAACAGAGCAAATGACACCCACTGCCAAGCCTTCAGCTTGCAATGGCAAAGCCTGGCCCCATGCTGCTGTCCTGTTTTGCAGGAGGCTTCATCTGGTCCTTGCACAGGTCGTGGGAAGAGGCAGTGCAGCTCTGGCCATCACTCCTCAAAGCTCCCAACAGAAAGCACCCACTTGCAGCTCAGTCCTGCCCTGCTGCCCCCCACCTCTCGCCCTATCCAGGCACCATGCTTGCTTAGCTTTCCAGCCACTTGTATTAATGTAAGGGGAAAGATATAAGCACTTCTCCACGAGCAAGTGGCAGGAAGGTGGCCCGTCTCCTTTGCTTTCCAGCAGACCATGTTTCTGCCTTTCCACCAAAGTTTTTCTCAATCTTTCCCTTGGTTTAGTGAAGAAAATGTTATTCCCTTTATAGCAGTAAACAAACTTTCTTCAAAATTGTTTGGCACTCAAATCCTCAGGCTAGTAAGGCTTTCAAACTGACTTGAATTCCTTTTCCTGCCTGTCCTATACGAGGAAAATCTTGAATTGATATATATATACTTCATTTATATTTAAAGCTGCATTAGTTTCAAATATAGTGAGAATTACAATAAAATTTGATATACTAGAAATCTTTCTGCATTGTGGACATCATGTTTTGCTGATCCTTCTCCATTCCTGTCACAAACATGACTAAGCCACAATAACATACGATCACCCATATAGCAGTATATGCCACCCCTGAAGGGAGGCATAGAAGAAGAGAAATCATCTCAGGTGAGAGCAACAGAAGAACTATTTGCTTGGCTGTGATGCAAATGTTCAGTCTGGCTGGTGCCATATAGCCAGCTGTGGGGCCAGGAAATGTCCCCTGTTGCAGTGGGTGACAGATCTTGCCATGGGTAAAGCTAGGAAAGGACAAGAACCTGAACCAGCAGCCACCCCATCTTCTCCAAGGCCACCAGAACAACTTTGTACAGGTTTCCTGTGGCCAGAAAGTCAAGGTATTGCCTTCCCTCTGGATCCCAGAACTCTGGGGCTACTGCACACTGCCAAAGGTGGTATCGCAGTGCTCACTGCATCACTGTATGATGCTCAGAGAGGTAACAAGATATTTGGCTTTAAAGAAGGCAAAGATGCAACCTCAGCCATGCACTTCCTGAGATCCTGTGAGTTTAGCCACTGGCTTTAACAGCCGGGCAGTCAGGGTCACTGTGTGGTGCTTAAGCAGCCCCTCTGGAATCACAGCCCTAGACTGCAATTAGTGCTGATTTATTCTGGGTGACTACAGTTCAACACAGACCAGTACTGGTCTGGCTGCCACAATTCATCCTTGAGATTTACCAGTAAAGGCAGCAATTCTTTTGATCTTCCTAATAAAGAAAATCTGAAAGCATACAATTAGCCTTTTTGTCTCTCCACTGACATTTGGATGTGATGCAAGTAGTCTGAGGGGGAGCTCTGCTTAGAGCAGACTGCTCCTCCAGTCCTGCTGCCTATGAAGCACTTACGGATTTAAAGGCTCCCAACTCCACCCCCAAATATGTCACACGTGTAGGGGAAAAGAATAAGAGTGAGGGCACTGCCTGGGGGAGAAAGGATGGAGTGATAGAGGAACTCACTGCATCACATGACTGTAAAGGAGCTTGCTTTACATAGCTTAGGCGGTTGGGTCTAGCAGGGATCAAAGGTGTGACCCAAATCACTGGCTATGACCAAGCGCACAGCTGGGTGAGAAAGGAGCTCAAATCTGTCTTTCCACATCCTTTGACTAGGAGCTGCTTGTTCACTGTTCCTCAGGTGCAGCTCAGAGGGGGCAATGGCTCTGGACAAATAGAGCAGCAATAAGTGGTCAGCAGGATACAGAGAAGCAAAAAAGAACCTTTCTTTGGCTGCAAGAAGTGAGAAATACCCAGGACACACACCCTCCTGTACAAAGGGCCCACTGAGGTGGTCATTTATTCATGCTCTCTGCATCGTCCATGTCCTTGGAGACGTTTTCTGTGTGCTGCTCATTGTTCATTCAATCTGCAGACAAGATGTGATTACATGGCAATAGTTGGTCTAATGACAGCTGTCCTAGGCTGAGAGGAGTGAACTCACAAGCCCTTTCTGAGGGTGGACAGATGGAAACAGAAGTCACTACCCCAAGCAGTAGGTTAGGCAGCAAGGCTTGAACAGAAGCTAACCCACAGGATCAGGGTGGGGGATCCTGCAGCAAAATCCCAACAAATTAGTCCTGTCCTCCCGCCCCTCGGTATGGTCGTGATTATTTAAAAGCAAGGGAATACCAACCATTACATCTGTACAAACACGCCACAGGAAACCAAATTGTAGAGACACCAGCAATCAAGACCAGACTCTTGGTTTGTTTGTTCAGATATCAACATCCAGCAAAGACAGCCCCCATCAAGGCTGTAATTGGCACAGCAGTAAATGCTCCTGGGGCAATGTGGAAGGTGAACAGGGCAAGGTGGGCAGAGAGCAAACCTGGTCTCTCTGGGATCCCCTACTGTTACAAAAACAACTTATGAACTGCTGTGGAGCAAGGCATAACTAAATTAGTCTGGGGAAAAGAAGGGTCACATAAACATGTCCCAGTCAGCATCATTCTCTCTGGCATTTTGCTTGACGTTCATCCCAAAGTTCAAGCCAGGAAGCTGCCAGAGAAACCATTCAGCTACAAATTCTTCTCTCTCCTCCTGAAAACATCAAATAACCAGAATATTACTTGCAACCAGAAATGTGCCTGCTGTTCCTTGTGAGTCTTGCAAAATGTAAGGCATACTTACTTTTCCCACCAACAATGATAAAAGGTTGGTTGGTTTGTTTGTCTGTTTGCTTTAATGATTAAACATTTATCCTATAGGGGATTTCTTCTTTGGAGGTTAAAATAATGAGAGAGACCAGATTTTTTTTAACAATTCACTTAATGTGGCCCAAATGTTCATGCATTATCTCTGTTCTTGAATCTTGGGTGCCAGTTAAATATCATACCTACTATAAAACAGCCAGTTATAATGCAAGCATTAGCATTTAGCACACATCTACTCAGAAGAAACAAGCCCATGCAAACTATGAATATCTCAACTTCAAAAAATCTAGGAGAGTCTCTTTTAAAAACCTCCAGGAGGAGACTTCCTTTAATGCTGTGAGTGCCTTCAAGTCATTCACAAATTAACAAGCACAGAGAGTATTAATAAACTGAATAGCTTAAGATGAGCATGTGGTCTTACTGTCATGGGGGAGGCACGAGGCAGAACCGTGCCTTTCTGCATTAGAAGACCATACCAAAGAAAACCAAAAACCATAAGGCTGCAGGGAATTCAGCAGCACACTTTTCTCCAGTGGTCTTCCTGTGTCCCAGACATCCAAAAAATAAGGGGAAAATTCTGTTTGTATTTTGCCATCCGTATAGAGGAAAATCCATCTCCTGTTCATGCTGTATGTCGCTGCAGTGCATCAAGCGTTAGCATGCACAGGCATGAAATACAGTGATAAGATTAATAATAACAATATGTATTCGTTGCTACAAATGCATTCTTTTGCATCAAGACCTCAAGTAAGCTAATCACTTGAGCAAATATTTAAGAACATGCTGAAGCCAATAGGATTTAGGTGCTTTCCCTCTCTGGGCCCTCAATACATAAATATGAGCTTCTATTTGATCAGCTCCCAAAATCAAGAGAACGGTAAGTGAATGCAGAACTCACCAGATTTCACCAGATCCCGCAGCACTAGAAGCAGGGACAGTCCTTGAAACTAGCAACAGTTTAAAACAGATAAGTAAAAATAGTTTTTTTTACACGGCAGGTAATGAATTTCTGGAGTCTGTACCTGCCTTGTCTTCTTCCCTGCCCCTCATGGGATAAAAACAATGCTGCTTGCCCCTTAACCTCTCCCAAAACTCGGCTATCATCATTCCCCAAACTAGGGAATCTCGCACAGCAGAGGGGTATCTACACTATTAGAGAGAAACAGAAATGAGAAATTAGAGAAATGGGAAAAGTTGAGCCACTTTAAGAACTACAAAAGATATCAAAAAATAGATGTAATAATACTTTTCTCCTGTTTTGGGGGGGGGGGGGGGGAGGAACCTAAAAATAACAACAACAACAAACCCTAAAACCAGTTTGCTCTAGTTATGATAATCCAGGCATAACATTTATATGAGAACATAAAATACAGCACACAGCTGTAAGTAAAACAATATGTGTGTTCCTGAATAATGGGAAAATAGCTTGCCAATAAGGATATACTTTGAGCAAATGAAAGATGACCTGGAATTGACTCTAGAGTAACAATTTGATTACTTATAAAAATAGGAGGTAGGGAAAAAGAAAAAGGGAGAGGAAGCAGTGGTTGGGAAGAGCTTATGCTATGCGGTATTTGATGTATTTACTTTGAAAGTTTCTTTTTGATGAATAATAAAAACAATGCTGTAACAGCCACCTTCATGCCAAAAAATAAGATTGGCTAGGGATTTTACAACTAACATGGCTCTACTCACACAGATTCTCCATGTCAGAAGGCCACGTTTAAGCTCAGATGATGAAACTGGAGCAAAAGAGGTTGAACAAAGAACTCTGAAGGCAAAAGGAGAGAAGAGCATGTGGCACAGCTCCTTGAGAGAGAGCTTATTGGCTCTCTGGCCTGCAAATTGTTTCCACGCCGGTGTGCAGAGCAACACACTAGTGTGCCTTGGGAGAGACCCAACACGCTTACCAGCTAATGCATTTCTATTTTTTAATAACCAAAGTGAGCTCAGTGTTCATAAAAATACAAGATTACCAGGCTTGTTGGCTGAAGCAATCCGGCACCGCAGGTTAGACGTTTAGCCCCTGGGCTCTAGGTCCTCCAGGTATAAGACAGAGCTGCCAGGTATGAGGCAGGGGGATGACGGGGGACAACATAAATCTGTATGCTTGCAAAATATTTGAGAGGAGGGTTGTGATGCAGGGCCCTGGAAAAAGACACAGGTGAACAGCAGCACATTCCCAAGCCATTAATGCCCAGACTACCTCTACCCTTCTTGAGCCTTCATCCCTCACAGTCATTGGCATGAAGGATGTCTCTGTGACTCCCTGGATTCTCATCTTTCTGTCGATGCTGCATGCAGTCATATTTTCTGGAACAGCACTGGTATAAAGCAAAAAAAAGAAGGAGAATCAACTCATTTCACACCAGTTTCAAACTTCTCTACACTTAAAAAAACCTTCTGTGGGCTTCTTTCAACCTGTATTTGCATTCTGATTTCACCCCTGTGAAATAAACACCACTCTCATCCCTGTCCCTCTTCTCCTTTCCTATATGTGTAATGAACCTTTCCTCTTTGCTGTTTCTCTTCACTTCTGGATTTTTGCCCACCTACTTCTCTCTTTCTGAGACATTTCCTTATTTTTAAGTATCAGCCTAAAAGTCTTTCTCTCTAATCACCGCAGAATGCAATACCGAGGTCAATCACAATGCATTTCTGCCTAGGTCAAAAGCTGAGGGGTTTCCTTGAAAAACACCCCTTGAAAAAGATAATTCCTTTCATAGCAATGAGGGAGCAAACTTCAGGCCTCATCCTGATTTCCAGCTAATGTGAACTTACAAGAAAGCTCCCCATGATACACAAAGAAATATTTACTATATGAATTAAGCAACGTTTCCTGCTTTGCAAAAACAAAGTTAATGTTTGAGATAGGATTTTTGTCCAGTGGGTTTCTGACATACGGTGCTTGTTATGGCATCATGACAGGTTTCTTCTTCATTTTCTCAGCTGGACCTGTTCATAGGAAATAGGAGGACCAAGATTTATGAACTTAAAGCAGCATTTTGTTGCTTTACATGACTAATTCAAAAGAGGTCAAGCACTGAGAAGCAAAGATGAAGGAGCAAGTATAGAGGCAACATGAAGAAGCGAACCCCACTAATTCTTCCCTTGGAAATAATACAGAGAGGATTGCTTTCCTTGGAGAGCATGAGTTTGTAACAGAAATGTTGCCATCATTACTGGGATGACTAAAATGCAGAGTGTAACTAATTCATCTTTTATACAGCTCTGTGCCCAGAGAGTAAAGTCTTTAGAAAGCAATAAGCCAGCAGAACATCACAGTTATTAATCTGGTGTATTTTTCTCTTTTCTCTGGATATATCTATTAGCCATGCATGTGACTCTAAACAAAACCCTTTCCTATGTCCTTTTCTTACGTTCCCCTCCTTTGTTCTTTTATTGGTTTAAGCTGTAACATACGGGGTCAAGAAAATCATTCCCATTTTTATTACAAGTCTCTATAAATAATAAGTCATACATATGTTAGGAGTAAGAATGAGAAGTAATTATTTGCCAAGGTCTTGTCTATCCTAGCAAACAAAAAGCAGACGTCATTTGTGTACATTTTTTTAATAAAGTGGGTATCATCACGTGCACTGAGCAGAGAAACACCTCATTGGAAGGACAACACATGAGAAGGAACCTGTTGGCACCTTGGCTTCAGTGAAGCCATATTTCAGAAGGCTTTTCACCAGTCATTACTGGGGTGGGGCGAGAGGGCCTCCAAGTCACATTAATTCTCAAAACACAGATGATCCCCTATCACTCTCCTTGATGTTAGGCTTTTTCATTCTGTTTTATAGGAGGATATAGGATTTCTTTGTAGTTTGTTCCAGAAGTCTACCTGTGTTCCCCTTGTAAGAGGGTAGTTGATGAGAAAAATACCTTTTCATTGCAGACTGAAAAGAGTGATCCAACTCAGATTAAGACCTGGATTTTCTTCCCCTGTCCCTGCATACACCAGTACATCTCATAGGGGAGTCCTAGGTACTAACAAGCATTCAGATGATGACTGCCGCCAGGGGAGACATGCATAGGTCACTGTCTCTCTTCACTAGCATCTCTGCTTTTTCCCCAGCACAGTAGAAAAGGAACCCTTTGGTTTTATGCACTACTTCAATCTTCAATGCCTCACCAAGTACTTTTCCTTTCCTGAGTCTTCACCTATATAAACCAGATACTTTAATGAGGTTTGCCATTTAGGCTGAGAGCCTTTCTCTTTATTCTGCCCATCAGCCACCTTGGGAAGATGGGAACCCATGGTAACTGCAAAGTTATGTCAAAGTATATCTTCGCTTTTCTCACAGCAAGTTTCTTTGCTCTGCTATCCACTGCCATGAATCACACTTCCTACATTTCCAAGGACTGCACAGATAAGCGAGTTTCTGTACAGAAACACCCAACGTGTTGCTTCAGTGTTGCTCCCTTGCTTTTTTATCTTTCATTTTTTGTTAAATTTTACACCATTTTACAACACATACATTGTTGCTACATTGTGATAAGCTTTTAACTAGTAAGGAAGAAGCTTTTACAGTTGCGTTTCTGAAAAGGCTCCTATTTATTTCTCATAAAGATCCTTGGGATGAAAAGCAGACTAAAGTTCAGAAGTAAGTTAAATGAAAAATTGAGGCTGCTCAGAGGGAGATGTTAAAGGCTGACTGGCACAAAAGGGTACTTTCTGGCAAACTTCTCGAAGCACTAAAAGAAAAGGGTCAAGAGTCATCTGCTTAAGTAATGATCTCTGACGAAAAAATATTGGCTGGCCAATCCCGTAACTACAATGGACTATTATATGTATGTTCTATAGGCTGAATGCATCAATTATACTCATCATGTGGCTTCTTGTACATGCTTAACTTGCTATTTCCTTTTATTCAATGTGATAGCACATAAATTAATGCAAAGGCATACATGAGAGTATTTTATACCTTCTCCCCTCTCTTTTGAATTTTGAGTATCAGTAGTTTCACTATGAATAATTTAGAGGGAAAAACTTTCAGAACTGAGGGAGGTGGTAGGGCATGTCTTTGTCTGCCAGAGAAGTACTGTCCACTAACCACACTTATGCAGGATGGGAAACAGCTTCGACAATCAATAGAGCATCATAATTTCTCTCCTAACAGGAAATGAGGACTCAGTGCACTATTGCAGTTTTAATTTAAATGCAATTTAAAAGAAAAAAAACACCCAGCACCAGATGCTCATCAGAAGACCATTAAATGTTATTACTATATGCTATTTCCCTTAGGAACTCTCATGGTTAAAAATCAACAATAAGCAGCAGCCTATATCCTTTTATAGCGAATCTCTTCAGCTGTAGTTCAGTTAAGAGGTCTGACAGGTCACAAGACTCATCACAAGTTTGATTATTTCTCGACAGGCAAGCTGAGATGAGGATAATTGGCATGTTTTTACAGACCTTCTCACCGCAGAGCTCCTCATGCTCTCCTTCTTTTAGCCTGATGAAACGTGGCTCAAACACAGCTTCATGTTCTCTGCTTTTTTCACTGTCCTTTCCTAGATATATGTCCTGTTTAACTTCTCACGAAGGACTGAGCACTGGCCCATTCACATGCTTGTGGCTTACTGCAGGAAAGCAACAGCACACCACAGCTGACAGGGGGACTCAACCTTCAAGGAGGGCTCCTATGTTTTGTTCAAAACAGTAATCCCAGAAAAGCTTTATATTGACTTTAAAATTGCTAGGGTTTTTTTTAGCTCCACATACTCCAAAAAGGGCAATATGGAGTACCAACATCTCAATTCTGCATCTGAAGAGACCCTTAAATTCACAAAAACAGATCTTCGCAGACCTTTGAAAGGTCTGGGGGACTTAAGTGGCAATCACGCTTTACCTGTTCACATTTCTTTTCCTCATTATGCAAATAAATAAGAAACATACTGACCCAGGAGTCAGTACTAACTCTCCTCCCACAATCACAAGGAAATGGAAGGATAGTGTACTGCAGGAAAAGGGAACACTGAAACCTCTCTAGACCCAACAAAGAAGTAGCCAGGACTTTCAGCATCAGTCCTAAGCATAAAAGCACAGATGGACAAAGACTCCATTCTTAGGAACTGGCAACAACCTGGTGCATCCAACTCACAAATGAGATGGAAAGAAGTGGATTTTGATGTTAAAGAAACATCTGACACTGCTTTCTGTGAGGAGGCTGGTGTTCAGATAGTAGCACCTTCATTTTCACAGCAGACATCTTTAAGCAGTCAGCTAAGTAACCCCAATGCTGCACTGAAAGTGCTGATAATCTCCCAGGAAAATAAGCCAAACAGCTACAGCACCTCATCACTAAGGAGTAATTGAACACTTTGATACGATAATTGATTATCGTGAATCCGTTAAAGCTGACAAGAGAGCATACACTCTCCAGATGATGTCCAAATTACAAAGCCACAAACTTCAAAGCTTATTTGGATTCACACAACAAAATACATTTTGTTATTTACAATGTAAAAAAAAAAGAAAAAAAAAGTATCCTTCTAAATGAGGCAAGAATTTTAAAACAGTGAATGGTGAAATGGCACAACTTGAAATACGAAAATAATCAATGCTATCAAATGGCTTCAATCTGTCCTGAGGACTCTATAATGATTTCCAGATGATAACACAAGAGTGATTGGATGTCTCTGGCAGCAATTCTTATCAAGGTCTGATTATAACAGCTACAATAGGAAGACGAAAAATTGGTTGGTAGAGGGTGGTTAAGAAGGTCTGAAGAAATATGCAAACAGTTGCTCAGTTTGGTTTAAATCTATCTGAAATGGTGGTTGCACATAAAGGCAAAAACAGCTGTTGGTCATTTCCAGCCATGCTGAGATGCTTTTCGTAAATTCAGCCAAACACACTGAAGAATAATTTTACTTCATGGTTAAAGCAAACCAATATGTAACCACTTGCAGTTTCTGCAAACTAGGAAATCATCAGCAAAGCATCTTGACTTCCTTTCTGGTTCTAAAAACCTTTTCAAGCTTTCTTTAATTGAATATTATTTCAACTGCCCTGATTCTACCTCTAGAGCTATAAGGGAACCATGTAGTTGTTACTATTTATTTGTATTATTACTCCAGACAGAAATCAGGACCATGCTTTCCTTGACGTCATGAAAAACTTCACAAAGATAAGACCCTGCTCAAAGAGCTTTATATAAATCTGCATGACCAGAAGCAACAGGTGGCTACAAGATACTAACAGCAGCATAAAAAATTTACAGAGTGCAAAGGAAAGTAGTGGACTCAGCACAAAGTTAGGTCTTCAGTCCTATCACTGCTGCAGAGCTACATTTCTGGGCTGAAACCCAGTATTGGAGCATACAGCTCACATCATCCAAATTTTGGAGATCACCCAGCTTCTCTGAGGTTTCTTTAAGGTTAACCAAATTTAGAATCATAGAATAGTTAAGGCTGGAAAGGACCTTAAGATCATCCAGTTCCAACCCCCCTGCTGTGGTCAGGGACACCTCACACTAAACCATCCCACACAAGGCTACATCCAGCCTGGCCTGGAACACTGCCAGGGATGGAGCATTCACAACCTCCCTGGGCAACCGATTCCAGTGCCTCACCATCCTAACAGGAAAGAATTTCCTCCTTATATCCAATCTAAACTTCCCCTGTTTAAGTTTTAACCCATTACCCCTTGTCCTATCACTACAGTCCCTAATGAAGAGACCCTCCCCAGCATCCCTATAGGCCCCCTTCAGATACTGGAAGGCTGCTATGAGGTCTCCCCGCAGCCTTCTCTTCTCCAGGCTGAACAGCCCCAACTTTCTCAGCCTGTCTTCATACAGGAGGTGCTCCAGTCCCCTGATCATCCTCGTGGCCCTCCTCTGGACTTGTTCCAGCAGTTCCATGTCCTTTTTATGTTGAGGACACCAGAACTGCACACAATACTCCAGCTGAGGTCTCACGAGAGCAGAGTAGAGGGGCAGGATCACCTCCTTCGACCTGCTGGTCACGCTCCTTTTGATGCAGCCCAGGATACGGTTGGCTTTCTGGGCTGCGAGCGCACACTGCAGCCAGCTCATGTTCATTTTCTCATTGACCAGCACCCCCAAGTCCTTCTCCGCAGGGCTGCTCGGAATCTCTTCTCTGCCCAACCTGTAGCTGTGCCTGGGATTGCTCCGACCCAGGTGTAGGACCTTGCACTTGTCATGGTTGAACTTCATAAGGTTGGCATCAGCCCACCTCACAAGCATGTTGAGGTCCCTCTGGATGGCATCCCTTCCCTCCAGCATATCAACTGAACCACACAGCTTGGTGTCATCGGCAAGCTTGCTGAGGGTGCACTCAATCCCACTGTCCATGTCAGCGATGAAGATGTTAAACAAGACCGGTCACAACACCGATCCCTGAGGGACACCACTCGTTACTGGTCTCCAGCTGGACATTGAGCCATTGACCACAACTCTTTGTGTGCGGCCATCCAGCCAGTTCTTTATCCACTGAGTGGTCCATCCATCAAATTGATGTCTCTCCAATTTAGAGACAAGGATGTCATGTGGGACAGTGTTGAACGCTTGGCACAAGTCCAGGTAGATGACATCAACTGCTCTACCCCATCCATCAGCTCCGTAGCCCCACCATAGAAGGTCACCAAATTGGTCAGGCAGGATTTCCCCTTAGTGAAGCCATGCTGGCTGTCACCAAGCACCTTGTTGTTTCTCATGTGCCTTAGCATGCCTTCCAGGAGAATGTGCTCCAAGATTTTGCCAGGCACAGAGGTGAGACTGACTGGTCTCTAATTCCCTGGGTCTTCCATTTTCCCCCTCTTGAAAATGGGGGTTATATTTCCCTTTTTCCAGTCATTGGGAACTTCACCTGACTGCCATGATTTTTCAAATATGATGGCCAGTGGCTTAGCAACTTCATTCGCCAGCTCCTTCAGGACCCGTGGGTGGATTTCATCAGGTCCCATGGATTTGTGCAGGTTCAGGTTTTTAAGATGGTCTCAAACCACATCCTCTCCTACAGTGGGCCCAAGGTCTTCATTCTCACAGTCCCTGCGTCTACCTGCCAAGACCTGGGTGGTGCGGTTGGAGCCTTTGCCAGTGAAGACCGAGGCAAAGAAGTCATTCCGAACCTCAGCCTTCTCCAAATTCTGCGTAGCCAGTTCTCCTGAGAGCTTCCTCAGGGGGCCTACATTGTCCCTAGTCTGTTTTTTATTTGCTACATACCTGTAGAATCCCTTCCTGTTATCCTTAACATCCCTAGCCAAGTTTAATTCTAACTGGGCCTTAGCCCTCCTAAACTGGTCCGTAGCTTCCCGGACAACACCCCTTAGGCAGGCCCTGCACTGCTCAGCTATTTCACCTTGTGTTGGAAGAAGCAGCCTCTGCAGTACGGCTTTGACACAATCAAGTGAAATCAGGTGTCTAGAGCGAGGCTGGGATTCATTTATATTGGAAAATCAAAACAAAGCTCAAGATACGCAAAGTCATTCAAAGCAAGTGCAACTGAGAGCTTGGAAATACGCCAGTGCCAAAATCACACTTCTAATTTTTGACGAAGAGCTACTTTCAGAATGAGCACAGACAGGACCAGTCACAAACCATGCAACACTTGTTGCTTAGCGAAGGTGCAAAATAACCACATTAAGAAATCCTGTGGGCATAGGCGACTGGATCTGACTCACCAAGCTGTCCTACCGGAATGCAAGCCCTACTCTTTCCTCTAGGGAGAAAGTACAGATATTTTGCAATATGTTTACGCGAACTGTGTGAGCTTCAATTTCTTCACACAGTATGCCGCTTCTAAGCTAGGGGATAGGTTAAAAGTTTAGTTTGGAATAAGAAGTGAGACAAGAAGCATTTTGGAAAGGGAAGGAAAATCCTATTCATCCCACTGATAACAAATGCTATCTTGTCTAATAGGAGCTTACTACTGGTCTGTTAGGAGCTCACTACTTCTGGTTACATCTTTGTCTCAGACGTTTGGTCTGTGGAGTGCCACTCCTCAGACAAGGACACAACAACAATTACAATGTCCAATGAGCCTGAGAAGTTTGGCTGTGAGAAGCAGCTTGTTCAAGATTAAAGAAAAGGCTGGAACTCCTGAACACAGAAGACAGTAACATTTTTAAATACTTCCTACCTTTGCCAAGTTCGACTACATGTGCAAGGAAAAAACCAGAACTTTGTTTAAATTCACATTTCTGGCTTGATGGCTACATCCGCACAAACTTTTATAAAATTATTTTGAACAGTTGTCATTGCAGAGAAAGACACAGAGTCAGTGTCACCACTGTATCAGTATGGGGCAGTCCTGGTAGCTGAAATAGCATGACGTGAAGCAGCCATGGAATAACAGAAGCTAGCCACATCAGGTGGTATTCTCCACCAGGACCCAGTTACCCACTAGTGTGCAGTAATATGAGGGTGACAACTAGCCCTTCTCAACTACAGAATGAACATCACTTGTGATGAGAACTTAGTTTTAATTAATCCTTTCTCCCTTCATTCCTGTTCCAACTGTACCTCATGCAACGAGACTGAAATATCAAGCCAGCAAAGATCTGCACATCAACAGAATACCTGTGAGGTAGTCAGTCCATTTATCAGTGAGCACCATTCCCCAGACTCAGGGAAAGCATTGGTCCCTTCTCTGATACAAGAATAAGGATTACTTTTCACAGTTATTGGCAGATTTTGAATCAAAAGCTTCAGGCTTATTGCAGCAATTAAATGCATGAATCATGTATTCACTCACTTGGAAAGCTTCCTACTTTGTCTTATTGCTCACCAAGACTGTAAAAGGCACACTGCAATCTGTCCCAGGTGTCATGGGACAGATTTGTAACCCAGGCTGGCTACAGGTACACCCGAGTTCCATCTGTGGCATCACCCAGGCTCATACTCTGTCCTTCTCCTCTTCACCTAAAGTGACAGCCAGATTCCCATCAGAGGTGCTGCTCCCGTGCATTCTCCTCTCTAGGAGTCCTTGCAGAACAGTGAAGAAGGCTTCTTGCCTCTCCCACCCTTGCTTTTACAACCCCAACCTACTGTGGGAGGACCTGTGGAGAAATAAATGCATAGCACATTCACCCTGCAGGGCCTGGAGAACGGGTTTTGTTGCTGAAAGGAGAGGGGGAACTGCCTCTCTCCTGCCCTGTGTCTTCCTGTGCTGAGAACCCATAAGTGTGTACTGCTGTGCAGGCTGAAGAGAAATTAATGCTACTGGATTTGGAAGGAAAAAGAGAACTGGTGTTCTACTATGATCAATCGTCATTGATCTGATGCTAATTATTAGAAATATAATCTTTTAGAATACTGGAATTACATATAATCACTTAATTATTCATTCTAGCTGAGTACTGCTTCCTTGATGCATTTGACTCAAATTTCAAACAAATATTTCCCATTGAATAGTAAGTACATTTGTAACACAATGAAAGGTAAGCAACTGAATAAAATTGCCACCTCCTTCTACCTTTGTTCAGCTTAGCACTGTGCATGAGGAGATGCTTTCCATGAGCTTTGGGTCTTGGATCCCTAATGTCATCTCATCTAATGTAAACATCTAAAAACCTCTAATCTTTTCTTTAATAAAGCTTCTTACAGATTGTATCTTGTGAAAGTGAGTCAGCTTCCTGTGTGAAAAAAAACTTTAACAGGTCACAGTGCCCATTTTCTGTTCTCTGAAAGTTTCTGATGTTGATTTCTGTACAAATGGATCCTTAGAATGCCTCTGGCTTCTGGTGTCCTTTCGTACAGCTCTATTGCCTCTTTATTACCCATTTCCTTTGTAACCAGCCCCTACCTTCAGAATTCTTCACTGAAAGACAGTGCACAGAAATGATCCACTTCAGGGCACTGTGCATAGTGGTATTCACAACCCTCTCACGAGCCAAATTATTATAGTTGCATATAGTGGCTGTCTCAGACAAAACAGCTGGACCTAAATGAGCATGACATTCCTGTTGTCACAAAACCATTTTTCTTCCTCCTCTCTTAGTTGTGTCCCTCTTTCCACTCAAAACCTCCAAACTTCAAAATGCAAGAATGGGACAGGAAAAGGCGTGAAACCAACAATAAGGAGGCCCCAATAACTGGACTTGCCCCTATTTTCCATACCCAACACAGCTAAAAGAGGCTCTGCAAGCTCTGCACTGTCTGCTCTAGCTAACAAGAATCTGTGGCAGGTGTTGAGCCCTTGCAGAAGAGAAGCTCATATGATTATTTATCATACTTGTATGATTCTTTACTGTGAGGGTGGTGAGGTGCTGGAAGAGGCTGCCCACAGAAGCTGTGACTGCTCCATCCCTGGCAGTGTTCAAGGCCACGTTGGACAGGGCCTTGGGCAACATGATCTAGTGGGAGGTATCCCTGTGCATGGCAGTGGGGTTTGAACTATACAACCTTCAGGTCCTTTCCAACCCTAACCATTCTATGATTCTATGATGGGCATCAACTGATTAGGTAGAGAGGTAGCAATGGTCAAAGCACCATAGCTGTAACAACCAACTGAAGTAGACAAGGAGAATAGTGAAAATATCCTTCAAAGTGGTATGTTTTAAGTAGACCAAACTTCTCATACTCAACTGATATGCAGTTGGAAAGAGCAGCTCTGCAAAGTTGCAAATTCCAGAAATAAGTGAAAGACAAAAACTCAAACAATACCCCAAAACCTCTTCTTTAAGCTTGAACTGAACCAGCAACCTAAGAATTACCTTCTAGAGACAGCCACTCTACCAGCTAAGCTATCAAATGAAGGTGAAGAAGGAGTGCCAAGAATGAGTCAAGACTGTATCAACAATAGCCTTAGGCTCTAATGGGCTTCCATATGTATAGCTTTTCACAACAGCAAAACAGTATCAAAAAAAAAAAGGCACAAAGCTAACTCTCCTGCAGAACTGGATTTTGGTTACAGAACTGCCAGTTTTCTGCCAAATAGTTCGCAGCTCTTGTAAGACTGTTGGTAGTGGTAGCATTAATGTTGGAGTTACTGTCATGACCCATATGAAATCTGTCTACGGCTTGACAAAAAAATTTGCCCACTCTTTGATGACCTTGCCACATTTCCTAAGCTGAGTTAGGAGAAGAGGGAGAACTCCTCTCCACACAGCTCCCCACAACAGTTCTCCAGCCAAATCCAATAACAAAATAGCAAACAAATCAGTTAACACTGCCCGACAGCTTCCATAGCAAATGAAGAGTAACAGAGGAAAAGGACAGAAAAGAATAACCACTGAGGTTTTAATTCAAATCCCACCAAGTCCCATGGTACATGTAAAACCCCTTGCACACAGATGAAGTTGCAGTGTCTGGCATTTCAACCGGTGGCCTCCCAAACCCCTGGGCCTGGGAGGCTGAACCCTTTGTGAATCATCTGAGCGAGTGCTGCAGCTCACAGCTGCGGCGATTGAAAGCAAGCTATACTCTTTTTGAATTACAGTGATTCATGAGCATCTCCAGACAGCAGGGTGGGGCGGAAAGCTGTGAGCAGACACCCTGTTTGCCGAAACCATGCCATCCTACTTGCAATAGGAGTGTGTGTAGCAGTGTTACCTCAGTGCCCTACAGCATATCCATCCTTAACCCATGCTTACCTCCACCTACTCCTTGTGACTCAACCCCAAACACCAGGCTCCTTCAGCAAGCATGTAGCCAGCAGGTTAAGTGATTACTCCTCCTTCAGCACTCAGGAGCTTGCATTGGGAATGCTGCGTCCTGCCTTGGCTCCCTGGTACAAAACTGATGAGGACATACTGGAGGGAGTCCACTGGAGGACCACCAAGATGGCCAGGGGCCTGGAGCACACAACACAGCAGGGGAAGCTGTGGGAGCTGGGCTTGTTCAGTCTTAAAAAGAGATGAATTAAGGGGGACCATAGCGCAGTGTGCAAGTACTAAATGGGAGAGCATGGAGAAGGCAGGGACAGGCTCTGCTTGGAGGAGCACAGTGAAAACATGGGAGGCACCAGGCAGAAGCTGCCACCAGGGAAATTTTGATGAGATATAAGGGGAGAAAAATACCAGGAAAAATAAAAAGCTCATCATTGCAAAGGTGCCTGGATGGTGGAATCTCCACCCGTGGTGGTCCTCAGAGCTTGATGAACACAGCCCTGTACAACCTGACCTAACTTTGAAGTCTACCCTGTCTGGAGCAAGAGACTGGACCAGATGATCTCCAAAGGTTTTTTAGCAAACATAAAGTGACCCCCATGTCAGGAAGGTGACTTCACAGAGCAGATGATCTGGCACTAAAACTATCACCAAGTACCTCTGTGTTTGGAAAATACATCTCTTCATCTCACAAACCCTTGCACACACATTTATTTTCATACTAACAGACATCTTAAGTCTCTTCTACTGCTAAAGGCAGCACAGATCTTGATAGAAACTCAGTAAGATGTTTCCCTGGTTTTGTTCATTGGACTGTGGGAAGGTCAGGAAATACCTGACTTACCTGTAAGGTACTGTTGCAGCTTCTCACAGGCCTAACCCTGGGACCTCTGATGTGTCATCACCTTCATTGTACCCAACAACAACTATCAACTCAGCTGATGCTGTAAAGAAAAACATGGGATTATGGAGAGAAACAGAAGTACTGTGTGCCTGTCAGGGCAATATCTGCACTCTCTGGGGTCAGATGGTCATGGTGGGCCTGAGATACCCACATGCAAGAAAGTGAGGTTAGTCTTGTGCTAGAGAAAGAATGACATAACAGATAACAGCGACCCAAGCTCCTAAATCAGAGCATATAGTGTAGCCCCAGGGCTCTCATCTTTTCCAGTGCACAGACTCTACAGCATTTTTAAGGGGCACTTCAGGCTCCTTTCAAGCCAGGTTAAACCTATTGTCATGAGTCGGCCTTATCTGAGTCACCTTTCACAGACAGACCCCTTACAAATAATTCACTTGTCCCACCCATGAATTCAAAGACCTCAAAACTGCAAATCGCTGCTCTATCCAGTTTAACTCAGCGCTGTCATCCAATCCAGCAGTGAGGTACCAAATACAGACTTTAGGGGAAATATCCACCATCTCCTTGCTGTCAAAAGTTGTTACTGGTGAAGATAACCCTACACAACTTGTGCTTTCCTGTAACAAGTCAGTAGCAGTTAAGATAAAAATTCAAATGGAATCAGATAAAAAGTGGATGCTGTTACTACCTATGCATGAACAAATGGGATGCAGAACCCACAGTGTTGCCTTGACAATAAAAAGCACTGGAGTTCTCTTTTTGTGGAACTTGCTAGCAGTGATGTATGGGTGATTCATGAGAGATATTCTCCTAAACTACAAATGTACTCCCCAGGGCAGCTTTTCAAAGTAGATGTTCCTAGGAAAAATGAATTTTTTTTTTCTTGATTTTTGAACTTGGTACACTTTGAATGCTTAACACAATTAATTTTTGGCATGGAGTTCATGAAAGATCTCTGATTATTTTGATTCTTTCAACTGATTAAATGAAGATACCAAGCTTTGAGAGCCACGTGACTGGAGCCCTGAGCTATATAAAGGGAACATCTCACCTGTTTCATGTGGTGTAGAGTAAGATGAAAGGAAAGGATGTAGCTTGAAAGCATGATGGAGAACAGCCAGAGGTAAGGCTACTAACAGCTGGACTGTATAATTATACTTGGTAATGCTATGTGTTTTGTTAAAATCAGATTAGCATATGATGGTCTCCAGTGTTTTGTATACTTACAGGCTGACTTTCTAACATGGCTTTAAATGGGTTAAAGGGTTGTTTTTTATCCAGTGAAAAGCTTTAAAAAAATCTAGTTGACTCTGAGGGACTTGGGGAGATTGTTTTCTTTTCTTTTGAGGTGGAAATACATACATGCTCTGAATATGAGCATTAGATTGGACTCAGAATAAATCTGGGAAATCTTTGTGCTCACTTTAAGTCCACCAGATTTGTGTTACACACCACTTGGTTGGCTGCTGTGGTTTCTGCACCAGCAGCTAGTAACAAGCTCAGGATGTCTCAATTTAACAGTCTTGTGTGATATCCCTGCAACAAAGGAGGTTTTCCTACAGACTGCTACTCACAGCAACTTGAATGAAGAGTCTGAAGCATCAGCAAAACAATAATTTCCCTCTTTCTACCTGTTAAAATTCAAGATAGAAATCTCTTTGGGACAGACTATCTTTTTACTTAAAGGCTGAATAGCAGCTAGCACAACAGCCCCCTAGCCCTGTCTGATGCCCCCAGGCTCTGTTGTGATGTAAATAATATGTACAACTCCTTAGGCCAGCTTCAGAGACAACTTTAATAACATCAGTGTGAATGAATGCCAAGGGGCAGGAAGGTGGGAATGCAGGAGGAAAAGTGTTAGGAGAGTACATGAAGGTTTCATACAAAGGAAGTCTGATTGCATTGCTACAGCATGGGCTGCATTTCAGGGAACATGGAGTTTATAGGCCAGTTATCAGTTTTTGTAGTGCTCAGGGAATCTGTTTAATACTTCTGATGCTGCACCTTTATCAGTAATAGACAGCCAGGGGAAAGCATCCTTTGGGTATTCAAAACCTAAGCTGTATATGCTTATCCACAGATATGTATAGCTTTATTTTGCTACATAACAACCTTACAGGTCTGGGGTGGCTTTTAATGCAAAAGTATTTTCTTTGCAGATGATAGATTATTTTAATTAGGATGTCTTCCTATGTATGGCCAGTCCCATAAAGAATTAAAGCACAAAACCTGAAGACCCATGCCAGTGCCCAGACATCAGATTCAACCTTAACAACTCTCTTCAAGCAAATGGTTTAGCACCACCAGCCAGATTATACAAGTGCCTGAGAGCTCACCCCATCAGCAGGCATGGAAAAAAGTAGCTTCCGTGCAACTGCCAAACTATTCTTCAACAAGTTAAATATTCAGCTATATTAAGTCAAGATACGAACTGCAGTAAGTAGCATTCCCATCTTCCCTCCTACAAAGGCTTCCACATCTTGCCCTTCTCTGGGTGAAAGACAAGACTAATAACGTGTGAGATCTTCTGAGATGATGATCAGACCAGAAAGTTTTGATAATTGGGTGGCAATTAACCACAGCTGGGACATGACATTGTTCAGATAAAACGCTCCTAGCTGCTGTAAATTGTAAGTTATCAGAGAGCTTGACCCCTATCTAGTTTATCTTAGTTTCCATCCAAAAAGTACAACATTGGACATTTTTTTGTTTAAGCAAAAGCTCAGCTAATCACCCATAGACTCTCTATGCCCTGGTCTCATCCACATGGCAAGGCAAAAGACAGTATTTCTGACTGATACCTTCCACTTTCCAGCCCTGTTTCTTCCCCGCGATATGGAATTACTGCTTTGTGACAGCAGTTGAAAAGGCTGTGGTGTTACTGGAGGCTTTGGTGTCAGCAAAACCCTGCAGCATTTGGGGGAGGGCAGTGGTGCAGAGGATGAAAGTGGCACTATTTAGGACATGGGACAGCTCACTGGCTCCTGAAACTGCTTTCCTTCAGGAGCAACCCTTCCACCCAGCCACTTCCCTTTCCCTTATTCATCATATAAGTGACACGGTTTAGTGTGAGGTGTCCCTGCCCACGGCAGGAGGGTTAGAACTAGATGATCTTAAGGTCCTTTTCAACCCTAACTATTCTCTGATTCTACCAGGCTGCTCAAACTATAGAAGCCCTAATGAAAATAAAACATGCATGTCATATATAATGAGGAAAGGCTCAACTGCTGGCAAAAAGAAAAAAAAAAGTGTGAAATTACAGTATCAGTGTGAGAGAGAGATATGAGCCCTCATTGCCCAGGAGGGAATTTGAAAGTGCGTATTTTTTTCCATTCATAAGGGGCAGCTTTGGGGAGCTGAGAGGAAGACGCATAAGAAAAACAGCACTTACAAAAGGAGTATTTCTGCCCTAAATACTTGGGACCTTTTTCTGACACACCAGCTTGCTTTGCGTTAGGGAGATATGCAAGCACAGCTCTGATGAACAGGTATGGTTCCTAATGTGCTCTGCCCACAGCTAATGCTCTATCTAGCCTTTCTGAAGACAGAACAACAAAGCCTTTAAGAGTGACTGAAAGAAAAAGAGTAGGGTACAACTTTTTGCCTGGCTTTCCTCTTCATGGAAGAATTTAGCAGTCCTGGGTAAGGAGGAGATTTGCCTGGTCTGGCTGTGGTAGGGGATACTAGTCTCTTGCAGTCATGAGAATCTAATTTATTTTTAAAGAGGATTTTAATATAGCATAACAATATTACCACACATCTCGCTCAAGCAAAGAATTTTTCCAATCTACATCCAGTGCCAGATAGAGTAGCTATAAAATGAATTACTGTACCTTAAATTTCTGCCTTGGCTGTAGTGACAGGAAGCTAATTAGACAAACTCTGATCATGTCTTCTGGACTCAAATCCACATTACTTGGACACATAAGAATTACCAGCTGCGTGACAGCTCATGCTTCTGGAGGGAGTTGGACTTAAAGGATGAAATAACAGGTAAAGGAGTAGAGAATGATGGCCACTGTGGGGCCCAAACCAGCAAAGCAGCAGTGTTTAAACTCTTTTCCAGCTAAATTTTAACACCTCACAATGTAGCCAAAATATGTTAGAAGCATGTCTAAGGCATGGATGCTGGGCTCAGACCACATATAAAACTAAGCTCTAAACACAGTTGACTTTTCCAGAGTATTCTTAAATTCCAAAGACCAGTGTATTAGAGCCAACTGCACATGGTAATCCTGAAAGAGCAGACCACGTATTTCATGACTCATAAAGCTACTGATCTTTTTGGCTCTGGCAAGCTTTGCTGGGCAGTAATAGACTTGGACCTACCAGGGCTCAGCAGGCCAGGAAGCAACAGTTTCAAACCCATACTTCACTTCAGCCCTCAGAAGAAAAACCTTTGGTCAGGTAGGAGTGTTTGTTGCAAGTATCTGAGTTGCAGGAAAATTACTCTTGAGAACTACTGTTCTCAAAAAATGTACCTATCCTGTTCTCACTTCCTCATCAGAAGCTGGGCTCCAGACTATGCCCAGATAGTATATGGCCCTCTTTTCTGGTATTCCCATCTTCACGTAGCCAGATCCAAACATTTCAGATATCACTAAGTATGGAATAGGGAAAGGGGCAGGGTTAAAATCAAAATTAGTCACAGGCTGAAACATCCTTTCTGAAAGGGATGAGCAAACTTCAAAAGATAAGAACAAACACCCAAAATAATGGCTGCATCCCCATGAGCTACACAGCCCTTCCTCTTTTTCAGGTTAGGCTCAGCCAAAAAAGGGGGCACAAGACTCATAAAGGAGTTGGGCCAAGGGATCTTACTGCTACTATTTTGTGTGTATTATTTGCATTGTCATAACACACAGATTTCAAATGGGGACTAGTGTCCACTGAACTAGACACTGTAACAACAAACACCACAAAGATAATTCCCTGCCCTTGAGAGCTAATTTTTAGCCATTTCTCTGCAGCATCTGGCTAGAGCAGGGAATAGGGAAGTATATTAAGGTGCACTGCATGGATTGCATTTAATCTTATTTCTGTAACCCTTGTCCTTCCTTAACCTACTGCCCCACTTCTGTTAACCTAACTCATCACCTCAGTCTCAGTTTGGTTTGAAAGCCTCTTGAAGAAAAGCCTTTGTGTCTTTTCACTTTTTTTTTCATTTTGCATAATTTTGAGCCACAAAAATTAATATACATTATTGAAAACATGAAACAAAATAATTTCCTTTCTTCTCCAAGGAAAAATGGATATGATATATTAAAATGTGCATCAAAGTGTTATGATTTTGTAGTTCTATAGAGTGGATCAATGAGCAATACAACTGGGATGGCAGTATAAATGAAGAAGTCTGGTCCGCATGTATAGACACACCAAGTACTTCTGCAGATGATATGCAGACAAAGGAGATATATCTGCAAAATAGTTCCTACTGGTTAAACACAAAAAAAGCTGCTGATATACTGCACTGTGATTGATAAATTGAATTTGCAGGTCCCCATACAGGAATTTGACAAAATCAGGGCAATACAGTCTCAGCATGTCCAGGACCTGGAATGAAATGCGGGCATTTTCCCATCTCTACAGTCATTCCTTCCAGGCCAGCCTGATGCCTGCAGCATCCTCTTCCCCTGCTTGCAGCCACAGTAACTTCAACTACATTAAGGGACAATGTCTTGGTACAAGAGGGTATTTGAGCATTAGCAATTTCTAACCTTTCCTAGAGAAAACTGACTACCTGGACAGAAGAATCTGTGAGCCAACAGCTGCAGTAGGGTTCAACAGCTCTGCCACTACCCATCCATCCCAAATCTTACATTTGTGCTCTAGAAGAGGAAGAACAAAAAGGTATTTGTTTAAAAGACTGTACTGAAGAACTATAAACAATACATGATGTTAGTTTAAACAGACAGAATAGCAAGGGTAAAGACAGTGTAATGGTGCATTTCATTTCTGTTTCACCTCCAGGCCATGTAGATCTGCCCTATTATCAGCTTTAAACACGATGTCCTCTTTCTGCAGGTCTGCAAACCCCAAACTGACTCTGCCCAAGACAGCAGAGTGTGTGTTAAAGTCTCCAAACAAACGAAAAACTCCCCCAAACATCACTCTGTTCCTTTTCACAAGCAGCAGTGAAAGAGGGGACTACCGCCTCTGCAAGCAAGCAAAAGCACACAAACCACCTGAGTGTGTTGCCTTCCCCAGCCCTCAGCACCACATGCTTGGGGAGGCACAGGGCAGGGGAGCCCCTTCACAGCTAGGCAGTCAAGGCTGAGAGCTATTTGGATTAGATGAGGAATTTCAAGTGGAAACCATCTGAATGTGTGTGTGAGCCTGTGTGAAGTTGAACTGTGTTTAAAGAAAACAAATGGCTTCTTATAGTACTTCTGCAAGGTCCAGTTCTAAAGGGGGCATAAGTAAGCCCCATTTTTCCTGCCATTGCAAATTTAAATGCGATTGTGGGGAGTTTTTCCTGTTCTGAAAGCAAAGACTCAAGAAAAAAACATGCCAGCAATGGTACAAATAAACTGGCAAGATATGCTGTAAATAGCTTTGATACTAAATAAAAACAAAACAAAATCACATTGCAGCCATTTTAAGATTTCAGCTTCCTTCTTCACCCCTGCCGCTAAGCAGGCTTCTTCAAAATGTGACAAGAAGAATTCAGAGGGATGCTTGCCAAGTATTTTCTGACCCAAATCCTAGAGGTATCCTCCATCTGCAGCAACAGACAGCTCACTGTGGTCTGTCATTATGTTCTGTTTGGTTTTCAACACCAGCTACCCTAGTTAATGAAAGAAGATGCAACCACCAAAGACAATGAACAGACAAACATTAGCAGCATTTCTGGGAAGCTTTGAGGAAGACTTCCCTAATCTTGAATAGGCCAGAATACAGAACAATAATGACTTAGGCATGCACGTACAAGTGTATTGCTTTAGCAAACTAGGTAAGCTCAGCTATTAGGAAAACAGGCTGTATAAAGCCTAGTGGACAGGATTTAATGGAAGAGATGAAGAGCAGAGCTAACCATTCAGTTTCTGTCATAGCACCACACCTACCTACTATTTGCAGGCAGTAAATCTAATAGCTTGAAAGATCCAGGCAGTCAGAAATATTATTGCTATAGGACTGAGACCCAGCTCCACATCCATAACGTTCTATGTAAATGTTTGCACGCAGCCCTTCACATCTAAGGTTTGTAGAAATGCATGGTATTTAGCCAAATGCCATTCCACTAAAGAGCAGCATATTTTTGTTCTTATAATCTTGCATGGAAATTGAAATGGGTATATTTTAACAAGGGAAAAGTAAACACATTTCCCCCTCAGCTAGGTGCTGCAGCATCTCTCTATTGGTGATGACAGTGGCCTGAGATTTTCTCTACTCATTCCTGACCCAAGATTCAGAAACCACCAAAGAAAATTCCCCTCAGAAAATTAGACCCCACAGTTTGACATAGGCATTAGTCTGGGGATTGGGTCCACTTATCCAGACAACGTAGGCAGCACTGGCCTCAACAGCAAAGCTCTGACATTTTGTTCTTCATCAAACCTTCCTATTTTATGTAACAAACTACCATTTATCTACCACGTAAACATGCTGTACTTAAAATGCTTGTCTCTGATAAACCATTCTCCCCTTTGAGGATCCATTAGGCCCAACATGAATCAAGCCTAAAAAGCTACTTAAAGCTTTTGGAGAATTCTTTGGATTTCCAGCCTCATATTTCAGTTACTGTGATGTTTGCATTAAGATGCTTGTCTGAATTTTGCCCTGCAGGACTCAGAAAAAGAAAAATGTTCCTTTTGTGTGGAACACAAGTGGTGGGTATTTAGCTATTTTTTGTGTATTATGACAGTACCATCTGGCATTCATCTGCCGGGTACCTCAGGAGAATGTCCCCTTCCTACTTGCCTGTATGATGCCGGCCAAAATGACAGAGTACACCAAAGGTTAACTTCCTGTAATATGGTCTCTTGGTTTATCTGGAGTAAGACAACAGTTCCTTTATATTCCTAACTTTGCATTTCACATGTTCTCCTGCCTGCCTGGAAAACAAGGTCATAAGAAATTCTTATGGGTCAGACACCTCCTAATGCAAAGCCAGAGATAATGCTAGCAAAATTAGTAAAAACAATCTATAAGGCCAGTTGGCAATGCACATACAGAAGGAAATATGAAATAGAAATTTGCACAGTTAGATTTGTTCCATTCCACTGAAACACTTTGTACAATGGAAGTATAAACAAACCACTGGTCTTAGAAGTCATGGTTCACCTGCTGACTCGAAAACTTATGCCTGTAAAACAGCATGAGAGAGGCCAAAGGGACTATCTGCTTGGGTTTCTCTCTTGGTCTCAGCCTAATTTATCTTGTCAGTTCCAAGATCTCCATTCATTTCTTGGAAGAGTAATAAAGGAAGTTTGGATTAGCCGTGCCCTCCAATTATTTGATAATTTTTATGCAAACAAACAAGAACCTAGCATGGACCAGTTCAGACTGACTAGTTCAGCTGCTGAGTAACATCTTAAAGCTATTTTCATCCTAGCCCCTTCCTCAAACAGCAGCTCCTTCACCCCTTTCAGGATATATACTTTAATACTCCCAACCGGCTTCTTGCAAACAGCCTTTTCAAGAGAAACAAGCCAGTCTTGAGCAATTAAGACCTATAGATCTCCCTTCACTTCCTTCAAAGCCATTGTGGAGGTGCAGCTGAAAACCATTAAATTCAATTGAGCCCAAATGGCCTATAAGTCATAGGGAAACTTCCTCTGGGCTTTTAACAAAGAGCCTTGCTTTAAATTCCAAATTACAAACAAATTCAGCCTGTTCAGCTTTCACATAAAACATAAAAATTAAAGAAAACATACAGAGGAAAAGTTGCATCAAATCACAAGGCACAGTATAAGAAAGTACAACCAGTTACTCTTGTTCTGAAGTTACATTCTTCAGTTAGAAATGTCATATTAAGTCATAGCAATATTTTCTTTAGTCTGGGTTGGAAGCATGCTTTATTCAGTGTATCACAAAGTAAAACCAGTGGTATTCACCACTCCTTTTCCTCAGACTTTTTCCCACAACAGCTGAAAATAATACACATTTACATATATACACACAATACAATGTGTACATGTAATGTGTATGTATATATGCATAATTATATCACATATAGCTACAAAACTAATCTCAAGTTCATATATAATAAGTAGATAATAAATATTTCTATACCATATATACGTAACATTAAATATTGCTTTATTGTGGGTCAGGTTTTTATCAAGTTGAGAAATTTATTAATGTGGCTTTACACTGCAATTCTCAATTTGTCAAAGATTAGGGATCAATATATGTACTGCAAGATCATAAGTCTGCTAAACACTCAAAAGACCCAGGCAGATACTGAACTTGAAAATTATACAGTAAAATTATTCCATAATACATCTTTATTCTGCCCCCCCTTGGGACTGGCATGCTGTGAAAGCCTTAAAAAAAGCCTCTACTTGAGGGTTAATTTCACCCTAAGGGCTCTGAGAATAACTGGAGGCCCAGATCTTTATGACTTTTTATCAATTAATGTTTTTTACATTCTTTTTAATAAGAACTTGATGAAAAATATCCTGCTCTACTTATTTTATTTGGCACCCAAGTAACAAGTCATTAGAAGTACTTGAATAGTTTTTAAAAGTACTGTGGATAAAGATAATGGGTCTGAGAGGCAGACACACACGCAGTCCTGAGGCTTGTGAAACTGAAACAAAAAGTAGCAGGTGACCTCTATGGCTAATCAGGACCATGCAGAGCACTGATCCAAGACATACAGGCTTGGCAGCTGACTCCCACATAGATCCAACACCTTTGCCATGGTGAGGCAATAGATGCGAGGGGAGCAGGGTACCACAGTCTACTGGCAGGCTTTGCACCACCACCGTAGGTCCATCAGGGCACTGGGACACCAGGCTATCAAACCACAAGTGACTGAGGCACGGACTTTGCCTCCTTCTCATACCTCTGTGGCAAATGCAACAAACCCTTTCAGTTGGCTTTGTATCAACCCACTGGCAAGGGCACAATTTAGTTTATTGCAATGAAACAAACAGCACTGTTTCTCCCATTCTTCTTCCTCCTCTCCGTCCCTCAGCCCTTTCTCCTAACTGTGCACTCTTGCTGCTCTCTCTGTACCAGCCCAGAGCCACTTGAACTCACCAAACAGGCAGAACTGCAGCTCAGCAAAAGCAAACACTTTAGCAGAGCCTCATACAACAAGCAAGAAGGACGACAGTGCAAAGGAGACGGGACTGCGAAGCCAGGAGCAGAATGAAGAGAGAAGGTGGCCTCAATTATGGCAACACAGAGCAATCTCCTGGACCCACACGCTGTAAGACATGAAGTTTGTTAAATTAGCAAAATGAAAGGACAGCTGAAATTTATTAGCCTGCATCTAAGAAGAAAAAGGATGAGGTCAGCATAGTGTATTAAGAGGTTACCTATGGCCCCACAGCTTTCTCAACATCTCCAGATATTTGTTGGTATTTAGACCACAGTCCTGAGACATTATAACAAACTACAGAACTTCTAAGACAGTGATTGAGGTCTTGGAATATTAAACAGACAACTAATTTCACAACAACAAATGAAGTAACACCTATTGGGAAAGTCTGGGGGCGACCAACCAAAAAACTAGAAAGGAAAAAACAGATGCTGAAATACCTGTTTGGAAGAAGTATGTTCTCTGGTGTGTTTGTTTGTTTGCTTAATTGTCCTGAATTGCAGCCACCACAGGAACATCATAACTCTGAAAAAGCATAGACAGGAAGTCTTGAAATTCAAGTAAGAAGGAGAAGGAGAGGGGAATCGCTCTCTCTCTTCTGATTCCCCATTGCCAAGCAATAGCAAATTGAGATTGACTGAGTCTCAATTTCAAGCATGCTGAAATCACCCCTTGTGGTGGATAAAAGCTATCTGCAGACAAATTCATCTCCATAGCTATAATATGGTTACCCTAAGCTTTAGCAAGAATTTAAGTAACAATAAAATCCCCCTAAAAATACAAGCCACTATTTTAGCTCTGCAGAAGGAAATCCAGTATAATTTGGTTGATGTAATTAAAGGGGAGAGATGAGGAATCTTGGGGTGAGTCTGCAGCACTAAACACACCAACAGCACCAAATGCAGTGAAACCTACAGAGCCAGCACATCTCTGTCTCAAGCCTGGCTCTGACCGATTTGTCTTGGGCCAGCCCAAATACAGAAAAACACTAGTACTGGTCACTGTCAGGATGCTTTTGTTTACAAGCTGACTCAGAGAGCTTTTCAAAACACTGCTGTTCTCTTTTTCCTGAGCAAAATCTGTGACTTCTAACTTGAAAGGGGATTTCAAACTGGTTGTGATTCATGGGGATGTATGGATGTTTCCCAGGGAGTTTGGAAAGGCTGGACTTTTTTCCCACAACTCCCAGGAAATGCAGTTAAAAGTCTCCCAGAGGTTGTTACTTCAGCATGTTGGGATGAGCAGTGTGGGACAGTCACACAGCAGCCTCCATCCCAGCACTTGCAAGGGGCAGGACTCCTACAGATGCTACCTAATGCTGCACCCAAAGCCAGGGACTTGTGTGGAAACCATTCCATTTCCAGGACGTGTGTGGAAACCATTTCCCAGTGTAGACATGACCAGCATTAACTTGGACAACAGCACAGGTCATTTCCATTTCTGTATGTTGCTAATTTATGGAGAAATGGCATAGGACTGGAGGCCAGCGGAACAAAATGGAAGGGGCGTGTGTGTGGAGATGCTCCCTTAAGGAAATGAACATTAGAAAAAGTCTTAAGCCAAAAGCACACTGAGGACACCACTATATTTAACCTAAGAATGATCTTGCATTAATCCTGATTTAGCCACTGAGATTTTCAGCTCTGACTGGTTACTGCAACTAATGCACTGGAAAGCCCTTGGTGAAGCTTTCTCCCTCACCTCCCTCACACAGGATTCACTTCCAAGAGCTCTTTAAATGTCAGTCCTTGAGCAATGGGTTTCACACAGCAGAGCCAGTTGCCTTGCACAATTTGAAGGGAGACCTTCCGTGTTTTGCTTTCCAGCTTTTACTCTTCTGTTCACCATGAACGTTGCCTTCAGTGATAAAGCTAAGAAACTCCACCCTTGCTTGTTATCCTGGCAATATTTAATCATGACAGCACATTCAGCATACTTCATGAAATATGCAACCCTGTGTGACTAATGAGGTATTTGCACATAAGGGCCATATACAGAAAACTGCAGGGCAATAAAAGTAAAGAAAAACCATGAACTGATCAGCCAGCTGTTAAAATGATGCAAAGTGTGCCTTATTAAATGTGTTGTGTTATATCCAGATGATCACTAGAACTCAGCCCTGGCTCCCTCAGTAAAGCTTCACTTTCAAAAACCTATAGGTCTTCTTTTCTATTATTACATGTTAGCTCCCTATTTTTCAAATACTGACGAAAACATCCACCTTTCTACTGCCTCCCTGCTTTCCACTCATCATATAAGGGCAGTACTGTTTTGATTTTATGTGTGTGATTGCGTCTGCTCCAGTGCTAAGCATCCTATCAGCATATGACCAAATAGCAAAGCTGACATTTTTGCCATGATTATCCACAAAATGTGTTTTCTACCCCTGATTTACAAGAGCTCTATTCATGAGAAATGATTTATAGCTCACTAGTGCTGCCAAAAAGCACATAAATCTAGACATCCTCTATGCTCCTGACATGCTGCTCATCTAGTAGTTATGTTCAGATCTCTCTCTCCCGCTTATCTATGTCTGATCCCCAGTGGGCACATGCTTGTGCTGATTAGACAATACAGTTGCTGACTGGGACAATCTTAGGCTTATATTACTGATGGCACCCAATTAGAGGTTGCAGAAAGCAGCGTCCTTCCTGGCTTGTACTAGACAAGCATGATTAAGTGTTAAATGCTTTCTGAATTAACAGGCAGCATCACCCATGTGTCTGTTACAAGTTATAAGGGTAAGAAACCAGCTTCATTGCCAAGTTTTTGCTGTTCACAGTTCATCTCCCAGGCTGTAGACTAATAGAGCTGAGAAGAGGGCAAGCTGCACAGAAGCATACACCTGACTCAGCTGATGCTTAACTTATTCAACAAGGTTTCATACACTTGGCATTAAACATGCCTTTAAGTGCCCCACTCAGATGTGACAGATTGAAAAAGCACTATCTGAACCAGGGCCCATGATATTCTCCATCCCCTCATCACACCACCCCCCTAATAAAAGCTATTTCACACTTCTTGAGCATCCTTCTTCTGAAGATCCTAGAGTGTTTTGCAATTATTAAAGAACAGGTCATACCATGTCTACCCATTTTTTCCACAATTTCAATGGGGTTGCTAGCACATCAAGACACACAAAAACAAGTAGCTTGTTGTGCCTAGTATGTGAAAGAAATATCAAGGTTGCAGTGCTTTCCCTATGTGTATTCACTATGACACATGCCTTTAATTGTAAAAGCATGTTCTACTTTACAAATAATACAGGGTACAACATGCCTTTTCCTTGCTGACTTTGATGCAGACCAGTTACAGCTTGCAACCGGTTCTCATTCCTGTATTCGCGATGTTCACTGTTGCTACAATATGGTGCATTTAAGATACTACCATCAGACCTCAGAATCATGCACAGCTCCCGCTGACTTCTCTGGAAACTACAACTATTACCCCAGCTATAATTAAAAAAAAAAAAAGAATTTTTTTTAATAAAATAGTCATGAGAGCACTGTTTTCTCTAGGTGTGTTTTGGTAATATCTTGGAACTCATGTTCTGCTCATTTTTTTTCCTTCTCAACTTCCTCATGATTAATTACTGGTCCAAGCTTAGGAGCAATATCAATCTTTGAGTGCACACACCCAGAATTTTGCCAGATCATGCATTTTCAACAGATCCTGATCGCAGCCACTTCTCAAGTAAATACCTGGAAAGAACTGCACCAATGTGAAGGGATATCTTCCCTGCTTGGACAGTGTTTAGAAGGGTAAATAAAGTAACAGACAGGCTTCCTTTAAAGCAGTGCTCAACTTTTTCTGTAAAGAGTCAAGAGTGACCAATATAATTCTCATTTCTGTGGCAAGGATAAGAAAGTTATCAGTATTACTTCTCTGGCCATTGTATCACAAATTCTTTTAGAAGCAGAATATTTCATTATGGTATCTTGACATGACCTGATGTCCAGATATGTATCCTGCACAGCTGTATGTGCAGCACTAGCCATGAGCTACATCCCTGAGAAAGAAGAAGCTGATGATATGAACAGGTGTTTACTGTGGTTGTATTTTGTGCAATGCTGTTTGCAAAGTATATAATCACACAATGTAAAAAATCAAATAACAGCCACTTTCATTGCTCAGCATGCCCCAGCCTCCCTGGCCAGTGAGTCATAAGCCCAAAAGGGCCTTGACTCCCTGCTTACTCCTAAGCCATGCTTGCAGCTTCTTACCTGAGTTACTTCTGCTGTATTTGGAACCAGTCCCTCAGAATGCACAGCCTAACTCTGCTCAGCCTTTGCTTTGCTTGATTACTGCCTTCCTACAAGCAGCTAAAAACATGTTTAAATATTCCTATCATTTAGCCCAAAGGAAAGCTGTTTAGCACATTTAACATCTTAACCTAGACCTAAAACTTTCTACTGATATAAGAACCATCTGATGGCAGCCACCAACACCTTCCTGTATGAAAAAATGTATTTCTAAAAGAACAATGACATGAAAAGTAAATAGAGAATTCTAAAAAAACCCACAATATGCTGCCCCAAATGTAAAAGGAGATTTTTTTTAAAAACAGTAAGTTACAAACAATGAATGATATTTTTCACTCTCATATCTGTGATGTGTGCAAAACATAGCAGTTAGGATGAGGTGTTCATTTTATCATCTTCTAAATGGCAGAATCAAGGCAAATGGAAACTACACAATGAACCCCCTATCTACTGGGTATCTACCCACCTCTCCACTTTCCAGATAATACAAAACCTTTCTTTCCCTTCACAGCTGCGCTGAATACCCTAGAATTGGATAGATCACACACAAAAAGATCCACCCCAGAAAAACTTTCCGTGTCTTCTTACCAGTCTGTGTCTTTTTTCGGCCTTTTCACTAGGTGCACAATACATCAGTTTCTCTGATGTAACACCCCTTAGTGGCACATGTAGGAAACATTATCTATGGGGGTTGGTTACACTATCTAATTAGAGATCTCCCGACAGCTCTTCTTCACTAAATTTCACAATTATACAACTCCAAGTGTCAGCAATCCTCATTCAGCAATTCCATGGGAGCTTTCCTGGTAGACACTGTTTATCCTGTCTCTTTTACTTTCATTCTTACTTCCCCATCTTCAGTACCCTTTTTTTCCACAAGAGATGTTCCTTGTTGCTTTGAAGACTCATATGGAAAGAAGTGCAGACAAGAATAAATTATATTTGGGGTATTCATTACACCTATAACCTCAAAGGTAGCAGGAAAAGAAAGAGAAGTTTAAAACAACTTTAACTCCTCCTATCCACAAAAACATACTGTCAAATTACATAATTCTGTTCTGGAGACAGGTTATTTATCTACAAGGGTTCTTCTGCCTGTCTCCTTTTGTATTATAAAATGCTCTTATTCAAGGTTCAAGCTATTTCAAGGATTGTTCAACGCTGGTTTATTTTATGGCTAACAAACACACGATTTAACCAAGAAGTAGTAAGTGTAGAAATCAACACTTAACCTGACCTTATCCCTCTTCAGCAGGTGCTCTACTTTCACAGACACAGATATGGCTAAAACAACTCTTAGGGGAAAAAAAGGAAAAAGAAAAAAAAAAAAGGAAAGAAATTCTTTTCATGGGTCATTTGCCCTAACTTTTCAAACTTGGTTCCTATTTATTTATGACAATAAGTACAAACCAGCACTTGAATTCCAATTAGTGACATAAAGAACCATGATACACTGAAGTTTCATATGGTACTCTGCTTTTCTGCATGCTGTTTTAGTAATTCTTAAATCAAAAGAACAGTCTGTTTATCGGTATTTCATGATGCCATTTTGAGAGTAAAAAAATTAATGGATATGACCAGCACCTATCAATATATGAAATACGTATATGAAATACGCTTGTGAGGTGGGCTGATGCCAACCTTATGAAGTTCAACCATGACAAGTGCAAGGTCCTACACCTGGGTCGGAGCAATCCCAGGCACAGCTACAGGTTGGGCAGAGAAGAGATTCAGAGCAGACCTGCAGAGAAGGACTTGGGGGTGCTGGTCGATGAGAAAATGAACATGAGCCAGCTGCAGTGTGCACTCGCAGCCCAGAAAGCCAACCGTATCCTGGGCTGCATCAAAAGAAGCATGACCAGCAGGTCGAAGGAGGTGATCCTGCCCCTCTACTCTGCTCTCGTGAGACCTCACTTGGGAGTATTGTGTGCAGTTCTGGTGTCCTCAACATAAAAAGGACATGGAACTCTTGGAACAAGTCCAGAGAAGGGCCACGAGGATGATCAGGGGACTGGAGCACCTCCTGTATGAAGACAGACCGAGAAAGTTGGGGCTGTTCAGCCTGGAGAAGAGAAGGCTGCGTGGGGACCTAATAGCAGCCTTCCAGTATCTGAAGGGGGCCTATAGGGATGCTGGGGAGGGTCTCTTCATTAGGGACTGTAGTGACAGGACAAGGGGTAATGGGTTAAAACTTAAACAGGGGAAGTTTAGATTGGATATAAGGAGGAAATTCTTTCCTGTTAGGGTGGTGAGGCACTGGAATGGGCTGCCCAGGGAGGCTGTGAATGCTCCATCCCTGTCGGTGTTCAAGGCCAGGCTGGATGAAGCCTTGTGTGGGATGGTTTAGTGTGAGGTGTCCCTGCCCATGGCAGGGGGGTTGGAACTGGATGATCTTGAGGTCCTTTCCAACCCTAACTATTCTATGATTCTATGAAATGCAGGCAGCAACTTTGTTTACCAGTGCTCCTTTTTCAAGAGCGTGTGTTTAAACCTCAAAAACTTAATGGGACCACTGTATACTCCCATCTGCTTGGCATATCAAAATGATACCAAATAAATTGTGACATGCTTTGGGACAATTTTATCATTAAATGTTTTACACAGCTCGATGGGAAAAAAAAATCAAAAATCTGAGTAACATAAAAGTTTTTTCCTAAGCTAAGAGAGCCTCACATGACCCAAGCTCCATAAAACAAATAAACGAACAAACTGAAAACCCCAGTCTTGAGTTTTCTAAATAAATGAATCCTAATTAAATAAGGAAAGTAAAAGTTGGATGGTTCTGGCATCAGCAAAATCAAAGCACATTCCATTACTTGGCTAATACAAGCAATTTTGTTAAACAAACTATACCTTTGTTCTGTAAATTTTGAAAGTTAGGCTTTGGACAGATGTTCCCTGCTGGATGCAGACATGCCAGGGGAAGGTTGGAGTCCCAGCTGTTGGTCATCACTTCTTCACAGAGGTTACTGCTCCCTCACATTTGTTGGCAGAGCTTGCTTACAGAAACACTCCCAAAGCCACTTCAAGTTAAAGTGAGTGGCATTACTATTTAGACACTTTAAGCTAACTAGCACATCTGCTGAAAGAGGTCATGCCTGTCTGTACTTTAAACTTCCACTGTTCACAAGACTGTAAGTTTTCACAACTTCTTGTCAGGGCAGAAGCTTTTCTCACCTTTTTGTGTAACACTAAATCCCAAATGCCACACTTGAATATTTAGCCTTAAATGTCTCCTAATTCAACACTGACAACTGTGTTAAGTGTGCTAGTGAACTACAGTCTGTTTCAGCTCTAACTTCCTGATTAGGTTTCAAATCCCTTTTACATCAAGCTTGTGGTCTTAGAAACAACAATCAAAATCTGTTATTTCATTGTGCAAAGGCATCTTGCAAACCCGTGTCACACATGTAAGGATACAACATACACAAAATGCAGCTCTGGTGTAGTGATCTTGGCAGGCATCAAGCTTCAGACATGCTGCAATACTCTAGACAAGCTCCACATCTCTTTCTGCTCTTTTCCCACTTACAAAATAGTGAAATTTATGCTGAGTTCTTTGAAATCTGAGTGAAAAGTGCTATGTGCTTGTGTATAATTGTTATCAAGAATACAGATCCACTATTCCTAAGCAATCTAACCACAAAACAAAACCAAAAAAACCCCACGTCATACAAATGTTTTATCAACAGATAATTAGTATTAGTATATGAATAGTTTACTAAACTATAGTAAACTAGTAAACTATAGTTTACTAGAACTCTAAAGTAATGCAAGGTTTATTTTCTCACTCTTTTATACGTAACATGTATCTATGACTAAATTTCAATATATCTCCAATTAAGGGATGCGTTGAATTTACAACTGTTTTTTGAGGGATTTTTTCTGGTTTTTTTTTTTTTTCCTGGCAGGACATTGATTAAGCTGCCTACAATGTCATTCACAGCAGGCTATTTGTGTGATGAAGTTTCTGTCCATGTGAAATTGCTATATCTAACACCTTTTTCCTCTCTATGGAAAAATATTATTTTGCAGACAAAGCAGGAAGTTATCCAAGGGTCTAAGAAAAGAATTTGCTGTTTCTTTCCTTCAGAATAGAATTACTTTATTTTCATGCCTTTGTCTACCTCTTCTAGTGCTTCAGCTACACATAATGCCAAGTAGCAAATTATACGCCAAAAATCATATTAAAAGAACACTACAAAGTCAGTCACTCAAAACTTACAACCTTCCAAGATCTTGCAGACAATTGCATTTCAGGCCCCTTGGCATAAACAGTGCATGCAGGACTATGGATGCCATGACTATTTTTTCCTAAAGCCATTTCCTCATTCAGCAGACAGACCAAATGCTAATTATTACATACATGAACGTTCAACTTGGTTTTATATTTTTACTCTGACTGCTCACCAGATCTTACTTACTGACCTGTACTCAAGTCTTGCTACGAAGACAGGATTATGAATGTCTGATGACTTTTCTGTCATGCCGTCCTTGCACTACTCCAGTGCTTCGCAAGCAAGAAATCATTGATGGGACTCTGAGAGTGGGATGAGCTTCCCCTTATTTCCACAGGTAAAAAGGTGATATAATGGTAACCTGGAAAACAGTAGTTATTAAATAGCTTCATTTAAATCTCCACAATTAATTTACTTTTCACCACATCCTTTCTACATTTTAACAGTACTTGAGTCCTTCTTGCATGTACACTAGGACATTTGTAAAGCCTGGACTCTGACAACATTGCGACACATGGTTTCTACCTTCCACTTATTGAATTCTTACTCCAAATCGTTGGAGCATCTCAACAAAATGGATAGACACATCTATTTTTAAGACAAGAGAAAAAGCAGCAGATTTCTCTTAAACTTGTTCTCAGGAGGGAAAAAAAAAAAATATGCAATTTTTTTCTGAAGGTTTAGATATTCAGTCAGACGCAGTCTCCCAGTCTGTACATTTTTAGTCCAAATAACATACATTTGACAAATTTATAAGCAATGGAAAACAGGGTCTTGTGATGAAAAGTGTCAGGCAAGCTTAACTATAGGTGGCATTCACAGCCTTGCCTATAATTAATATCTCCTGTGAGGAGTCTGCTGGTAATCCAGATGAGGCAGGCAGCGCAATGACTCTCTGCATACCTACACAAAAGAGCAGGGCTGCATTAAGAGGTCTCATTCATTCCTCTGATGATCTGAAACAAACAGGCATCAAATGATTTATACCATGCAATCAGTGTTCACAACCTCAGCAGAGTACCTGAATACAGCACAGAAGCAAAAATGAGCAGCTAAACCCCCTTCTTGACATTCCTACATACAAACCAGTAAGTCAGTGAATTATTACCTCATAAGGAAGCCAGAAAGGAAAACTTCACTTGCAAACTAACCACTTCTAGCTAGTTCAGAAGAAATATGTGACTTTAACACAGCCAGTTTTTACCATGGTAAGTCATGGCTAGGTCTTTCCCAATATGGCCAACAGTAATTACTAGACAAGTCTTCTCATGGTTGACACTATTCCATAATGGAAAAGGCCTCGTCCCTAATAAACTTGGCTCTGTGTCATTGTAAATAGCACCTTAAAATGGGACTGACATCTGTATTCCCCCTTGTTTTACTCTGCTAATGTTTCTACAGCCAGCATTTCTCCAGTGTGTTTTTTATGTGTGTCTATGGACTACATGAGTAAATCATTGCTCCATCACAGCTCATTTACTCAACATACTACAACATATTGTAGTCTCATAAAGGGCTAAGAAATCCTTGATGGTTTGAAACTTCATAGTATATTACTGCACTTAGCAGAATCACTAAATAATAGTAAAATAAAATCTGTCATTAACTGAATAATTGTTTAATTTCCCCCCATGGAAGTGGAAGGAAACATACAAATAGTTCATGTCTTTTTATGGAAATGAAGACCAACACATTCAGCTAGCTAGGGGGTGGTTTTCCCTTTTTTAAAATCAGAAAATATTTTTAAGCACTTATTTATGTTTTCAAGATTGTCTTGACATCTGTTCTTAAAAAGCACAATGAAAGGCATACTTTTAACTACAAACACTGCTAAAATATGGTAACGCTCTGTTTTTCCCTGCTGCAGAACTGCCAAGTAATAAGGATTTGCATGACTAAGCTTCTATTATGCTGACATATGCAAAACTGAGGAACAATCATTCTTTCTTGTTTGACAACACTTAGAAAGGAAACACTCCTTTTTCTCTCCTGTAGGACATGTTGGGCCTTGGGCATGATGAACAGTATCATTCAACCAAATCAATTTTTAAATGGATGTTTAAATGCTGAGGTCTCTTAAGAACAGAGAGACACTTGCATAGTGACCTTAATATGTGAGCTAGAGGTCACTAGGGATTTGACTGACACTTGCAAACATACTGTATTTCACTTGACATGTCTCTACAAAGAAACCACACCATTTGGAATCCACTTCTTCGAATGTACGCAAAGGTTTAAATAAGCTTCTTTCTTTGCAAGAACTCCCAAAACTGTGATCAATGCATTGGATTAAAACAATATCCAGCTGAAGGATAAAAATGTTTATAAAATATTTTCAAACTTAGGTGTTTAAGGTTATTTTCACACCAGCAGCTACCACTGGCAAACTTTCCTCTGGGAACAGCATCTGCAGGTCCAATTGACTTGAAGTGACTGGCAGGCATGCAGCTGCCCAGAAGAGTATGAATTATCAGCCTAATTTTAGGCACAAATTTTAAAATGCTGCCCTCTTTCAGAATTAAATTTCTTATTTACTCAGTATCTTCCATCGTACTGCACAGTATACCACAACTTAAGATTCCAACATAGACCACAACAAAATGTAAATAAAATGTAATTCTGGCCTAAGGTACTGGGTGTAATGAGGCACCGTTTCCTTTCTAGACACCTAATCCATAGCATAACTTACAACACACATGTATATGAATGGCCATAAACTCGTATGTGTCTCAAATCTACCTAGAGCATCTAAATGTCACATACAAACTAAGACATATTTATAATTTGTAAAAAAAGTGTATTTTTAAAGATAAAGCTGTCAGTTGCAAAATATTTGGAAACTGGCTCACAAAACATTACTTCATCTCTTATTACGACCTCGTGTAATCTCCCAGATAGGGTGAACTGCCTGTGGAAGTCCATGAGAAAGAAGCATATGATGCCCACATTTGTAAAGATGCAAAAAGAGAGCTAGTATTCAACAGACATCAATCTCATTCCCTTGCAAGGAATTAAATGGACTTTGGCTTGTGAGCCTAGCTTGGTGGGCAATGTCCAATGTTGACAAAAGGATCCTGAAAATTACTGGGATTGTAATTAAAGCATAGTGGTGGAAGGGAGAGGCCACTGCTGCACAGCCTGAATGCACTGCTGGTGCCATTGCACATTTGACAACCCATTGCTGCATTCTGGATAAACTTTCATTAATGGTAATCACTGGCAGCCATTTTCAGCTTGGGTTTGTACATAATGAGGCTTAAATGATTGTGCTATCTGCCTCTTTCCATTTGTTTACCTCTTTCTACTCACTCCCTCTCCCCTAACCTCCCTCTCAGAAAACCTTCTGAGCTGTCGGCCAACCCAAATTAGTGATTGCTCTGAGGGAAAAGCAGGCAGAGCTCAGCTGCCACTGTTGGCAGCACCAATTGACCAGCTAGTTCTGGGCGTGCACAGTGCTGATCTAGACAACCCTCACGCTGCTCTTTTCAGGACAGCATGCCATGAAAGATATAGAGAAAGATCAACCTAGTGCACTGTGAAGCAGAAGGGACAAAGAACACCAAGCCAACGTAAAACAGGTTTTATTAGTCATACTGCTCACAGATTGACTTCTTTCCGTGCTGATTCGCCTCTAGATGGTCTGTTTGCATTTAGTACATACCCACCAATAGCATTAGTACAGTCAGAACAGCATAAGGGAAAATACACTGATGAAAAGACAGATTTGCTTTCCTAGTGACCTACCAGAGGTCACCTGGAACAACCAAAAGACAGAGATGACACGAGAAATAGATTACAAATTTAATAATTCCAGTGTAAGGAAGTAAGCGTCAGTGCAAATCTTTCTTAACTATGCACATGCATACAAAATGAGGATAGTTTTCTGCTTACTGTTTTTCCAGCTTTTTGGCAACTCACCAAGTATTATCTTAATGATAAAATTAATAATTTCTCTTAAAATTTATCAGTAGCTAGCAAGTGTCCTGAAGAAGATACACATTTCCTTCCTTTCTCTCTGTTCCCCTCCAGGATCACTTTCCTCAAGCAGGAAGCCCTTTGTACTAGGATTTAGGCTGAGAAACCTACACTCACAATTGTAAGAAAATCAGATAAATAAGAACGGAATTAACCCATGAATTAATTATTTGATAACACTGTCTTCCAGATTAATGTCTCCTCTGGATTATCTGATGAATTCTAGTTAACTAACTCTCTTTTGATCCTCCTACAGGGAAATACAGCAAAGATTAGATGGCGGGGGTGAAAAGATAATTATGCTCAAGAAGATGACAGTATCTTACAGGTACTAGGAAGGTTAAACTCAAGTAGTTCCTTCTGAAGACTCCTACTACCAAGTAGAGATGCCAGTGTGAAGCTGTTTAGCCAGTTTCAAATTGGTACATGTTCTCATGTTCTTGCAACACCTGGCATATGGTGAATACATTGAAACTCGTAAAAAAACAGTGATTCATTGTTAATCATTCCGGAAAGAGACAGAAATTCATGGTAACCCTGTACTTCTGGAAAAGTACATCTACACCCCAATTTTCACCTGTTTTATGAGACAGAAACTGCAAGTGAGGTTGAGATCAGGATCTGGATCCTGGTCTGTTTAACAAAATTTTGGGGAGTGTCACTTAAATCCACGGTTAATCTGTGCAGTATTATGTATGGTGAGCTGTGGATGTTCAAGAAGTGTACCCCACAGTCAGGAAGATCTTCTGGCATGATCTGTGTGCCTTTATGACCCTTTCAATGGCAGGGTCAGCCTTACGCAAGTAGCTTCATCCATGGGCTGAAGTGGATCTCCTCTTTTGCATTGTAATGGCTGAACTCTGGTCTCCTGGTTTGACTTAGTTACTTTTCATAAAGCAGTCACATTTCATGTGTACTTATTCCAGCAAAGTATTGATTTGCATAAGGAACATTGTAAGTAACTTTTTTTTTACCAAAAACTTGCCATTTCATTCTCACACCTATGACCTTCCATAGTTAATTCTCACGGTCTGAATTCCACACTTTGATTTCTCCAACAGGTTATTCTACCATTAAAAAAAAAGGCAAGTTAATTACTTGTCTTGTCTAAAATAACTTCAGTTCTGCTCCTGGCTGAGCAGGAGAGATCTTCAGGTTTAGCAGTCCCTGCCACTTTCTTCCTGTCTCATCAACTGTGCTTAGCACCATAAGTCAGGAAATAAAGACAAGTCAGGCAAAGTGAGGCTGACCCTATGGAAGAAGACACAAAAGGGGTAGGCACAGCACACAGTGGACAGGTGGATTGAGAAGGAGCTTGATCCAGTCTTTGATGACTTAGGGGACAGTTGGGAGGGAGCATGTGGGTAGGCAGTATGTGGAGACAATAAAGGAAATGAAAGCATGCATAGCTGTGTAATGGGAGGGCAAAGTGAAAGGATGAGCTGAAATGCCAATTCTTGAAGCACTGAAGCAGAGAACCTGCCCTGTGTTAACCCTCGAGTGACAAAGACTGGGCCTCCAGGCTTGTGGCTATCCCTCTGTCCTGCATGAGCATAACATTTCTGCACCAAGTTATCAATGCATGGAAGGATCACAATAGAGCATCAAAGGCTTGCAATGGAGCCGCTGCTGCGCTGCCCTTGGGAGTGAGTGCAATAGCACCAGGGACTCTCCTCATCAGATACTACTTCTGCATCAGGTTAAAAATAACTCCTGGGAGACTGCACATCCACATATAGCAGGTACAAAATGCAGAGCTAATCATTATAAAGTCTTGGATCAAGATGGGTAAGCCCGCAGGAATTCTGGGGAAGCTGTGGATTTGAAACTGTACTTCACTGGGCCCAGGCTCAGTTCTGCTGTAAATCAGAACTGAGGAAACATCATCAACAGATAAACAACATCATAAATTCTGTTGCTTAGCTTCTCTTTTCATTGCAGCACATTTCATGCGGCACCAAACACACTGAAAAATGCACCCCCAAAAAATTAATAATCTTTAAAATTGTACTCCTCATCCCAGTTAATCAATTACATTAATAACCATCAATATACCAGAAGACAGAGCTTTCTCTAAGTAAATGAGATCTAAGCTTGTCTTCAACAAAATAAAATATACATGATACCTGAGGTATCATATATGGGCAAGCTACAAACTAAACAAGGAGCAAAAGTGCCAGCAACCGGGACTAAATTCACCTTCTACATGCAAAGCACTGCATGTATTTTTTTGTATTTCATTAATAATGCAAAATACTGAGGTTATTGTTTAAACATATCTTCCAAAGAATACAGAACAGTCGGAAAATCAAGAGAGATAGATGACACGATAGGGAAGAAGTTCACATTTAGATCAGTTAGTCACCCTGCACCTCCTGGTTCTCTGGAAAATGTAAAAAGCAAGCAAGAGTGTTACATGGGGCAAGATGGCAAAGAATGCATAAGGCTGGGTTTGTTCAGAAGTGCTTCCGCAAAAGAAACAGCCATAGAGCTATCCAATCCAATCTCACATCTGCTTCCAATTTTATAGTCTTCTGTGTCTTTGATGAAAATCCAATTTTTCCCAAAAGGAATTGCAGCACAGTTGAGTAAAGAAAGGTCTATTGATAAATCTAATGCATCTTTTACAGAGTGTGATGCTTCAGGGGTTTGGTGGTGGGGGGAGAATGGGTTTGTCTCATAATACTGTGCTGCATCTCTAAAGCTCCCTTTACATATCACCACTTCATAACCAAAGAAGTGGTCTGTTTAGAGCAACACTGAACTAGAGGCTTCAAGCTAGGTAAACTTGTTTTTGTCAGAGTCCCTAGGCATCTTAGACACTCACCTCTATCTAACCAGACAGTCTGAGATACCTTTTTTTGCATGTTTTTAAGCAACATGAGGTAGCACACATCCAAGAACACTTGACACCAGTGTGTTCTTTTGACACCCTCTCCAAAGAGAGCAGCAAACAAAAAATTACACTTCAATAATAAACAGTGCTTACTTTACTATGTTTCTTTCACAGTTGCCCAAGAAAATTCTTTATCCTACAATAAGCACTGTTCAGATAGTTCTTATGGTAATGCTAGCCCTACCTACAGGCTAATTCTTGTTCCAGCCACTTATATTATACTCTGGCCCTTTCAAAGTTAAGAGAAGTCAACAGGGACAAGACACACTGCTCTTGTTTCAAGACACACAAAAACTTTGGAGTCTTGTCTGTCATCAGCCCACTATTTTCTGCTCTGCAGCCTTGTTGTCAGAAACAGTCCCCAGGCTACACAGGACACATAGCTTTTCAGGGGGACATGAAAGGTACTATAAATTGCCATCCGACACAATTGAGCCAGAAATCTGACTAGTATCAGGATGCAAAATTCCACTGAAGTCAGGGGGCCTGTGCTCATTAATGTCAAGGCTTAATTTCACCCATTAAAAAGTGAACTGTCAGCTAAGCTATGCTCTGTGAACTCTTGTAGGATTTTCTAACTTCTTAAGTTACCCATTTCCAGTTTACCTACAAGCCCAGTCTAAATGCATGAATTTAAAATAAAATGCACTTCTAGAGACACAGAATAGACTGTCCATATTACATGCTGCTTCCACCATCAAAACCAAAACAGAAAACCAAAACAAACCTAGAAATATTTTGGCTTTAGTGTAAAAGCACACCTATCCTCCTAAGCAGCCTGGGTGGAGGAAAGGCAGAGGACTCTGATGAGACGGGAAGGTCAGGTCAACTGTAGGACAAAGGCCTTCGTGCTGATCTTGCCTTCTCTGCAGTGTAAATCTACAGGGATTGTACAAGTTAACCTGCTATTTACAAGGGATAAAAAAAATAAATAAAAAAAAGGTTAAATTAACCAAACAGCCCAATAACTTTTTCCTCTTCTGCAGCCAAGACAAAGCCACGAACAAGGCGATACTAGTGCTCATTTACTTTACATAATTTCTTATTTGAACACCTGTCTGGGGGTCTGTGGAAGCATTGGGACTGGACAATCCACTGAATGATCTTTAATCAGACAGTAATATTAGGTGCTAATAGCTCTGATAAAGGGGCTGTTTAACCCAACTGCTAATACAAAGGCGTGTCTGCCACAATGACTATTTCAACAATGTATTTGCCACTCATATTAATTAAAACTAATTCCTTGCAGGCCACAGAAAGCACAGAGTAAACCCACATGGAAAATGTCTAGGTTCTACCATGACAAATCACATTAAAGAAAAAAAGAATTAAAATTATCCTAAGGCAATTAAATTTGTCTCAGAAAATATACTCTCTTGGAAATTCTCAAATTGTAAATTCACAGCAAAAAAGGCTACTAATAGAGTCTTCTGAATGTGTAACTATATATCTGTAGCTCTGTTCTGTGACTTCATACTAGTCATTAAAAGCTTCTAGTAAGTCAAATACAAAGCACTAAGCCTTGCTAAAGGTCCTGAGATGACAGTTATTTACACATCATTTAGATGACTGTCCCACACTAGAGTGGTTTAAGTGAACCAGCACAGGTAAGTCTCCTAGATAGGTTATCAGGATTTCATCTTTTTCTATCTCTAAAGAGCTTAAATAAATTATGTATATATACATATTTATCAGGCTATAATGGGGTATATTCTTAACAGCCTGCATACAGCTTTCAGGCATAAAACTTGTAACTGGAAAGCTGGAAAGTCTTAGTTAAGATCATACTCACAAATGATGGCTTACTCTTTAGATGTGTTTGGTTTTCAGAAAACTGGCTTTCCAAAGGTCCTAGTATATTAAAAGAAATACATGAAAAAGACACAATTAAATTTGGCACTTTGGTACTCAAATTAATCCCCAAGGATATTACGGCTAAGAAGTAACATTGTGACAGCATGGACCTTTCTCCCAAAACCTGTAAGAGCCAGAACGTGGGAGGACAAACGAGTGTTATGAAAGAGCATACTCCAGAAATCTGTGCAATGCTCAGACAATCTTCTGATAAAATGAGAGCAGTGGACATAAGCTTCAAAGACTGATATGTTAAAGTTTTCTAGCCAGAAGGTCAGTGCCAGTTATTTATATCTGTCTTCAGGGTAAAGAAGATTAAAAGCCATCTGGAGGGCAACCTACTCTAGGTCACCCTGCTCCAACAGGTGATTTAGACAAAGATGACTATTACAGATCACGTCCTATCTCAATCCTCCAACTGTGAAAATAAAAAAGAAGAACAAAAAAATCTACAAGATGATATTCCAACTATAACGTCTATTCACCTCACTGGGAAGTTAAGAAGTATGTATGTAACTTCTGTTGAAGGCAATGCAGCAGTATTTCATGAGCTCCATCAACTTTCATCGTGCTAAAAGTGATTCCAAGTAGTTAAGAATGTGAGAAATCTTTCCTATACAGTATTTTTTCAAATCTTTAGCATTATCTTAATGCAGTTTTGTTAAGTGAATTATTTATTAACTTGTTAGTCTCATTGATCAGCACAGGAAACTATCACCAAAGCAGTCAACTGGACTTCTGAGTGCAAATAAATAGCAAGCATTTAAAGGGATATGCTTCCTTTGATGCATATAGGAAGCTCCTATTCAACAATAATGGGAAGTATACAAGGAATTATCTTGCAAAAATCATGCAAAATAAAGACAACTTTTTACTACACTTGTTCACGTGTTGGTTTTGGTTTTCATTTTTAACCTGATTTACATTAAAGTTAGCCTGAACTCTGATTAAGCTTCCTCACAGGATATAATCTGTTCTCCAACTGCCATTACCAAGTTCTTCACTATACAGGCGCTTCTGTAGTTTCTTTGAAAATGCATTTACTCTAGAATCACTAATCAGTTAAAAAAAACTGAGTAACTGTTATAGGACTTAAAAATAACTTTTATTCTCAAATAAAGCATCTATATAGGAGACTGTTTTGTAAAGTAGTTTGTCCCACAACAGCTGTGTCAGTTAGTCTTCCCATTTAGGTATGTCCCAAGCTTAGCCATGAAGAATTTTAAACTCTCATTAGCACAATGCTGGGCTTTATTATTTTATGAAGACTTACAAGCCAATCATTTCCTGGTTCTTACTAAATTCATAGCCCAACTGTCAGTGGACTGCAAATATAGAATTATGTTAGGAAGGCCACTGATTGAGCTATTTTATTCTTAGGGAGGCAAATTAATTTCATCCTGGATTATTTTTTTTTTCCCCCAAGAAAAATGCATTGAAGGCACTGGCACTGAGAATTAACAGAATCTTTGTATTTGTCAATAAGGTCATGCAAGCGTTGATGCCTTCTGGAAGCAAACTTCTGTTAGAAATGCTGTTGTCATTCATTAAAAAGAAATAGTATCTTAGAAGCCTAAAAAGCATCCTAATTTTCCAAAGCATTTTCATTCAAGACTAATCAAATCACCTTGCACTTGATACCAACAGAATGCTGGTAAATCATGACTATAACAATGTGACCATAATTATCTATTGTTAATTCAGACAGAAACATTTCAAATAGCAAAGCACAAACAACTGCTACTCACCACAGCAGAAAGTCTTAGACGCGGGGTATTTCATTCACAATTATTTGAATTACGGCATTTAAACCAGTGGCCATTTTCTTTGTCGCTTTATCCTTAGATTTGATCAACATTCCAGATCATGTCTGCATTCTTCATGGAGACCACCAATAGCTAGATTTAAGAGGTAAAATAAAAATCAACTTAATTTAATGTGACAAGAGTGGCTTTATGTTTAGGGTTTATGCCCAGTCATTTATTTACTCCCTGTGTATAAAACTTTGTCTTTTAGAACAAGAAACTCTTCTTTCTCTGGTATCTGCCTTCTCATTTTCCAAAATGGTTGTTATTGCATGTACTGCCATCCTCACATAGGCATTGGCATCAGCAAAATTTATCACAGATGAACTTTTTCCAGAAAAATACCCTTTCCACTAACCCCCTCAAAGAAGGGCTGCAATGTTTTTCAGGTCAATGAAGATGCAGGCAAGAAAGGAACTTGACCTAAGAGAACATTCACATACTTGGGATCACCAATGAACTGCCCTTCACTTTAGACTAACACAAGCAATTTTTCCTTCCTCTGTGGCACAGAGCTGTCTGCTGTATAAGACCATATGGAGAATTTTATTGAACTTTGGATAGTGATGCAACTTAGGCCCCGACCTTCCCTCTTGCCTTCCTGTAAAGCATTATGATTATGCTATTGATCCTAAGCTTTCTAATGAGTTCTCTGAAATGTCTTTTGGCCATTGTATTGGAAGTCTCTACAGTGGAAATCTACGTGGCAGATTTTCCCTGTATCCTCCTAGAATAAACATCGTATTTATGGCCAACAACAGCTTGCAGATCCTAAACTGAAGGACCCTGACTTTTTTTCAATCATCTCACTTGTATCTGTCAGTATAAATATCTTCTGGGGAGATCAACCACACCTCTTTGTTTTAATGGTGTATTTCCACATTGTGATGGAGGTGGATGAACTCTTCTTGGGCAACTGGAAGTTACCTTGTTTTGAAAGAAACACATTTGCTTTTATATTACATAGAAATGCCAGTGTTTTATAGCAGTGAATCCTCATTTTGATCTTTCAGGGATTATTGACCTGTTAGAAATTTCTAGGTGCACTGACAGTAAAGAAAGAAAGCAGAGACCATAATGTGGGAAGATAGGAACACACTGGAGAATTCCTGTAGTCTGTTTGAACTGGTTAGCAAAAAGGCTTGCTAACACTGCTCATCAAAAAGGAGATGCTTTGTAACATGATCCTCTGCACCTTTTCCTGAACCACGACTTTACTTCCAGATTACAAACATCATAAACTATTAAGGAAAAAAAAAAAAGCAGCTTATTTGTAAGCCTGATCAAAAGTGATGGGCATTTCTCTTATTAACATTCTCTATGTGCTTGTGTGTACCATAACAGGGAGTTACATCCCACAAATAGATTAGAAGCAGGGAAAAAGGTACACATCTTTTCAGAAGCAGGTATAATCATGAAAAGAGGGAGAAGGAAAGTCTTCTGGAATATGGAATATACTTGGATGTTATTTTATTTATTAAAAGTAGCTTGGTTAGAATTGCTGCATGACACGTTCGTTTACCATCCAATTATCAACTTTTACTCATCAAAAACATACAGAGAGGTCTAGTGGATTAGTAATTCTTGTCCTGCAAAACAACATTGACTGGTCAGCCTACGGTCCTGTTTCTGGATTCTGTAACCAAAAGCACTGATATAAATTTTCTAACAGAATGATTTCCCACCAAAATGCTCAAGCCAAAGACTAAGGTATTTAAAGTAAGTGCCTTTACTTGTGAGGGTGGTGAGGCACTGGAAAAGGTCACTCAGTGCTGGAAGATGCTGCCCAAGGAAGTGAGAGCATATTCTTCAACTTTATTTCTTCATGTTGTGAAAGGGAACATTTCCAATCCTGCCAATTCAACTGTTTTGGATTCCTGGGCTTTTACCCCTCTGACTAAGCGAGTCCCAAAGGCTCAGCAGGAGACAAATGCAAGGTGCTCATGGCCAAGCACGCTGCCATTGAGTTAACAACTCGCAGGTGACAAATGAATGCCTTATTTTAAGTCACCCTTTCCTATGCCTTTTCTTTGAGAGGGTTGACCATAGGGATGGGGATGTCTCCTTTTCCAGGAGGCCTCAATTGAGTTAAATCAACATATCTGTAGAATTAACATACAAAACCTAGGGCAACATAAATTGTTCCCACACTTCAGTAGATGATTTTGCTTTCTGTAGTCAAAAAAATCAGACTCCTACAGTACAAATGACAGAAGCGGTGGACTCATGATCTAAGCACACCCATGTGCCTGGGAACTACAAGTGAAATAGCAAAGAAAGAAAACTACTTAACATCTCAGAGGAAATCAAGCTGTAGTATACAGTTTACTGCATGCTTTGGCTATGATTTTAATCATTTTGATCCATCTGCCCCCTTTGATTTCTAAGATATGATTTTCATAGCTCCCTATATAAATATATGTGCAAATGTGTGCAACTGGTATTACAAACACACTGAAGTTGTGTTGAAAGCTGTCAATAAGTGTTGTGCAAGAGTATATTATGAAAGCCATTGCTTACTTTTTCACATCCTAGGACAGAAAAACATACATACATAAATAGGTAAGCATTGTGAAATCTTAGCACAATTCACCTACTATCATTCCTTCATTAGCTGTTTCAATTAAAGGTAAATGAGCATATCTGCAATAGATCTTGAAAAAAAAGAAAGTCTAATATAAATATTTAACATAAAAATTTTATCTGTGGTAATTCAGGCTTTTGGTTTTGATTCTTAAGGTCTTAGTAATTTCATACTGCAGGATATTCCAGCCAAAGTGTGTATCCTAACTGTGCCAGTAATTCTGAAATTTTTACTAATTTGTTAAAGAAAAGAAGTCTATTTCTAGCCTAATTTTATATCCCTACTGATGACAGTAGATATCAGCTCACATACACCAACAAAAATTACAACATCACTTATTTTATCAGAATAAAAATACCAATCAAATGTGTGGATAGTTTACACATAAATGTAGTTATCCCCAAATCATGATGATTTTTATTTTAGCATTTTTCTATCTGAGATCACGGCTTTTTGTCAGACTCTGCAAGATCAGTGGTTTTGCCCTGCCTCTCCCTTTTCCTTTACTGTGTAACTGCCTTATACAAAGTGATACTTGTATGCCAGCAGGTAATATATTTATGGAGTAGTCACCCAGACCTGACAAGTACTGTAGTGTATTTCTTTTGCAAATCGCCCAAGGTGGGGTTATTTCATCTGCTTTGACAAATTGTATATGTACTATCCACATTATGCTGTCACATCTACCTTAGGTTCATCAGTATCTTATTACTGATGCTGTTGTTTTCAAATCTAAATACAGTATGGGGAAAGCAAGCAAGCAAACACACAAACAAACCCATCTTAGCAATAATGTTAAAAATAAAGCCTGAAACAATGACACTGTGCAATAGCTTTGAGTGCTTTTTAAGTATTTTTTTTTTAAAGCTGTGTTCTAATTCTTCAGAGAACACAGAGGGGAGCTTTGAAAAGGTGCTAATAGACCATGAATTTGCAGCAGTGTAGTTCACAGCTAAACACACTCCCACTTCAAGCTCGGGCAGGAAAAAAAAAATGAGGGCACCACAGAAGTGAATTAAAAATCATGCAAACAGTTCCATCAACAACCAGGGCAGTAGCAGCTTACAAGATCAGCTTCATTTGGCAGAGTGCCCATCATGACATGACCAAAGAGAGCCAGGGCAGGAGGATATCTTCTGGCTTTCAAAAAGGGTATGGGGTGGGATGCCAGCAGGAGGGATGGAAGCAGAAGAAACATCGTGTAAGCCTATGTTGAATTAATTTGTTTTACAGAACACTGACAGGAAACTTTTAGGTCTTTTAAATGTGTTTGAAGAGTTCTTCTATATTTTAGATGGTAGACAAATATTCTCCTCTGGGTCAGCTGCACTGCAGGGAGAGATTACTATCACAAAGCCCCTCCTCCTGCTTGGGGGTACTGTCCCCTCAAATCTCCCAGAGATGCTCATGTGCTATTCTCCAAGTGAGACCGTGGTTCCATGAAAGTCTAATCCGATCTAAGTTGGGGCTGCTGCTTTTTCCTGTGTCAGCAAGGATGCTTGTTTGGTCCCACTCTGAACTGGTTTGGAAAAGACAGAACCAACTTGAAAAAATTGTAACACTTCCCTGCCAGTTCAGCTTCCTGTAGAGTCAAACAAGCACCAGCGCTGGTGCAAGAGATGGGGTGGGGATATACAGTGATGCAAAGCCAGGCTGCAATAGCTCTGGTTTGGATCAGCTTAAACCATTTTGGAACCGCACTTAAGGCTGGGCTAGCCAACGCCTGCTATTTAAACTGCTTGTGCTGATCCAGCTCTTTCTGACTGGCTCAGGTTTGGGAGTGGTCCTAAAAAGAGCTTCCTCGTCACATCAGAGGGGGTGGCCAGCCTCCCCTTGCTATCAGTAGCCCTTTCCTCAGGCACACCTGCATGCAGGGTTTTGTGGAAACCGCATTGTATGATCTGTGAAGCCTACAGAGAATTTTTTTTGTGGCAAGACAAGCATGGAGAAGCAGGCCTCAGATGTTGAGATGGGGGAAGCTCCCTCAGTTGCAAAGCCAACCTCACAGGTGTCCCACAACAGCCAGGGCACTCTGGTGAATTACCAGGATCCAAGCCCAATCTGATAGATGATTTGAAGATAAAGAGATGCCAAGAAAAGATGGAAAAGTAAGGAACACATCAAAGTCAATCTGGACTAGAAACTGAAATAATTTCTCACCCTTTCTGAAGTCTACCAGGTTTTTAGTCAGATCCTGAGTACTAAGGCAGTGAGCACAGTGGTTTGGTACTTGCTGACTTGTTTGCATACATCACCATATCATATGTATGCATATTAGCACAGAGATGGGGAGGAACACAAAATATCAAACAGCAAACATGTAGTTAAAACAGTTTTACTACCTCCAAAGGTCACCTGCTTATTCCCAGTAGTAGCTGTGGAATAGTTTAGAGCCAAAACTCTGGAGGGCAAAATCAAGGATACCCAAATTAGCCACTAGAAAAGGAGATACACTTTGTATATTTACTTGAAAGGCGGGTTTAATTGCCAGCTCTTCCAGTCTTCACTCATCACTTTCGTTTAACAAGTATTTAGTTCTGCTGGACCCACATACACCTGTGAAGAGTACCTTCTGCAAGGTATCATGATGACAGACACATTAGGAACTGGAAAAGGTCAGACATTAGAGCTGTGAGCACTGTATAAAGCAAGCAAGAGAGAAAAATAGTCACAGTTCAAGGAGTGAGGGAGGAAAGGCTGGATTCACTGGGAAAAGCACCTGAGCTTCTGAAGAAACACAGGGAGAAACCAGTTAAGTTAGAAGAAAACCCTGAAGCCACCTTTTAGATGCCAGACTTGGTACTAGGAGGCAAGTCTATACCTACAAGTTCCAAGCCTGTGACATTTCACAGCAGCACATCTTAATGGTTGAGTGAGATGGCATGGGAAAGGAGCGGGAGTAACACTGCCCAGATTTCAAATTGTGTGAGAAAGGGAAATATCTTAATACCCTGAAAATACTGTTGTGTTTTCTGGTGGTATGAAGCAAATCAAAAACATTTATACTGGGAAGAAGGAAGAAGAAAGAAAGATGTAGTCAGGGGTTAGTTTGGTAGAACAAGAAGTCTAACCTATATGCTTGCAGAATTGCTTACTGGAGTGAAGACACTAGAACTAAAATTACTGTTTTTTCCTTCTTTTTAAATAAGTAAACCTGTTAGGCTTATTGGCAAGCAGCCAGTTGTTTATTGGCAATTGATTTATTTTCAGATGCCAATGTATTCCCTAAATGTCTTTGGGTTGAGACCACAGCCCTGTTCAGGGGGTAATCCACTGGTCAGCACAGAACTGCCCCTTAGGTGAACTTCATTTGTAACATAATGGAGAGTTGCATGCTCTGTCATAACAGGAATGCTCCAAACTGGTTTACCATTCAAGCCATTAATGTTATCTGTTGTCTATCCCCCCTCTCAAAAAAATGTGGATGAGTTCTGCTTTTTCAGATTCTCAGGAGAAATACAAAGATCTTCTCTGCCAGTTGCAGATGTGTTCTATTTTCTTCCCCTACATCAGAGCTTCTGAATCATCCTTAATAATAAGCAAAGGCTATTCATACCAAATGGGGAAGTGCTCACATACTATGATGATAAAGCATTTCATCCATTAAAAAAAAAGAAAAAAAAGCACTACCCACAGAACTGCAACATCACATCATCTGTGCTTAGCTGAATGTTCACAGAACAGCACTGGAAGTTACTGAAGTGTCAGATAGTGATTTCATCATGTGTCAGGCCTCCCACTAATAAATGATTCATCTTTCTCAGTACTGACACCTCAAAGAATTAAGGAAGAGAAGAAAGAAATTCATAAACTTTAAAGTGAGAAGTACTCTACTGATATTACACTTCCCAAGTAAACAGAAGCTTATGCACACACTAAGAATGTGTTTAGAATTTAACCTTTCATTTATTTGAAGTGTACTCCTAAGTTTTAAAAGTGAATCTATTACAGAAAAAAAAAAGGAATCATGAAATTCCATGTGTATCACTACAATACACAGAGGTAAATTGCTCAATTTACAAACACGAGTTTTCACACACACCCCCTCCCCCAGCTTTGTGAACTGAAACTTGAACTGGGAGGAAATCTTCTCTGGTTTACATAGCAGTGATTAAGTGTATGTTGGTGACAATAAGCCTGTCTCAACTCCTGAGTACTGATTACATCTGTAAAAACAAACTAGCTCTTCTTGAAGGAGATGGGCGACTTACAATTGTCTCTAATGGAAATGGGACTGGAAGGAAATGTGCCATTTTAATCGGAATTTACATAATCATTCCTGGATGCTTTGTAAAGCCAGAACATCTTCCATTGATGACAATGGCTCTACTGGATGAACGGGACTAACTAGTAATCCAAACTTTCTTCTCCCAGAAGGCATGACTTTAAACACAAATCCAAACCAGGTAATGTACTTAGCCAGATACTACCACTTTTGCTTGGTTTGCTACGACACTGAAGTTTGTGTAGTCACACACCAAGTTTCTAGTTAATTTTCTTCTATTTCAACAAAATGAAGTAGAGATCCAGATATGTCAAATTCCCACATTATTTGTACAGAATAAATAGCTAGAAGAAGAAAGATTCTGAAAGTGACACAACTAAAAAGCAAATCCTGTAACATAAAATTAAACCTTATGAAACATTAAAGAATCCACATGGGAGAGAGACCTAACAAATTATCACACTGTAGGAAAAAAGAGACAACTGTAATTCACTGTGAAACCATGAGACATGGACCTGTGGAAAACCAGGCTCTGCTTGTTCTGCCACTGAAGGAGCTCCTTTGGCTGTAGGTGTGGTTTGGTGTTTTTTTCTCATCAAAATAGCACCTATTATAAACAAAACACTTAAATCAGCAGACTCAAAGCAGGAGGAGCATATGGTTACAGAATTTATCCCACTTGATTCCTCTCCTGGAGCAGGGAAAAGAATTAGATGAAGATGCTAAAGTTTGGACTTGGACTCAGAGACCCATTCTCAGCAGAATTAGGCTGGCAGGAAAACTGCCAGGGACAGAAGAAAGCCACAAGCCTCCGATGTCTCATGCCCTAAGCAGGTACTTCTTCTGCTCACTCTGAATATGTATACCAGACATGCCAACATGATGAACAGAATACTTAAAACCAGTAATATATAAAAGCAAATTATTCTTTGTTGTTCCCCTACCTCTTATTTTGGTAGAATAAATTTGGGCATCCTGGGTAAAGATGATGACCAGTTTCTCCATCAGTTTGATTTAGCGTGACCTCTTCACTGTCAGCTGAGGAATGTAAAAGACAGCAATGAACATTTGTATGTAGGAAAAATTACACGGCTGTGGGGCAGGATGCCTGAATGATCAAAAAAAAAAAAAAAATTAAATACTTACAACACTTTACCATGAAATCGCCTTCTCCCCCTTCCCCCAACCCCCATGTTAAATCAGGTAGAAAAGTGTGATAATATTAAGGCTTAATCCAATTTAAATAAATTATTTTCTTGTAAATGTTAAAACAATCATTACATGCATCATTTACTTCCTCCTCTTCCCATAGTCTTAAATTATGCTCCATTATATCCAGACAGAAAAAAAAAAGGCAGAAATGTTTCTTAAACATTTGAAATTTTGGGTTTGATTATATTCAGAGGTAAAAGTCACTAAAGAAACCTAGGGAAAAAAAATAATCTTAGAAAGCATTATGGGATTTTGTGTAGCAAACTTAATTTTTTTTTTGCTAGGTTACCAACAATGTTTTATTACAAGCTTAAGGTATAAGATTATTATAGCTCTCTGTTGTGCTTAGAAGCAAAGAAAGAACACTTGCAAAGAACAATCTTGTTATTACAATTAATTACAAATGTACAAATGAGTGATATATATCAGATCCTGTCTACACTGCATAGTCATGAATTTATAACCATTTCACTATACAGAGTTATTAAAAAGCATGCTTTGCATCTACAGTAGCTTGATACCACATCACAGTCATGAGTAGTTATGTTTATTCATGCACAGCTACCACCAGCCAGAACTACACGTATGTGTCAGTGCATTTTAGCAAAATCTGCATCAAGTAACCAGTAATGCAGGTCTCTTCAGCTAGCATTTCTTTTAAGCGGACAGACTGGATGTAAGACTGGAGAAGGCAAGCCAGAAACACATGGATAGCAAAGGCCAGGCAGCAGTCTTCAGCCACTGGCCATGCTGGGTCAGTTGATGTGGTGACAATCACCCAACACTGAACTACTTAGCAATCCATCCTGGTTATTCACGCATCATTACTGTCCCAAAGCACCAAAACCCTTCTGCCACAGAAGGGGTGAGGAATCTTCTCCCCATTGACAACACACATGCCTGAGGGAGAAACACCCAAGCCCTGGGCACTGCAAAGTCCCTGGCTGCTGGTGGGCCTCGCAGCTGGCAAGGACCCCCACTTTCAGTCTGAAGACTGCAAGTGGAAGAGCCCTGCAAGAACGTTTCTGCAGCATAGCAACCTGCAGCATGCAGGACAATGAGCAACAGGCCACTGATGAATTTTCCCAAGTAGAGAAGTACATCTTAAGTCCTTTCCTCAGAAATCCCGGTTCATCTAGCTGAGTTATTGGATCACAGCGAGGTGCCAAGTCTGGATTTCCAGTAAGGGTGTAATACAAACAGCTACAGAAGAACAAAAAGTTCAGAGGGTGTTTACTTCAAGACTGAGCCAAATCACAAACAAAACAGAAATCCCTGCTATGGCTACAAGGATGCTGGCACATTTGTCCCTATAGACACAGACCTAAATACACAATGCTCAAAGCTTGTGACACTGATCTCACAGGCAAGATTTAAAAATCGCCATTCTGCTCCTCTCTCCCCAGGCCAGTAAAGGGTATTTTGTTTTAACCTCACGCCTTCAGTTCATGCTTCTCCCTAGGAACATTAATTTCATTCAGCTTTCCAAAGCCAGTCCTAGTCGTAAGACTGGGTAACACCAGTCTGGCTGAGAAGTGTTTGAACAAACCAAAACCACTACAGCTCTGAGCATGTAACCTGCCAGGCAGTTTTACTGGTTAGAGAGGGAATTCCAGTCTTTGACTCACTGGTAAGTAAACGTGTTCCCATGCCATTTCCTCATCCACACAATTCTCTCATCCTGAATTGTTTGCTGAGAAAGACTGAGATTATTTGTGTTACACTCCATGTAGAGAAACTACAACATACAGATGTATAATTATATAGTGATGAGATGCTTCAGTTCCAAAAGCCATGAATTTGAAACAAAATTATCTTGGTTTTAAAATCCACCTTCCCTGGTTCACAAGATGAGCCATCTCATGGCCTAGATAGGCAAGATGACACATTACAGTTTATGTTATGATTACATATATTACCAAGCACATACTCAACAGAAAGGGCTACTAGGGCTGCTGCCCACACTTTTCATGACAGCTGCAAGCACAGAATCATAGAATAGTTAGGCATCACGTTCTCCTCCTAACTGATGTGAGAATGGTATAAGAACTCAATATGACATGCATATTTTAAATTTCCAGGCAACACGGGCAGTTTGAAAACTTTTTAATTAGTGAACACAACTGGGTATACATATGCTGCAGAGCCGGCTAAACCGCCTTGGGTACTAAAAGGCAGACTTGGCTTTCTGCAGTAATTTACCATTGCAGAGAAGTAATCTACCGGCAAACAAGCATACTTTTCAGTGGGATAAATGAGCACATGCAAACACCTCTAGTTCATCAGCTAGACTGCCAGGAATACTCAAATTGGCTTGTCTAAAGCTAGCTTTGGTGCCCCTGCACCTGGCAACATAGATCTGACCTTTCTGATTTTTTGAAACTTCACAAGCAGAGCAACTCCCACCTCACCATCCCGCCTGTGGAGAAGCAGGGAGCCATCACTACAGCAAATGTGGCAGAGCTCAACTGAAAGAGAGGAGAGAGGAGATACTGGGATGCTGCCCACAGGGCCTGCAGAGCTGTGTGTGCACTTCTGATCCTGGGGAAGCAATAACGTGATCAGTGCTATATCCTGCCCTCTTGGCAATACACACGCTTAAAAAAAAGTTTCCATTGTGACCAGATATTCATTTTAATAAACAAACTTTAATAAACAACTAAAAAAATACCCCAAACAGATCCTCTCACACAGTACTCCCCACAAACCAGTTACGGAGAACCACTCTCATAGGCCAGCAAGCAAGGTCTTCCCAGGCCAGGCACCAAGCACGAACAGAGCCTGCTGCAGCTGCGGGGCAGGAAGGGCTGGGCCCACTGGGGCTTTGAAAGAAAACAAACAACTTGTTTGGCACATAGCTATTTCTTCATGTATTGGTCAGCAGGAGGCATCGTGGAAGTTGGCTGGCTGGTGAGTTGAGCAAGCATGCTGTGTGTCAGTGAAGAAGGCAAACCTTAAGCTGCACCCAAATCTCTAAGAATTATAATGACATGGCTGACACTTGATCAAGCCATCCTTTCTCTGTTGATGTTGTTGCTGATATTTGAAACCTAATTCAGCTTTTGCCACAACTCACTCATGCCCAATATCCTTAATCTACAGACACTTGAGGATGATAATTCAGCTTTATTATTCATGTTCCCTGAGCTTGCATTTTATAAAGTATAAGCACACTCAAGAAAGAATGATTCCTAAAATAGCCAGGCATGTACATTTCCACCTTCTCTTCAGGAAAGCAGTTCAAAAATATAGATCCTACAGGTCCTTGTAACACTTAAAATTGCTAAACTAAACCTCTTGATAGCAGCAGGTGGTATCTTCAGAAACAGCTGAGGTTTTATCTTAGCCTCTCACACCAAGCTACAACATACCATCAACTGTTCATATAAGCACTTGCAGTTACAGAACACATAGCATGAACCGAACAGAGCACAAATTCCAGCTCACATCAGCAGAAGTCTTTGAAACTGCTCATCCAAAGCCAGCATATATTACGAATTCAATAAAAACAACAGAGACTACCACTGGAGTTATTACAACTGGCTACCACAAACAAGAAGTAAACATACTCAAATTTGGGGCAACAAAAGCTATTACTAAGAATAAGCAAGTTGTTCTCATACTTCATTTCCTACATTGTGCTCTCTGCTTAACGATTTCAGGGTCTTGACTCTGTGTGGTGCTGGGGTACCTCAAAAACTGGTCAAACCCCAAAAGGAACTGATAGAATCCAGAGCCCTACAGGATTACACCTTTTCTACGATGTTATTAAACACTGAATTCTCTGATAACCTTCCTGAAGACGACTACAACAACAATTTGCTGTTTCTGTGCTTTCAGTAGGAGCCCCTACTATGTGCGTGTTACTTGATTATTTATAAACATGGCCTTTTATTAAAAACACAGCCTCTGCTGTGCTCAAAATTAATTCTACTTGGCTGGAACACAAATGAGGTTTCAAATGTGTGAAATATATGGCCAGTTACAAGACAAAATGATGGCTAAACTTTGGCAAGTAAATTGGACGCCAACAGTGCTGACCCTGCCAGCACTGGAGCAGAGCTCCAGGCCTGATTCACCACTTTTCCACACTAGTCATGGTCTGGAATCAGCTCTGGGCAACTCAGATGGGGTTTTTTTCCAACAGGAAAACTGAGTGTGTCCTGTGCTTGAGAGGAGTATCATTACTGCCTATCATGATGGGGTCCAGCATGCTATACCTTATCTCAGAGCCATGTGTGCTCTCTCTCTTTGCAGATTAAGCCACCTCAAATAAACCAGTCTTACTCCTTTCCTAGAAAGGTCTTGATGCTGCTTGCTGCTAAGGCAAATGGCCCCAGAAGAGAAGCTCTGCCAAGACAGCTGATGTGCAGACAGGAAAGGCAGACATGCAAATGACAGGTTTGTGTGGTGGCACTGGCTGAACTGGGAGTGTCTAGAGTTTCCAGTCCACCCTGGACCACAGAAACCTGTGCTGCCTCTTCCCTTGCTCCCTCAGAAAATCACCAGACTCAACTGTTACAGAGAAGCTAGCCCTTGCCCCTTTCCATCTACCTATTCCCTGCCCCTTTCCCCAGTTCTCCTTTCTCACAACCTACCTAGTTCTCTGCACGCACTCCATCCTATCCTTCACTCTCCCCTCTCAATTCTCCCTCCATTTTCCACGCCACTTGCCACCAATGAAATGCTGTCAAGGCAATCATCTTTTCCACCCCTGCTCCAGCACTGCCCCATGCCTCTTTTGACCATGCTGGGCTCCCTTGGATGCCATGTTCTGGCTACACATACAAATGCTGCGGTATATTGCACCGGTTTGTGCAGGCCTGCAATTGCATAAAGCAAAGGGCAGAGGTGGCCACAAAGACATCATCCTCCCGTTGCCCATCTAGCCAACATCATCCTCCGATCACAACCTAGACTGTCCTGTTCCCATGAGCCAGATCTTCGTCGTGGCTCAATGTAAGCATTATATTCTTCATTAGGCTGAGAAAAGGAAGGGGAGAAAGAAACACAGTCTTTCAAATGGGCACAGAGAACGAAGAAGAGAAGGAAGAAAAGCTGGATGGAGTATTTCTCTCAACCCCTTCTTCACCCACTAAGGCTCTCCTGTTCCTCTATTCCGCGTAGAGCTCTTACGCCAGTGTAAAAGTGTTTTCACATTTAATTAACTGTTTAAAATTATTAATTTAACTCAAATAATTCACATTTATGCAAAATAGCAGTCCGTGCAGCAACCTGCACTGAAACAAAAACCCAGAAGTTCATACCAAGTTGATCACTTTTGTTAAAGCTTGTGTGCTTTTGAGGATTTTGTTCAAGCTTGTGTGCCTCAAGGGTTACTATCCCGCAGCCCTATTTCTCAACAGATGCAGGGCAACTAAGCAAACTGCAGTAAATGCTGAACAATGTGGCAAGGACAAGCACCCTTACACTGCCAGCTGTAAAAAACAGTGAAATAAAATGCAAAGAAAAGAAAAGCTGACACAGTACTAAATTCAGCAGAGAAAAGGCAGACAAAGAACCAAATGAAGAGATACTGCTTTTTCTGCAGTGCTCACACCAAGAACATCATGACTGTCCACAAGTACTGTTTTCACTGGTTCTGTGAGCTGAAGGAATATTAGCCCCATTTTACAGGCAGTCAGAAATTAAGATCTAAAGTGCCTCAAGGTGTCTAAACGCCAGTTCTTGCTAGTACTACGCATTGCATATTCTTTGAGTGTTCATAGGATACAACTTCTAGCAGCCTTTGGTGCAGATGCACATGTGAAGTCCTAAGAGAACCCATAAAATAAGGAAAACAATGCAAAAGCTACAACAGGAACACTTTAGCAACCACAGACATATTTATTTCCCCATCTCCTCTTCTACATTTTCAAGTGGGAGAACAAAGCATCCTGCACACTAGAAGATCTGGATCAAAGAGCTATGATGGTCACAAGTCACAACTCATCACCCACCTGACAACTGTAGCTATTTACGTACAAATTAGTAGCGCTGACCTGACCACTATTAAAAGATTGATGTAAATGGCTTATCCAGCATCACACTCCTTGGCAGAGAATCAACTTCTCCAAAGCAACATTCAGCTGCCTTAACAATGAGATTATGTCTTCCCTTCTTGCATTCACAGGAACACAGGAGGGTAAGAGTTCAACAGACAACACTCTCCTTCAGCATGCACTCTAATTCATCCCCAGAGCAGACTCATTTAATACACTGAATAAAACCCAATCATCCTACAGAGAGGGGGTAAAGGTATGGGTCTGTTTTAAGATTATTACAAAGCAATAGATAGATGTATGGATGGAATTAAGATCGCACAAGCATTTCCTAATTCTGGTATTTTGTAACTTTTGAGTGTTTAACTCAGCCACTTTAATATCCTTTCACTCTGACCATCTGTGCGGTGTCTGTCTGCATGTGTATGTAAGGCTGCCTCGAGGATCCTGGAGATGCTAGGCACCATGTCTCAATTACCCAGAGGACTTCAAATCACATGCATAAATCTGTGTTGCATGAATCCAGTCTTTTTGTGCATGTGATACACAATCCACTGCACATGTAGAGCTTAACAGCATGACGGAAGCTGCCTGTCAGGAAACCTTTAGGCCTAGATGCAGAGACACCAATTTGCATGTACACCAGCTTACTGTGTTGCATGGTCATTATGTTTGCATTTTATATATATATATAATTAACAGACACATGTACATTTATGCATGCATCTAACAAGTAAAAAAAATTTATGAGGAAGTGGCCAAACTGACTGCCACCAACTGGCCACTCATACCTCTGTTTCCCCAAGGGAACAAATAAAAGGAAGTTCTAGTTCCCTCTTCCACAAGGGATTCATTCACAGCAGTAGCTGTTTTTCTCTTAGATATGTATTGCAATGCTATATTTAATATTCTACTCCAATATTACAGTAAAATGCTCTGGGACTTTTAAGACCAATGTAAAACAGTAAGGCAGAACATGAATACAGGAAAGATAGGACATAAAATGTGACAGAAAGAGGAGGGAAACTCAAATGAGATGATGTGAAAACCAGAATGTCAGGTCTAGACCTCAACTCAAGTCAGTAGCAAGACGCCCCTCTCTTGATAGTCTTCATATCCTTCATACCTGCTACAAGAAGGAGCTGGCTACCTGTGGTCAAGTTCTGTCTTCTCAAACACAAACTAGTGTGCTATACATCAATGGTGTCATCATCTGTGGCACAAAAAGCTACTGTGTAGAAACGTGTCTAGATTTTACAAACCTGAAGGTCCACTTTTATAATCTCTTTACCTACCTAATCAAGCTTCCAGGAAGCCATTCAAACCTCAACAAAATGCAAATTCCCAGTGTGTTACTGCATCTTCACAGATCACCAGCCTGATTCCAGGACTAGAAGCAAGTTCTCTATCACACAGCACTAAGCTACCCAGCCCTCCTTCCACCTTCATCCTTCTCAGTGTACAAAACATTTTGCTTTTATCAACACAAGGGATTAGATCTCAGAATTCAAAGTTCCATCCCTTTCAGGTACAGAAAATCTCTTCAACACTAAAGAACTTAATCTTGTCTTTTCTGATTCAGGCATGGTTCAGGTAAATAGGACACAATTGAGGAAAAGTTATCCAGAAGTTATTTTTATGAACTGGTAAGCAGCCATCTGTCCACAAACAATCACAGCCTGCCCCCAAGACAAGGCTCCTTTATGGCTGAACTTGTCTGGCATCATGCCCTTTGTTTGCTGACTGCTGAATTATGGCTCACGAATTCATCCCATGTTCTTTCTGCCTTCCCCCATACTGCTTGTACCTATTGTTTTATCTGTTTGACCAAAAAGAAAAAAACAACAAAAAACTGAAATGGCTGTGCTTTGGTTTTTAGTAGATCCTCATTCTCTTTATGAACTAAATATTTTTTATTTATTTGTTTTGACCAGCAACCAAACCAGGACCTTCCCCATCAGCTTACTAAAATTCTTGCCCAGAACTCTTGAGGACACCAACCATTTTGCATATACATCTGCCTTCCAAGTATGAAAGTGTCAAAAGCAGTAGTCCCTGATTAAAAAAAAGAAGTGCAATCATACATGAGTCAGGTATGATGAATGTTCTTTCCTACAACCTCAAAGAAATTTTATCTTCATCAAGACGTGAAGCAGGCAAATATTATGGAAGCACTACTAGCTGGGGAGGTATCACCAAGGAGAGATATCACCAAGGTTCCTTTCTCACTTTTCACTGGAATCATGTACTAGAAGATTATCTTACCTGTACTAGAAGATTATCTTATGTGTCCGTATTTCACTTCTTGCTCAGAGGTAACTGCACCTAGGATATTTAGTATACAGAGGTCCAAATGCAGAATGCATGAAATGTGCTATTCCCATGCAAAGAAATAATCAACAGTATCATGATCCTCCTCTTGCCCCCGCTGCTCCCCCCAAAACCCAAACAACAAAAACCCCAACAAAACACCAGAGCCTTTTGAACAGTAGTATCATATGTCAGACTGTTCTGGCTTTAGCGAGTTGTTGGAAAGGCTAACTCTTAACACTGATAAAAACTAACTGTAGAACACATAAATCCAATTTTGGGTCTCCTTTATAAATCTGTGTAATTCCTCATAAAAAGATTATATAAAATGAAGAAATGAATGAGACGCAAATAAGGAAATTCTACTATACTAAAGTCTGTCACTTCTCAAACATTTTCAAGGCACAATATAGGTGGAAGTGGCAAGCATGAAACTCATCAAATTAGGAAAAAAAAGTGAAAGAATGTAATGGCAAACACATCAGTAGTAGTTAACCTGTGATACTAACTGCTATTGTATCAGCATTTGATTAATTCTGTAAATCAGTTCAGCTTTAGTATTTAAAAGGTCAGGCTCCAAAACACACGCAAGCTAGAACTGAAAGGCAAGATCCACCACAGACACATGATACTCAGCACGTGCATAATACGATGCTCTGTATAACAGGACACAAATGTAAACAGAGTCACAGATTTGTGGAAAAGGTTTCTGCCACCCAGGTTCTAGAAGAAAATTCATTAGTTTGCACTGACAGTAAGCTCTTGTTCAACACATGGCACAAAAGCCAGTAGCAAACAGAGCAACACCAAGCCTTAAGAATACTCTGGAAGTAGTTTCCAAGGCAAGGGGAAGGGTTTCACTACCTTATTTGAGAAAAGCCAGGTAGATTTGCTACAAGAACCTTTTGTGTAATTGTTGACTAAGAAATACATGAATGACTACCTTTGTCTCTTCTGGCTTTCCCAAGTGTCCCCTGGAGAAAGTCACAGACTCATCATTACTGACCAAAGAAAACCAGAGACAAAAGCATTTTCTTCCAAGTATGCCCTAGACCTTCAAGTAACATTAACACCTTATTAAAAATAAATGCAGAAAGTTAAACAGCCCTCAAAGAAATGTGCATATTTCCAATTTAAAGGAACAAAAATTTCCCTTCAGACTCACACTTAGAAAAAAAATATATTTTCCTACAAGAGTCCTAAAGAAAAGGCTTCAAATGCTTCATCACTTAGTATTACCTTAAAAGCTTCATGTTGGATGAGGCCAAGCACACTTTTTTTTTCCTTAAACAAGACTAGGAAAAAAACCTCTAAAATAATTAGTAGTAACCATAAAGAAGGGAAAACTAAGAAATTATGACATAACTTGGTTTTTTTTCTTTCCCGTTGTCTTAAACATTATTTGCATCCTATTTCTAAGGTAAAGAGAGAACACTACGCTTACTTACCTACACAAGTCAGGAAGCCTCAGGGTTAAGACAGAAGGCTAGGAACAAGTGAGTGAGGTTCTAGGGAGTCCTGGGTCTCCTGCTCTCCTAACTTTGAGCACAGCACCCGAACAGCCTTACACAAAGTTTTTGCCCCTACAGAGGGAAGAAAATACTCTCCAGAAGGGTGTGAACACATAAACTTCATCCGGAAGACAGTATAAAGTCTCTACAGCATTACATAAACATAGACATTAGCATAAAGTACGTCACCTCATAGTTTGTGAGTTGCACAGAAAAGTGCAAAAAGCCACTAATACCTCACCAGGGAGATCATTAATTACTTTTTCTCCGTGTCCCTGGAAGAGATTAAATACACCATTAAAGAACTGTTGTATTTTCTCTGAAGGTGTACCTTGACTTCGCACCCAGTCTCCAACATTTTTGGTGGTTTTTGTTTTTGTTTTTTTAATGAGGACAGGGGATATCGAGGGTAGATTTAAATTAGATACTGTAAGTTCTTCGTTGTGAAGGTGGTGAGGCGCTGGCACAGGCTGCCCAGAGAAGCTGTGGCTGCCCCATCCCTGTCAGTGTTTAACGCCGGGTTGGACAAGACTCGGAGCAACCTGGTCTAGTGGAAGGTGTCCCTGTCCATGTCAGGGGGTTAGAAGTAGGTTGTATCTTTAAGGTCCCTTCCAACCCAAACCATTCTTTGATTCTACGAATTAGCCTTCAAGGTTTTGCACTGACGCCTTTCCAAGTGCCAGGAGGACTCAGCCGGCTCAAGAGCATACCGCTCGGCAGACGACGGCGAAGGGAGAGAGCACGAGCGCCCAGCCCAGAACCAGCCTTCCTCAGTGCCTCCAGCTTTCAGCGAGGACGCCCGCTGCTCCTGGAGAGCTGCCGGGCCCCCCGCGGCGTGCCCTAGCTCCAGCGGAGCCTGGGATTTAAAAGCGTCCTTCCACACAAACAGGCTATTCTCCGGCGCGCCGGAGCACCGGCCCGACCCGCCGCCGCCCGAGGGCCTGGGTCCCGCGGGGCAGCCCAGCGCGGCGGCAAAGGCGTTCCGGAAGGAGGCGGCGCGACCTCAGGACACCTTTGAGGCGTACGGAACGAGCCCCACGCAGCCCAGCCCGGGAGCCTGTCCTGAACTGACACCGCCGCCCGGCAGGCCCCTCGGCGGCGCGGTCCACAGGCACCAACTTTCGTGCCGCCGCTTCCCCCCCCAGCCCAGACACATTAATCCCCTCTCTCTCCCGACAGCCTCCCGCGGCGCCTGCCTGCCTCTCCACTCCCTGTCAGCGATCCCCAGTAAACTTCTCCCTCCTCTCTCCTCCACCCTGCCGAGCCATGCCACCCCCTGCCCCGGGCTGTGGCGGCGGCCGCCTCGCCACCACCTCTGCACCGGCACCCCGCAATGCCCAGCCGCCCCTCACACACCACATCCCCAATCCCCCCGCGGCGCTCGGTGGTAGCGGCGGCGGGGGGGGGGTGACACAAGCATAGGAGAGAAACCATCAGAGAAAGGGGCGGGGTTGGAGGGGGGAAGGAAAAGACGAGCGTCGCGAAGGGGGTTCCTCGCGCAGCAACCAATTGGCAGCGGGTACGAGCGGGCGCGCGCGGCACGCCGGGAGATGTAGTTCCCTGCCGTCGCCATTTTGTGGCGAGGGGACTACAAGTTTCCTGCGAGCCAGGACGATCCCCGGGCTCTGCGCGGAGCCCGCAAGCGAGGTCAGGTGCTGCCAGCGCGGCGGGCCCCGGTGCGTGCCCGGACACGGGGAGCCGCGGCGGAGGCAGGGTTGGAGCGTGAGGGGGGGGGGGAGCCCTTGTCAGCTGGGAGGAGAGAGGCTGTTGCGGGGCGGGGCGGGGAGACGCGAGGAGGGGAGGGGAGGGGGGCAGGGCAGGGCGGCCGAGCGTGCTGCGCGCTGAGGGACCGTCGCCAAACTCCGCGCTGGGGTTGTGGCGCAGAGGTAGCGGCGACCTTGGCTGCCGGGTGGCCGCGCTTAAATGCCCAACACCAGCAGAGGTGGGAGGAGGAGGGGTCGGGGGGAGAGGAGGGGAGCGTGTGACGCCTGACCCGCACCGAGCGTGTAGCGAGGCCTGTTGCGTGCGCGGCACGCAGCGGGGGCCGAGCGTTGCGGCTGCTGTCCCGGTTGGGAGTTAAGGGCAGGCCCTTAAGCGGTGTATGTATGTGTGTGTGTGTGCGTGCGCCCGTGTGTGTATATATATATATACATACACACGCGCGCGCACACACACGCAGACATATATATTAAAGAAAAAAAAAAAAAGGGGGAAAGAAAAAAAAAAAAAAAGGAGCCAGGTCCATTTAAAGTTGCTGCCGGAGAGCTGTTCTCATTGGTTAGGGGGGAGCTGGAGGAGCGGAGACACACACGGTGCGCGCAGCCCTCGCTGCTGCCGGAGTCGCCGGAGCCGCCACTGCCGGAGCTGCCACTGCCGGAGCTGGAGTTGTCTCTGCCGCTTTCCCTGCTGCCGCTGCTGCAGCGGCACAAACGTGACTTCCAACGTCTCGAGTATTTATCTTCTCCTTTTGGCCCCTTTCCTTCTTCTCCAAGATGTAACTACAGCTCTGACACTAAGGACCTGCAGATCGCTTAGGTGGCTGGAAAGAGAAAAAGGGGATACCGAGGGCGTCGGTTTTTTTGTGTTTAGGGGGAAATTTTCCATTATGATGTTTCACTAAAGTGATTTTTTTTTTTGTCTCCTTCGCATTCGTCTTTTTTTTTTTTTTTTCCGTCCCCCATTCCTCGGATTTATTACTAGGCGAATCACATTGTGAGGAAAGAAAGTCGGATTACAAGATACCACTACAAACAACCCCCTCCCCCCAGGATTTTTTCCGTATTTTTAATTTTTTTTTAAATTATTGTCGCGGCTTTAATTCATGAAGCAATTGTCCCCTTTTGCAATCAGAATCTGGATACCAGAATGAGCAAAGAAAGACCCAAGAGGAATATAATTCAGAAGAAATACGTAAGTGCCCGTAACATCTATCGTTTGACTCTCAGTTTTAGGAAATGGCAGTGAATGTCAAGTTTATCGCTAATCCTGCAGCTACAAGGTTTTGGGAACCAGTGTGTGAGTGGATTTCTGGGTTTTTTTCTGTGGTGTGGTGTGGGAGTTTCGGAGGCCCCTTTTTAACGGGGAAGCCTTCTATCCAGTTGGGTTATAAAAACCCAGATTTGTGCAGCGATTCCTCCAGTGAATAAATGTATTGACCTCAAATGACACAATCATAATCTAGTTTTAGATGAAAGGCGGGGGGGCTGCCTCGATAATGTCACGAAATTGCGTTATTTTTTTCAGGCGGTTTTATTAATATCGCCCTTTTGCATGCCATAGATGTGTATAGATGTATATTGTTTTTATTTTAGTGAGCTGCCTGTGTGTATCCCCGCCTGGTGAAGCGGCGGCGGCGGTTGCTGGAAGCCCTTTAAGTTGAAACCGAGTGTCTGGTTATGGCGAGCTGGCTTCTCGCACTACCACATCCCCTTTCCTGCGGGGGATCGCCTGCTGCTTGCTCTATCGCCTGTCGTGCGATAGGAAGCGAACCGCCCGGGGATCGCCCGGTCCTCGGGCTTCACTTGAAGAATGGCGAGAAAATGGCTCGGTGCAGGTTTAAGATAATTCATTAGGGTGGCTCGGGAAATTGGGGCTGATGCCGCGGCAGCCCGGGCAGCGCTTCTACTTCTTTATTCAGCCGCTTAACCGAGCCCTTGTAATTGTCTGATCCTTTAAACGTATAAATGCGGGGGGATAGTTGGATTTTTGTTCGTGCTCCAGTTACGTTTTGATTGGCGTAGGGGAGTTTTTTTTCTTTACGTTTGGAAAAACTGAGGGGATTAGCCAAATATGCAGCAGAGCGAATAATGGGTTTGATCTGCACGTTAAAAAAAATAAGTCTTTTTTTTTTGGGGGGGGAGGGGGTATATTTAAATCCTGTCTTTGGGGTACGTTGGATGAGAGGCTTCTAAAAGTTGGGAGCTGCTTTCGCGCCTGTCGTTCGTGGCGATCGTTCGCAGCCCCGGGTGTCTCCTGGCAAGGGAGGGTGACCTTCGGGACACTTTCTTCCTCGCTATTCCATAGATTCGGTAAAAACTGCAGTTAGCTCCAGCTGACTGCCGCTATCGGCTGCCCGCGACGTTGAAACGCAGCCCCGGGGGTGGAGGGGGGCTGCACGCTGTTTCGGAGATGCTCCCCCTTCCATCTTCTTTCCTCCCCCCCCACGAAATTTCCGAATTAAAATACATCCGCATTGCAGAGGAGCGGGGAACCCGGGGCCGGCGAGTTTAAAGTATTGCATCGAAACGGGAACGGCGGGTGGAAAGTCTGGCGAAACACGCGAGGCGTCCGCATTTCCCAGGCAGGCAGACAAAAGCGGGGGGGGGGGGGGGGGGGAGGAAACCGCCGTGTTAATAATTAAGGAGGGGGGGGGTGAGGAGGGGTGGGGGCGATCGCCCCGAACCGCTGCTCCCGCTGTCGCCCCCGGCCCACAGAGGCGAACAATGCGGCGCCGGGGCTGCGCACACCTCCCACCTGGGCCCGGTCCCCGGGGGGACGATCGGAGGGATGGGGCCGGCGCGGGGGGGGGGGGGGGGGCGGGGAACACGTCGTGTGCTCTCCGGCGGCAAGTTCGTGGCGAGTGTTTTTAATCCTCCTCCCCCTTCCTTTCCTCCCCCTCTCCCGTTCCCGTGTGTATTTCTGCCGGGGGGCGCGGGCGACGGTGCCGTCGGGGCGCGCTGGCGGCAGCAACAGGTTGCCGGGGCTCTGACGGGAGGCCGCGGGCCGCCGGCCACGCCGCCGCCCGGCCAGGTTCGCCCTGCTCCCGTGACGTCACAAAGGGAAGGGCCTGCGCGCCGTGGAATCTTCGTCTCCTCGGCTCTCCGGCCCCCCCGCCGCCCCTGGCGTGACGTCAGAGCCGAGGCGGGCCGGCGGGGCGGGAGTAGGCCCCGGGGCAGCGCTCGGCGGCGCGGTGGGGGGGGTAGCGGCTGTGATAAGAGGGGTGGCCCGGCCCCGGGCCAGGTGAGGGGCTGCCAGGGCCTGCCGGCGCCGGGGCGCAGAGGTTGGTCAGCCGCTGCCCCGTGCGTAGAGAAGGGCCCGTCACGTCGCCCCGCCGGGAGGGGCGGAGGCGTGAGGAAGCAGCGTGGCGACACGCGTGGCACGTTTCCTCCTGCCCGTGACCTTCGGGCGCTGCGGCAGCTTGGCGTAACACGCCGGGACACGGCTTCCGCCGCCGCTGCCTTCTTGTTCTTGCTGGTGCCAACCGGGCCTTTTGTTGTCCGCCTGCGCGGCTGCAGGTGTGTTCTCCCGCCCCCGGGTCGGGGCCGGGTGCAGCTCATCCTGGGTCGGGGGCACTTAACACAATGCCCTTCCGTCGTGTTAGGCTCTGGCTGTCCGGTGCCACCTGAGTCCCAGGGGCAGGTCTCAGCCCCTGGCACGCAGGTACTGCCGCAGGTGACCCGGGAGAGGCGGTGCATAAGGTTGGCTGCGGTTGAGAAGGCCTAGCCTCTTCATCTCACTGGCCCTTGTCGCGGCCTCACCGCCCCGCTGCCGGCCTGCAGCGTAACAGCAGTCCGCCCAGTGTTGGGCCATGCTGCCGCCCGGCTGCGGGGCCCTTGAGGTGAGGGCTGCGCCGGGGCGACGACCCGCCGTGAGGAGCAGGGGTCTGGCCGAGTGCCCCAAGGTGCACAGGCACCCAGCGGCGGTGCCTCAGTGCCCAGCTTCTCTTATCTCTGCGGGCTGTTGTAGCTGAAGCAGAGCCTGTTCAGGCTCCTGCTTTTCGGCATTTGTGGAATGAATTCTGAAAACAAAAAGGTGGTGAGAACAATGGAGTAAAGTCTGTACGTTGAGGGGCTTGGGTCCCCACTCCGTAAGTGGTCGCTATTAAAAGTTCTCTTAAACTTTGAGAGCCGTTATCTTTTGCGACTGATAACCCAGGAATGAGGAAATCCGTGTATGCATCTTTTTTCTGTGCTTTAAAAACGCTATCACTATGGCTGACTCATACAAATCTTTCTTCTCACTTTACCCTCCTCCTTCTCAAACATCTTTACATATCAAATATTGCCTTTTGGCTCAAGCCTCAGAAAAGTGACAGCTTTGTAAAGGATCAGCCGAGAAGCCAGACTGCATTCAGTATGCGCTCGGAATTAATAGTTCCTAAATGAAAAGCTTTGAAGTCTTAGGCATAAATTCACAGGTGCATTTTCCTGCCCGTTTTTCGTGATGCCGAATAGCAAATCTTCAGTTCTTGCTGGCTTAGGTCTCAGAGTGTCAGACCTGGATTAATGTTTTAAAATACCTGCATAGTTCTGCCGTGGTAGCAGATGGCAAAATATAATGCAGGAGTACTGTCACCTCGTGTGGCTTGTTTCCTTGTCTTTGCAGAAGTAAAAGTGCTGTAGTCTGCCATGAGGTGACATGCTTCACCTACAGACAGCCTGGTAAACCCCTCAGATGGAGGCCTGTCCAGGATTAGTGTGCTGCAGACATCTGAGGAGAATTCTTGTGAGTGCTGTGACGTTTGAAACAATCGCCTTTACTTGGGACATGCTTGAAGTGGGCTCAGGGAGTTTTGTGGCGGAGGGTGACCAGACAGCACCACCTTTTACTGGGTAAGGGATGTCTGTGTAGGGGCCTGGCCCTGGGCACTCCAGGGCTTCAGCTGGACCTTCCTGCCTTGATTTTTTTGCTGGTGGAAGTTTTGTCTTACCTCCCACAACCCCACAACTGCCAGTGTGCTTTAAGTTTGACCACTTCCTACAATAAATAATGTAAATACAGAAGTGGCAGCAGAGGTAGTATTCAGTGTACGTCATTGCATCTTATTTCAGATAACCTGGAGCCTTTTTGTGCTGTGTCCATTTCAGGCTCTTGGTAACAATGTCAACAGCATAGCATGCTCAATTCTTACTTTTTTTTTTTTCTGCATGTATAACTTCAGCTAACGGTGTAAGGATGCTAGCTGCATTTGAGATCCGAGTTTGGGTTCCTTTTAACTTTCTCCTGGTCTCCTGAGACTACAACGTTATGTTGTGATCATAGGATAGCACTTAACTAGAAACTAGTAATTAAATCCTTGTTTCAAAAAGAGTATTTCCTTTTTGCTATCAACAGATGCTTTGCCCTGAGACACTAATAGACTCCTGCTCACTCTGATGGGAATTCAAGCCAGGAGTCTGTATAAGATGCTGTCCAGAGTGAATTATAATGAATTAAGGCCCCTGCGAAGAGTTTCTAATGTTCATTAAGCACTTTCACCCTCTCTTATGAGGCCTACTAAGCCAGTATTAAAAATACATTACCCCTTCCTTTTCTGTAAATGTAAAAGACCAGCTAGTGTCATGCATATGCTAAAGTGTGGTATAAGCGTCAGCTGATTTTGTAAGGGAGCAGCATTGCCTCCATTTTATTCTTTGATGAAACAGAAAGAAGTCCAAATTACTTGCCTGAAGCTGCATACTGTAACAGTGGCAGAGATGGAACTAATCTGTATTTCTGCAGCCTCGTCCAATATTCTGTCCTATAGTTTACAAGCTCTTGCCACGAGGCATGGCATCTGATGTACAGGAACTACTTCACACAGTGCAAACTTGCTTCAAGATTTCCCCCCTCCCCAGTTATTGTCTGGACTGTTATACACTGTGAAGAGTGTATTTTAAACATAATATGATAAAAGAGGCATTTCAGTAGAGATACATAATTCTTTTGGAGTGATGATCATACACTGCAGCTGATAGAGACCAGTTGATACTGTGATGACTCAGCTGTGGGAGTATTACATAAAGTAGGTCAATTTTTTCATCTCATATTTGGAAGCTAAAGAGACTAGATTTAAAATTTAGAGTTTGTTTATACACATTACTGATATTTCCTGGTTTGAACATAACTGCAGGTTCGTGAGGAGGAGGGAAATGTTTTTTTTTGGGGGGTTGATTTTGAGGGTTTTTTTATATTGTCTAGTGACTGAATTCAATCAACGTGAACTTGGGGAAGGAGGGGAAACACCCACCAGCTGCTTTCATTTCTGAAGTTTCCAGTTTGCAGCACTCAAGTGAAAGGGAAGCTTAAAGGTAATATTGAAGTAGGGAAAGGAAAAGCAGAGACATGTTTATGATTTTTTTTATTACAGGCACCCAGCCTCTGTGTGATAGTGATAGCGGATGTGGAATTTGCAGAGGAATACATGCATTGCTACAAAATCCAAATTTGCATTTAAAACATCTTGGTTTTCCCCCCACTAGTCCTTTGCATGGCTTTCTTCCCAGCTATAAATATAAACCAGGTGTAAATGATGCATTGTTTGCCTTACTGGGCAGACAGTCTGAAAACAATAGTTCTGATGGATTTGACTGCCTCTGTGTTAAGATTAAGGGAACTGTTGACTTTCAAGTCTAATAATGCAAATTTCAGTGTTGCCAAACACTGTTTCCTGACACTGATGGCCCTAAATGTCCCTATGCTTCAGGCCAAAACTTCTGTTGACTGGTTTTATGATTAGCAGTTAACCTTCAATACAAAGGCCCTTAACCTGTTGTTACAACTTCAGAGAAAAGGGTAAAACATACCTGGAGTTCAATGTCCAAGGGTATGATGGGGTATAGTTCCCGTATACTTTTTATACGTAGGACCATTTTTTATTTTAAGTATTTTTTAAGTGGTGGGAAGCTACCAGTTAACTTAAAAGCTGCAGATCGCCTGTAAAATTCGGGTCTAGTATGTGAGGAGTGCTTGGCGC